>NC_049173.1:15910622-16226063 GCF_009769625.2 Cygnus olor
AATGCTCAGTATGAAAATATCATACTACTGTTTGTTATCCAGTAAGTGAATATTAAGGTTGCATTTACCTCCAATAAACACACTGAAAACCTAACTTACCAGCACAAAAATAAATATCCAAATCCTGAAACATGCAATATTATTTGTGAATATAAAGTATCTGGTCTACAAAATCAGTAAAACCTGGTTTCCATAGTCTCTCTGTAGTGGATTCTCTGATGTCGCGCAAAGGCAAGCACATCAGCTCCAGCCTTTTACAGTGCAGGCACTAAAAGCCTGCCCTAGGTCAGGTCATTCAGCTTCATGAAATTTGTCTGAATTTGGTATTTTGCAGACCTTTATCATTTTGTCATAGTGGATGCAAGCAGAGGATATTTCCAAAATATATAAAAAAGGAATGAAGTGAAGGAGAGAGAGAGAGAGAAAAAAAGTATAACCTCAATCTCCATTTTAAACAAGAAAAAAATATTGAAATATCACTGAGTCACAGTTACAAAGCTGGATGACACTTTAGCTAGAAAATGTCAGGAGCTGGGAAGAGCACTGAAGTGCTGTAGCACTCTGAAGGAAATCTCTCAAAAGAATATAAAATTTTCACCTAGATCCCATAAGAAGTGAAAGAGATTCATGCATCGACTCCATTTCCCAAATATTTTTTTCTAATATATATGTTATTCTCACAAGCAGTCTATGCGCATCCATAAAAAGTTCCATTTCAAAGACGAGTAAGGTTGCTAAGTGACATTAGCACTTAAATCAAGGAAATGAATAATTAACACCTCACATCTGGCACTGCCCACATATTAAATGCAATATTCTTATGAAGCATAAAGAAAATCATATTGCAGTCCCTACACAGCTCATAGACAGGGATTGTTGTCCATTTAACTGTTTCATTGTCTAAATATTTTTCCTTATGGGAAGAAAACAATGGACATATCAGTTAATATTTTTTTTTCAACTGATATTGGATTTTTATGTCTGTAGCAGTGTGCAATTTATCTCTTTAACTCAAACTCACAAGAACTATGTTCTTGCCACATGACAACTTCACAAAGTATTTGAAAAAAATGCTCACATATTCTTAAAGATTTGTTTATTTGCCCTTTCTTTTCTGCTTTATTTTTATCATTTCAGATAAACTCAGACACTGCCCCAGGATCAGCAAACAGGAATGGAGAGGAGTGCATGGCTCCTGACCTCTTTCATGGGATGTCAGGTTTAGTACAGTGCATAAGCCATTTAACTTTAAAGAAAGACACTAATTCCTGTATGAAAACTAACCCCTGCTTAAATATTTTGTGCAAGCACAGCCAGGCTGGTGCATACTTTTCCTAGGAAGAAAACTTCTTTTTATATACCCACCCAGTGCAGCCTACTTGAAGTCCACACTGAAGCCATGAGAACTAGCACCAGACTTGTAGCAGGTTACTGTATTTGGTGTCCATGTTTAAAAGGAAAACAAACAACAAACCAAACACAATGCTCAACTATTTGCCAGCCACTCTGGACACTGTGGCTAACACTAGCTGTGCTTTTTTGGTACTTAGTAAACCTCAGCACATTTCACAAGAGCAAGGGAGCATCTTTTTGCTTGACTTTTACAGAGGCCAAAGGACAGAGATTTCTTCATTACGCCAGGTAATTGCTTCAGGCCAGACAGTCAAATAGTATAAGACACAGGAATTCAACTAGATTATTGCAGCAGTAAGGAGATGCATACACAATGCATGTAAACACAGAATATGGATAAGCAATAGCAGGAAAATACATCATATTCCAAGTTCAGAAGATCACAAGCAGTTGATGCAATATTTTCTGTGACTTTGCAAATGCAATAATGCCTTCCTTTTTCTTTCCCTAGACATACAAATCACTTAGACCCTTTGTAATTCATGCCTTTAAAGTTGATTCTTTCAGGAATTTAAGATAGAAATGCACTTGCATTTCACATCTACTGGAGAAGCTTTGGGATGACCTCCCAAGAGGACAGAAATACTTTCTAGGGATTTTTGTTTCAGTTTGTCTCTCCTGCCTGCTTAAGTCCTGCCTCATGATACAGACTTAGTAAGGCACAGGAAAGGGCAGATGTCCCAGCACCCAGAATTATCCTTCTTCCCATCGGAGAAATAAAGGTTCTGATGACACCTGCTGGCTCCATAGGGACTAGACAAACACCAACCACTCTGCTGTAGGTCTTGATTCTTATATGTAAAGGCACATCTCAAATAAGTTATTCAGAATAAAATTGTTCCTTTGTTGTGAGTCAGAGAATCACAAGAAATAAAGCTGGGAGTGGTTTTAAAGGTAATTTACTCCATTCCCTGGAGCAAAGCAGGATTCAGGCTACTTCCATCACAGCTGGTGGTTGTTTGTTTTACCTGCTATTGAAAACCGATAGTACTTCTCTGGACACACTATTCCCATACTTAACCATTTTCATATTCCTTATGAAAACTTTCACAGTAAGACGTCCTACTAACAAGAAATTACATTTGTATTTCTGTGCTCAAGGACAATTAGACTACATTTGACTGTGAATTTGAAAACAGAATGGTGATGCTTTAGCTCTATACTAAAAATCCTACAGTTTTACTACTTTGTCCATCCAGTACTACTAAGCACTGTAACACAGACAACCCACCCCAAGTGTGATACAGGAATACGTGCCTCTCAGAGATGCTTTCACTGTCACCCCATATGAACAATTACATGAGCCTAGTTCTCTATGGTCAGGCTTATAAGCAGCAGAAGTATGGAGCCATCAGGGTGTTTACATCCAGCTGATTTCAATTATAATGCACACTCTGAGTGGGAGAAGCATCAGCCACCTTGATGAATCATCTAGTTGACAAACTGTGCTCAAGAGACTTTATAAAGAACTGTTTTATAACTGTTAGAGCATGTTAGTTTATGTGTTATGAGTAATCTCACTGTGACACTTCAGAAGAAATAATACAGATCCTTGAAAATCATCACTATGTCTCTCCTGCACTACTCTTGGTGCACTGGTATTTGTTTAGTCTAGGAAGAATGGAAGAGGTTGGATCACATTTAACTAAAACCCAGTCCCAAACATTTTCCTAAATTAACAGTTTTTACCTTAATTCTTCTCATCAAACTCCAGCCTGCACAGAATTTCTGACTGACCTCAACTAGCTCCATCAAGACAGGGAATTATCATGTGTATACCCTTAAGAAACTAAATGGGTAAGAACTAGCTGGAAATTCCACAGTGAAATGTATCTATCTGGTTACTAGCAGGAAACAACCTTGTTGAAAAAAGGCAAGAAACACAAGTTCAAAAATCTCTTACTGTGACCCTGGTAGTGATAAACTTAATTAAACCACCAGCTTCCTCTCTGGAACTTGATCTTTCGGTACTGGGATTATGCCCATCATATAGGCATTGGAGGCTTAGCTGTGGTCAAGTTACAGACCATTGCTGAAATGGGGCATGGCATGTGAAACAGTGGCACTATCAAAGGAAATACGAATGCTGTACCAAGGAGCTTGTAATTGGAACCATAGTTAGCACAGGGAACATAAACCCAAAGCAAAACAAATACTAAGATAACACTGATTGATAACTAAGATGACTGATTGCTCCACTGTGTCTGTGTCTCCTAAACCAGACTGAGAAAAGTAACATAATTTGGGGTCAAGGAAAAGCAGCCACTGAAGCAGAGGAGTTGTCAGCCCCTCAAGAAGAACTGCAAAAGGATGAAATGGACTTGAAACAGTATTTGGAACAAGCATGTGAGCTTGTCTGTGCTGTATTTACCCGCAGGTAGCCAAGACCCGCAGGGTATTTGACAAACAACTTGATGAGAACCTGGTCTACATGTCACTGCCAGATTTGGCAGAGTTTGATATGCCTCCAAAAAAATTTGTCTATCAGAGGAGAGACAGTCTTCAGCTCCACTGATGACTTTGCAGTTGCATATTGCCCATCCTCAGCACTGTGGCAATGCTGTGCTGCCCGAAGTTCCTACCAGAGATGCAACTGGGTGGCAACACATATGTACTGTTATTGCTGGTTTTGGTCCCAGGGGTGGTTTTGCCATTAGCTGCAGAAAAGTGCAATTTTGCCAGTGTGACACTCTGGCAATCCTCTCGCAGAAAATGACTCTTTAAGTATGTATAATTTGGGTGCTACCCATATGCTGTGTGCTGGTTTACTGCTCAAAAAATTCTGCTGAATTCAAGGGGTGACTGACAATATAAATAGTATTTGGTGGGAGGAATGTGCTACTCCTGGTCGTGTGTGGAGGATACTCTCAGCAAGGTGTTACCCAGCATGAAAACTAGCAGGGGCTTCATGAGTAACTAGAGAGGAAGACAGCTCCCTCTGAGCTCTGTGCACAGCCAGTACATCTCATAATAGCCTAAATAACATATATGTGTTTTATGTGCTCCGGAAAAGATTTAACTGAGAGATTTGAAGACTTTAAGATCTCTTCAAACCCTTCTTTTCATCACCTTGTATACACAAGACTTCAGCTGTTGAATATCAGATATCACTAGTGCTGTCTTAACTCAAGCAAGGCTTCCGGTGGTGACTGTGCATGCCAGGGGCCTGGAGCAAGGACTAGGAAGAGGCTCTGTTTCTATCATCATTGCTAATAACAACGTTAATTTTGCTGAGTACAGAAGCTCGGTATTGCTTTGTACAGATCAGGTTTTCCTTGTATTGTGTTATTGGGCCAAGACCACAGTACAATGGAACACACACAGATTCAGACCCACATTACAGAAATGTAGTTTTCTTCGACCATATCTGATGCAAATTTCCTCTGTGCAGTGAGAAGAACTTTGAATTTCAAGTCCAACTGAATTAACCATAAGTAAATATAGACCAGAAAGTAGAAAAAAAAATAAGTCCAGTCATCACAGAACTGAAGTTGTGGAGTCACTGGGGCATTTTGGTGTTCCCTGTTCCCTGTCAGGGAACTGTGGACATTTTGGTGTTCCCTGTTCCCTGTCAGCGAACAGGCCGTGTGATGTTAACTCTGTAGCCCAGTCTTACATTTGTGTATTCTTTAATAAAATGCCTATACTTGGGGCTTATTAGTAGAGAGGAAGGATATTGTAAAAAGGAAGAATATTTTAGAAGAACTTAAACTAAGGAATAGTCTGGGCACCTAGAGCCAGTGACCATTCATGGCTCTGTTGTACATATTAAGCACATAAAACCTACAAGTGCCCCCCAGCAGTGCATCCTTGCGATGTGGACACAAAATGGCCACACCAGGGAGGGCTATGTTCAGGTCTTAAGCACTTCCTCAGTCAGTCTTGCACTTTGTACACAAATGCTGTTGTCACTTTTAGAGAAGTAATGCTCGTCAGCAACACACATCAGCCTTTTTGCATTGAGTCCTGGATGCCCAGCCCCTTTGTGGGCTTTCCTTTGACTAAGCTCCCACTTAGACTGCAAATGATCTTTTTTTTTTTTTTTCAGTTCAGTTGACAAATAGAGACCAGTTCTGTCATCTCCAGTTTTAAGGCCAATTTTTTTTTTCTTTAAAATCCAAACCAGAATGAAATGTTCTATTTCATTTGGGAGTATTTTAAATGTAATTTAGGAGCATGAGGGGGAGAGAAGGAGTTCCATGTTTACATTTTATTTGGAATTAAGCCAATGATCAAAATAGTGAAGAGTTTAGATCATGCCCACACTACAGCAATTGCTGAGTAAACACTCTGTCTTAAAGTATGTGCCTTGCCCAACTTACAGTGCTCAAGACCCAAGAACAACCTGTCAAATCCGTTCAAGCAAGATCAACTGAAAGTTCAAGCAGCTTACCCTTATAGCTCTGCACAACTTCTGCAGGAGTACCCGCTTCCCACATTCGGTCATTTTTAGGAGAAACATCACTTGGTGCCTATCAGTTGGTTAATTTTGGCATACTGCTACTTTACTGAATAGACGGTATGCTCTTGAAGAGGGAGATGAAAAGGCCCTGATTTCTCCTTTGAAAGGAACGGCCTCATTGCAGGGCTGGGGAGCTGGCAACACCCCTACAAATGCTCTGCATCTGCTCCCTCCCTCCCTTTTGTTTCCTCTGCCTCAGTGAATATTGACCTATTCTTTTACAAAATGGCACATGTTAAACAGGATTGGATACTGCTCCTGCCACTAACTACTTTAGTAACATAATTCTCATGGGCTATTGGATGTATGGGACCAAATCTTGTTGGGCTACTGAAGGGTTGGATGCAGAGAGTTTACAGTTCTCTTGTTTCTCATGAAATATATAATGTATTTACTGGAATATAACCCTCCCTCATTATGCCATTTATGGGAAACACAACACTCAGTGTTTATCAAGCAGTTAATTTATAACAGACAAAACCAGGTTATCACTCTTCGGAAGAGCAAATATTTGATGAAAAACTTCTATATGGGACAGCCACCTTCATTTGGTTTTTAAACGTAGTTGATTAAGTAACAGAGGAGCTACCTAATAGGTAAGTCAATCTTTAAATGAAGCATTTGTATTGTAAGGAGGAGGATTACATTATTACGTATATTGTCATTCATATATTATATTTGTCAGCTATTCTCTAAGATGCGATGTTTTAAATGGTTGTAGATCTTAATCAATATTCTAATATATTCAATTTTTCTCTTTCTATAATGCCTTCAGAAGAAAAATACACTTGAACAAGAAACTTCTTTTATATTTGAGACTACTAAAAACATTATTTCTTAAAACAGGGAAAAAAAAAACTAACTTTTCTCTGTCACAGATGTTTATTAAGGAAGTGCCTATTCTTTTTGTAAAGGTTCTCAAAATTAGTAATAAGCTTCACTCTAGAAGTCAAAAACTGCTAGCCTATAATCTGCAAAAATATCACCTTATTGTTGCCAGAAATGTTTTTCCCAGTCCTAGAGGACATGATGTGTTTCTAACTCTGTTGTCAAAGGTGAATGACAAAGCTGATGTAATGTGTGTTTTAAAGTGCTGCAATCTCAGTCTTTTAGTTACTGTTTAGTGAAATTGTGAGGTTCTTACTCCCGTGATGTTCGTGACATCTGAACCAGTAGCATTTGTGTATGCCTGAGAAAGCAGGACTCTTTTCTTGAGTGCTGAAGTGGTCTGGGACGTCTCGGTAAACAAGGGCTTCTGAGTTTGCCCCATCCTTTCAATCTGAAATTTGTTTGTGCTAGGGTGGCAGAGCCACCTGCAAGGCAGATCATGGCATTCCCCTTTCGGTCCTGGGGGGGCGTTTGGTGGCCCTCCCAAGCCAAGCACCAACCAGCCTGTTCTGAATGAGACACAGCAGTGACGCCTGCCAAGCACAGCACTGTTACACAGCAACAGTGCTGTCCCCAGAGAAGGTGGAAAGAGATGGTTCTCTGCAACCTCTAGTGAGCAGTTAGGCCTAGCGCTCTTTCAGGGGAACTGCTGCTGTTGCAGAAAGCCCTTTCTCTGTGACGGGTTATCAGAAGTGATGCTTTCCAGTCCCTGCCTCTGTGCTAAGCCTGACTCTGCAGTGTCCTGTTACCTCTTTGAAGAAGGGATGATTTCCTGGGGAAAACCAGCCCCAAACATGATCAGATCCAGAAGAGGTCCTTCTCTGCTGGAAGTGCAGGCATAGCTCTGGGGCAGGAACATATCCTGTGCCTATCTTCCTTCCCACAGAAGGGGGTCACTACATAAGGGGCAGAGGTGCTTTGCAGTTGCTGTAAGAGCTCTTAACAGATTTATTTATGGCCCATCAGGGAGAGCAACTGTCCCAGCCCCACAGAAGCAGCTGGTGCTCCACTTGTTAAGGCAGGAGCTGAATTCAAGGCAATCCCTTCCCTACTGGGGTTGTGCAGAATCCAGACCTCCTGGGTGCCAGGAAGGGCTGCACATCATCTTAGCTGAGAGCCAGCACATAGAGCTGAGAGCTGGGTTTTCATGTGAGATTTGGGGATTACATCAAATGAAGACTAAACAAACACGAAGATTTGCACGATCTGCCTCTTTAGCCAGTAAAGGCAGTAGGAATATCACTGCAGATAAAGCAAGAGTTAACAGGAAAGAAAAAGAAAGAAAAAAAATATTCACAAATGCAGTAAGCTGCATATTTTACTATGTTCCCTGGCTGTCATGCACTCAAGAGGAGGCACAACATTCAGGGATCTCACTGCCTCCCGATTAAGTCATTACAGCCCATCTGTGTTTCACCAAGTACAGAACGTGACCTATTATCTCAAAAGAAAATAGCACACCACCTGACTGCCAAAAGCACCCTGTGACTTGGCACCCAAATGTCTCAGTACTCACATCAACATACCTTTTCAAGACTAACTCCCACAGCCTGAATCAGGCAACTGTGAAATTCAGTTGAACTCTAAATAAATGGCAATCAAATAAAACCAGCTTTCCCATATGCCAAATCACAAATTGTACAATGACTGTAATTTGCTGTTATAGATCCTTAACTAAAAAGGAGTAGTTAATAGTTGCCATGTGTTTTCTAGATTGTTGAATCACTTACTACTTTAATGATGGGCCATACAATCCATCTTTTCATCTCTTTTATCTATTAACATGCCACTGCAACACAAAAGGATTCTGTGCAGGCTTCATAGTGGTCTTGAACATCTTGTTTAATTTGCAATGGGAAAATGAAGTTCCAAAGATTTTAGCCATTTAAAATTTTTCCATAAGGTGCAATTCAACACTGCTTTAAGGGAGAAGAGTTTGTATATTGCTTTGATGGAAAGATGAATGATGAGCATATTTGCATTTTATGCTTGAAAATTGCATTTGCATGTGCCACTTTACACAAGCAATGTGTAAATGATGCTAAAGTTTGCCTTGAGTCTTTCTGGAAAATGTGTCCAGTTCTCTCCAAACATATTGTTTGACAGATGAGAGACCCTGTACTAATTTTGCTTAGAAATCACAACTTGTGTAAAAGACTTTATTTGCAATCACAGGGCAACTGTTTCATCCTCATGCTATTTGGCACTGAAACATGGTATTTTCAGGCAGGAGATGGCATTGTCAAACCTGCTCCAGCATTTGCTGGACGATGAAGTGTAAAAGAACAGGGAATCTTATGACAAGTGATTAGGAGTGATCTAAATGGACATAAGATCAACCTGTATCAGAAGAAAGAAAAGTGAACGGAAGTTATGAAGTGCAAGTATTCCTTGTAATGACATTGTATTTTCAGTCCTGAGCCTCATAATCTTTTGGGGGCTTGGTAAGTATAGGCAGTAACATGAAATTTCATGTTGACTTACTAGAATAAACTAGAAAAAACTGCACTGCAGGCTGCCAACAGGAGTACATTAGCAGCTTCAGCACTTCAACACATGATACTGAGGTTAGAACTTCAACCTGTTTTCCTGTTGAGTTAGAGGCTGGCCCTCTTGATAGAGCCACATACCAGGATGTTATCACTAGGGATTCAAACACAGCAGCCACAATGTTTCCTTGAGTGCTGCCCTGTATGTGGCACAGAAAACCTTGTATGTCTCAACAATATTTATCTGGGCTTTCACAGAACTTTCTGATGTTGCTTTTGGCAGTGGAGTGCTGATCAGGTTCACTGACAAAAATTTCCTATGTCTAAATCTTCCCTGTTTCTCCAGGGCCACATTAGTACTCTCCTTCACATTTACAGAAATACTTCACCTACTGATTGTACACTGAGCTCCAGATGTTTTAGGGATACTAAAAGTGAAATAGATAGAAACTCTTTTATTCTTGTCATGAGAGTAGCTGAAGCCCAGCTCTCCAAGAAGAGTTGACCAGGCAAGAAGTATGATTACAGATACAATTAAAACCTGCAATGTTTCATTTTTTCAACAAATGAACTCTTCTGCAAGTGAATCAAAGAGCATGAGAAAGTAAAAAGCGTTCAAGTTGTTGGTGTTTTGTTTTTTTTTTTCTTTTTTGAGCACAATCATCTTTCAGTAATAGATAATATCTCCAGAAGAATGTTATTACTTGACTAAGAGCTGCTGGTGCCATCTTATCATTAGGCTCTGTTTTCCTTCACGTATGTGAAAGATATCTCATCTTGACTAAGTGTCATTGCTGTCTAGTTCCCTATTAAACCACGGCTACATATTTCAAGACTGTTGTTTGTTTTTTAAACATGGTTAGATGAATGAATGCATAAAAGTCCCATAGGCACAGATTCTATCTTGTCTTGGACCAGCTTTGTGTGATCTGTACGTCAGTGGAGTTAATCCTGATTGATTATGATGAGCTTGGCTTAATACCCTTTCTTTTAAAGACAGACTGGTTTTGTCTGATTTTCACTTTCTCCATAACTAAGTAAACGTATCCTTCCAAAAGTTTCTCTTGGGAAAACTAGGCATACGTTACATGGCAAAACTCGGTTTTTCAAGTTTGCAAAAGTAATTCGTAGTGCAGAACTCCAGCATTCTCCAAGTCATTTCTGAAATATTTAGCAAGTATTTATATACTTAAATATTTTTCTGCTTGGCTCTTGGAATTCACCATTTCTGGAACAAAACCTAGTGGCTGTAATTTGACTTTTGGGTCTAACATACAGGTATTCAAGTGTCTGTTTTAAAAAGAATTTTTAATGGAATGTTCTCTAACTCCCCAAACCAGGTCGTTTTCTGGCATTTATCAAAGCAGACAGTTTTTGTGCTCCTCTAATGCTTATTTTTTCCTAAGGAGTTGTATCTTGTTGACACAACACGGCTCTGACATAAAACAGGTAAGGTAACAAATACGAAGTGTCAACATCCCTACAGAAGGGATCGTGACTGTCAGGCCACCACTGACAGATGGATCCCATAAGAATGGCAACCATGATTAAGCCCCATAACATGGAGACTGCAACCCACCTGTCAGTGCCCATGAACAGCAGAAAGTTACAGGTGTCTCATCTCCTCAGCAGATTGCCATCCGGGATTAGTCTGTGTCAGAGCTGTCCAGAGAAAATATCATTTCCAACGTGTGCCGCCTAGAGAGCTTGCGCTTATGGTTGGCATCAGTTTCACAGGAGCAAAAGCTGCCACATTGTTCCAGCAGGTTGATTTTTCCTCTTTGAGCTGGATGTCTCACTTGAAATCTGGGTTTGATTTTGTAAATGAATTACAAATTAGCAAGGGAAAATCAGCGAAATATTTCTGAAATGAACTGTCAATAGCAGATCATAGCATTTCTTCTGGATTCTGTTACTAAATTTGGAAACTTCTCTCTTTCACTGATTGAAATTTGACCCTTCAGATAGGAACCAGGCCTTGAATTTAGAGTGTATACACTGAAGATGCAGAAAGATCCTTGCTACATCCATGACTTTTCGTGTTGTGAATCATATAACAAACCAAAAAGTCATTGTGTTGCTTTCTTTTTTTTCACTTTTTCTTTACTAGGAAAAAATAAAATAAAATAAAAAAAGCTCATTACTGGATGCCAACATGAAAACAGGAATTTATCTACTCCTTTTATGTGAAATATGTCTTGAAATCAGCAAGGCTGACATCAAACCTAAAACTCCAAAGAAGGAAAAAAAGCATAATTTCTTAGGAAGAAATAAAAATGACAATATTTCTGAAGAATGGCATCGGCATAAAAATTTCTCTAAACCTTTTGAAGAGCAAGATCTTGAAGAGTTCACTCTTTACAACTTCACTGAAAAGACAGCAAATTTTGGATTCAATCTCTACAGAAAAATTGCAATGACACATGATAACAATGTCATAATTTCTCCCCTTTCTGTATCAACTCTCATGGCTACATATATGCTGGCAGCCAAAGGGGAAACACACAGACAAATAGTAAAAGGTCTGAACCTTCACTCTTTGAAGGACAGAGATCGCTATTATTTACCATCTTTGTTCAAACAACTGAAAGATAACATCACAATGAATGAAGAGCTTCTCTTTGAGCAAGGTATTCTTTCCTTTATCCAAAAGGACTTCATAGTCAGGGAGGATTTCCTCAATTTATCGAAGCGGTACTTTGATATGGAATTCTTGCATGTGGACTTTCAGAACAATACACAGGCAAAATCTGTTATAAATCAAAATATTAACCAAAGGACCAAAGGAAAAATCCCAGAGATTTTTGAAGAGCTCGACCACCATAATAAGCTGTTACTTGTGGACTACATTTTGTTTAAAGGTAACTGTTGTTTTTATTTTACAAAATTTTTATTTATTTGAAGAAACAGGACTTTGACTTCATCTACATCAGGGGAAGGTTAAATGAATTCTCGTCCTGTTTTCTCTACATAGATTTCTTTATTCTAATAGGCTTATTCAAAACAAAATTATTTTTCATGATAGGGAACCACATTTTTTAATTCTTTCTTCCATGCAACAAGGAGTCAAAGAGAACAAAAAGCCCTATTTCAATCTTTCTTTGAACAATCCCTCTATGTGACTAAAGAAGTTTAGTTTTTCTCTCAGCTCTTGAAATGAAAAAACCTTAATCACAATAGTTTTCACTGGGCGTGAAATCATTGGCTGATTGTCTGAAGTACACAAAATCAAGACAATAAAACATGTTTTTCTATTTCATCCAAGTACCGTTTTCCCTGAGAGGAAGCAAAGTGATAAGGCAAAGGGGAACCTGACAGTGACAGGGAGCAAGCCCACACTTCACTCTGACACAGCCATATAGAAGTCGTAGAAACCCAGTTAGGTAAAAGCCAAGCTGAAGAGTTAGGACGGCAAAGGGGAAGAGGGGAATGCTCTGCAGAGACCCCAGACTCACAGCCACTGCAGCCCAAGGCACTCTGCAGATGCCATCCACAGAAACCCCACTAAAGTAAACGCACCCATGAGAACAAAGAAAATTATGCTGCAGCCATACAGTCTCTCCACAGACTAAGCTTATTCTTTTAGGTTTACAAAAATGCAGTTCATCCAATGCCAAGGTTACTTTCCCTTGCAGAAAACCAGAGAAAAGAGATAAACGGCTGTGGCTAAGATTGAAAGCAAGTGTAGAAATCGGAATCAATAGCCTAGGAGAGGTCACATTCCAGTGCGCCTTACCAGACAATGCACTGCTGAATCCCCATCCAGGAGATTGTATAATTACTTTAAAAACAGGATGTTGAACAGCTGGTAGAAATTTTCAGAGAAGGTGGGATGTTAATAAAAGACAGATGCTCATATGGCATGCAATAAACAAAAGGGATATCAGTTCTGAACTTGACTGACAACTAATCCACCTTAGAAAAATATTTCCCTCCTTTCTCTGCGAATGAAGCAGTTTATTTTGTGCATTATTTCCTTCTCCTGCTGTAAAAAAGTATTTAAAGCACGTGCAGTAAGTATACTGCAGTTGTCATCTACTTGTCCCAGACACAATTGACATCAACTAGCTACAAAAATGATTATATATATATATATATATATTTAATACACATAACTATTTTGTTTCTTTCTTTCCTCAGGCAAATGGCTCTATCCATTTAATTCCAAATTCACAGAAATGGAAACTTTCCACATAAACAAATACAGAAGTGTACAGGTACCCATGATGTTCAAGTCAGATAAAGTTAATTCAACCTTTGATGAGAATTTAAGATGCAATGTGATAAAACTCCCCTACAAAGGCAAAGCCTACATGCTGGTTGTCATCCCAGAAAAGGAGGGAGATTACATTTCACTTGAAGACCATTTAACAACAGACCTTGTGGAATCCTGGCTTGCAAATATGAAGAGCAGGTACTGCTGTGACATCTCTTGGCCCTAATGTCTTTTATGTCTATTACAGCAAAGCAATAAAGCAAAACAAAGTAGCTGGTCTTCCTGACCCCTCTTAACATGCTGGTGTCTCTGTATCTACAGAGTAGACACCCTTTGATAGCCTACCCACATCCCAGAGTGCAGCGGCATCTATGGGCACGTAACATGAGAAAGCTTCTCTTCCAAGGTGATGAGTCTATGCCTCATCTCAGTTAGAGATGCCTCTCTCTGAGGGCATAGTCAACCTAGTCTGCCCAAACTCCTCATTAGGACTTCTCTCTCTTTAAATTTAGCCAGATGTAATAAATCCATATATTTGTGTTTATGAAATGTATGTATAAACATGTATATATATATGAAAAAATATATATGTATAGTTAGGAAACCTCTCCTACCAGTGGAAACCCAGAGTAATGGATACATTTGAATATGAAAATGTAAAAACAAATTATTCCTGTGAAATGTGATTCCTGGAGTCACAGTCACTTCCACTGGTCTATAAGTGAGTGTGTCGCCCTGGTAGCAGGGCTCTGGAATTATTCATGGAAGTCTTTTATTCTGAGTAGGAAATTATTTCTAGCATCCTTGGCCTGCAACAAAGCAGATGATGTCCTGGCAGCCTAAACTCAAGCAGAGACTCTGTAGCCTTTGCCTCTTGTTGTACTGTCTGTGTGAATCTTAATTCCCAAGTAGTGAGCATTTCAGCATTCCAGTGACCTACATATCTCAAGTTTGTATTGATGTATTTATTTATTTATTTTAAAGGAAAATGGATATTTCATTTCCAAAGTTCAAACTAGAACAAAAATACAAAATGAAGAAATTGCTTTATGCTCTTGGAATTAAAAATATCTTTTCACGTACAGCAGATCTTAGTCATCTCACAGACCAAGAATATGTAACAGTTTCACAGGTAAGCCTTCTAAATTTATTTGCTAAGGGTCATACAGACTTCTAGGCACACTAGTAGGATAGGACCTCATCTGCCAAGTATATGGAATCTGCATGCCTTAAGCAGCATGGATCCCACTGCGAGTCTGAGGTGTGTAGAAGTAAGTGGTGGTCATATTTCACGTGTGCTCAACACCTTCTTAAGCTTGCCCGTCACCGGAGAAGAGCCCTGTCTCAGGAAGTATATAGCTTGGGGAAGGCAGGGGGTACAATTAAACACAAACTGTAAACAAGACATTGTAAGCAACAGTTAAATAGCAAATGCCAGAGTAAGGAAGGAAACCCTAAGAGGGAAACCCTCATACACAGTCCAGGGATAAGTATTCTTCTCAACAAGGACTTCAGAAACCCCAAATAAAAAAATCTCAAAAAGGTAACAGCTAGAAAGAGAAGTCAAAGCAATCCTGCCTTCAATTCTGCACACTTTGGCAGGGAAGAAACAGAATCTCATAGTAAAGCATCACAACACAGCTGTATTCCAAACCATATGAAATAGACCACTGCAGACACTGTAAAAAGGAGCATGCCACCCCTGCAAGTTGTGATGGCCAGCTTTGTTACTTAAGGATATTTAGCAGAGAGCTTGGCACTTGGGAAGTCTTTCAACTGTCCTGACATGAGTCATTCCTAGAACTAGGAGTCTGGGAGTTAGGAATGTACCAGCTGACCAGGCAGCTCACCAATACAGACCCAAAAACAGAAGAAGTACTCAGAAGTGCTGAAGGCTGAAAGAACAAAAAAGGAAAGAGACACAGAGCCTGTCAGGCTGTGGTTTCAGTGTGAAAGGAAGACCCTCGACCAGTGAAGGACTGTAGCCCATTGCTGTCCATATTTACTCTGTGCTACCAAATGTAAGAAATAGAAATATACAGGGAAAAAAAATAAGACTGGTGCATTTTCCTAAGTTCTTACAAAATCAACTGTGAATGACAGCCAGTCATTAAGTGTTTGTGACCAGTGAAATCACACCTCCCACTTACAAAAAAATGTCTCCTGTACAGTTCAGTGTCAAAGAGGAACACTGTACAAATGCACTGGTTGCTGCACGCCACCAGCTGCAAGAACAAAATCTCTAAGTGAGGCTGACACTCGGGAACATAGGAAAGCATAATGATACCTGAGCTAGCATATCTGCACCTTAGCTATTGTGGTCACGGTGCCTGTGCCAACTCCTCCGCTTCTGCAGGAGACAACATATGGTCTACCAGTAACAGACAGTGATAGATTGCACAGACCTACTCATCACAGTCCTTAATATAGGCCTACTTCAACTGAATTTCTGGAAGGTTGAATTTCATTCTTCTTGTTCACATATATTTCTGTCACTGATTTTATCTCTACGTTGCATTTCAGGTTGTCCAAAAGGCTGTAATTGAAGTGGATGAAAAAGGAACTGAGGCCACAGCAGCTACGGGGTCAGAAATAATTGCATTCTCAGCACCTCCTGTCATTAAAGTAGACCGACCATTTCTGTTCATGATTTTTGAAGAAACTTTTAAAACTTTACTTTTCATTGGCAGGGTGGTTGATCCAACTGAAATGTGAATAAAGGTAACAGTTTTTATTGTGATATGTAAGAGGCTTTATTTTTTATTTTCTTTAAACTATTAATGTACATTAGAATAAAAAGAAGCACAGTTTGAAAAGGTGAAAGTCTGTTTTGCCTCTCCAGCTAGCAGTAGGTCATCGTATCAATATTTCTTTAATCCCAAAGTGATGAGTTTACTTCAATAGGGCACAAAATGACAAAAATCGTTTTATTGTAAAACCTACCATGCAAATTCAAAAAACTAAATCACAGAACTGAACTTTCAAAATTCAACATTTTGGTGATAGTTCTGAATGAAAACCAGAGATTCACACACCAGAGTACTCAGGAAGCTCACCCTCAAACACTACAGCTTGATAGTCCTCAATGCTATTTTCTGTTGCAAAGAGACTTAAGAGCCTACTGACATCAGTGTTAACAGACTTCTGCCACTTACAACAACAGAAGCAGGATCAAGCCCTAAAAGAGAATTTACAGCCTCTGCCTAGAGATCTTTAGATCTGTAGAAATTGTCTATCATCAAGCCTGCATCATCCAGGAGGGTGACCTCTTTCAAAGTGTTTATTCGGAGTATCAAATCACCTCATTTCCTCAGGGTACATGATGTGCCTGCTGTTAAAACCTTCTATCTACTAAAGATAAAATAATTCTGAAAAATAACTCAGGTATTCTGTACCTGGAAAATCTGAATCTGTACTACCTCATAACACCAAACTGGACCTCTCCTAAAAACAGAACTTTTGTGTGTATTATCATCTAGGTTTCAGAGAGAACGAGGTCACAGGACTCTATGCTTAAACTAAGACAGACTTTGGTAGGAAAAAAAATACCTTCCCCAAATTGGAATAAATTTCACAGGGATAATCCTAAAATGCAAAAGGTGTTTCCAAAATGTTCCTGAAGACTATTTCCAAGACTATTTCCATTCAAATAGAGTAGTGATTCCAAAAGAACATTTAAAGACAGAATAGGAAGATCTTTATAACATTTAGTAAATTTTAATTAACAGAGTCCATATAGAGGTTTGAAATAATGCAAGAAGCTACTTCTCGCTATATGTAACCAAAAGACCTAAGCATTCCTCTGCTTTCTTATATCTTTCAGAAAACAGCTGCCCAAAAGGGGGCAGAAGAGTTTTCAGAATTATTTGGCAGAGAAACTTCAAAGGTATCTATTGGCCCCCAGATGTATCCACATGAGAAGAAAATTTTCATAAGACCCAGGGAAGGAATGAAAGACAGACTTCAGGATAAAGCTGGTAAACAGCTCTAAAAATAAAAACCTCAGTTACTATCAGTTGTCTATTTACAGCAACCCAGACACTGGTATAAGCCACTCAGAAAAGGATTTATCAGGCAGACTGGTACCTGACTAGACTAATAAAGTACATCTAACTTGACTTCACATTGCAGTATGAATGCACCCAGAAAGAAGAGGAATCACTCCTTCCTGCCTCAGACTGATTAATAGGAGGGATGCTACTAGAGAGAACCACACAATTATTGTTGTACAGTTGACTTCCAACTGACGTTCTGAATTGCAGGTAAAAAAACCAAACAAACTGCAGGTAAAAAATTGCAGGTAAAAAAAATTGCAGGTAAAAAACAAACAAACAAACAAACAAAACCCAACAACAACAAAAAACACTACAGAAGATTCAGAAGTATTGGTGCTGTCCAACAAAAGTAACCCAGAAGTAAGCAGCCCAGGACTGATCAAAAACACAAAACACCGTGTGTATTGTGCACCTGGTGTACAAGAAGATGTACAGACAAAAGATGTACAAGGATGTCTAAATATAGCACTTAAAGATTACATAGCACGAATTTAATACATGGCAGGGTTATTGAGTGGAACATGTGTTACCACCATTAAATAAATTAACCAGTTAAAAAGTGATGGACAAATGACAGCCAATAACAAACAAACGACAAACTGTATACAGAATGCATTACATGCTTATAAAGGGGAGAAATAGCTTGGGTTCAAGTTTCTGAACTTACTAGCTGTTGTGAATAATTCTAATAAAGGCATTTGAGGGTCAAACATAGTTATGAGTCCTGTTCTGCAGCTGGGCACTGCTGACTTGATTTGGTCCCTGGCAGAAGTCAGACTGAGAACAGATTGAGCAGTCTCTTCTGGCCCGTGGGTGAGCAGCTGTACCTGGTATGTTGAATCTGTTGTCCCTGGGGAAGTGAGAGTGGAACAAAAGCCAAACCAGGAGGAGCCAGCATGGGAAGTCTGTATATCTGCATCAATACTGCGTGTCAGAAACATCACGATACTTAAGTAGCTTTTAAAGAAATCTGTGATTTACAAGATCCTATGCCAGGCTGCAGAACAAACTGAAAACTTGGAAGTTTCCACAGAATCCAAACAATGTTTATGACTGGGACAGAGAATACACCTAAATCCAGCAGCAGTGTAAGAAGCCTAAGTATTCAGACAGTAAAACACTGCTAAAGTCAAAGACACTTTTTGTACTCCACACAAGACAGCATAAATCTAGCACAATTGTTATGTAAAATAAATACGTTCTGTAGGTAAATGCTTTTATTTAATTATAAAAGATGCCCTGAGAAAAAAAAATATTTATTTCAAGAACATGCATGTACAGCATTGTCCTAGCTTTTATTTTGAGTAAATTCATCATTCATATTTTTACATTATAAAAAGTAACCACACACGCATATGCATCCACAAATCAGATCATCTTTATCATATACCAACAGATTTTAAAAAACAGTTATTTCTGCTATCAATATAGTTATGCTGCTTCCATTTTGAAATAGAGAAGCTGACAATAGCTTCATACATACAATCTCTGTCAAGTATTGGCATAAATAGAACTTTTCTTTTAAAATAAATTGCATGTTTTTTCCACAGACATATTTTGATAGAAACATTAGCATTAATACAAACAAATGCAGATGACATCACTGAAGCATGATTGCTTGCAATAAGAGCTAATTAAAAACTAGATTCATCATTATAAATTATTCAAGTGAAAATACAATCTGAAATACTAAAAATTAAAACAAGTATTTATACAACAAAAATTATGAAATAAAACTTTTTTTTTTAATATTATCTGGAGACATCTGCTTTTAGACTGCTTTGAAACTTACACAGTATTTTTATTAACTTTACTTAGTACTTGTAAAAACATTACCCCCAAATTCACGCACAATGCTACTGAAGTTTATGTTTTATCTATATAAAACTGATCAATGGTTCTGGATTTTGGTCTTAAATTTCAAAGTTTGAAAGTTCCTTAAAATGTGGGATTACTTTTTCATATTCATAACAATTCCTTCTATTTCTTGCATAAAATATGGATGCTAAGAACTGCTAAAATTGTAAATAGGCCCAATTAAGTAATGGATATACGCATCCTAGATCCAAGAACTTGAACTACAAAGGCATAACTGAAAAAACCAAAATCCTCTCTTTAGCTGCAGCAGTTAAGAGCACATAGCTGAAGTTATATTTCATAACATTTCACTACAACATTAGAATTCTGCAACCATTACGTTACTTACTGGAACATATTTTACAACTTGGGATTTTATTTAAAAGATAAAAGATTTTAACAATGCAAGATACATTTTGTCACTCCAGGCATTATAGAGTCCCATCTGCTGCTCCAGATTTATCGCACAAGAATGTTGCTTCCAACAGTCTCCGGTTCTCTTCTTTTTCTGTCAGAAGATCTAAGAGTTTGATTTTCTGTTTTTTCTTCATACAAAAGAAGAAACACATACAATATGTTGTTGCTATATTATTAAAGAACATAATAAGCTGCTACTGTGTGCAACATTCTAAAATAACTGTTAGCTGCCATGCTTCAAAAATTTTAGCTGCTCTACTGCACTCACTGAAAAATCCTACAGACACATTTTGAGGGCATTCTTCACAGGAAGTGAGTATTTCCCCATTAAGATTGCTACAGTAATGTAGAGATCCCTTTAAGTGAGACGGCTAAGGTAGTACATGCAGTCTACTCATGTCTCTAAATAATGCATTGTTTCCAGCCTTACCCATGATAAAATCTGGCGGAAATGGAGAAAGCAAAGAGAGGGAAGCTTAGAGATCTCTACAGTGTTATTTCTAGGTCTTCTATAGATCATAATGTGATTTGGACAATTTCTGCACTTTTCATAGCCTAAATTTTTTAATCTTTAAAAATACCGGTATTTAACTTCACGAAGTTGCAGCTATGTCAACTAACAACTTTCTGTAACTGTCAGAGATCTTTGGAAGATCAGGACTTAACTTGCAGAACTCCGTGGAAATAATAATTTGCATCAATATTTTATAATATCATTTACAAAGCAAGATATTGTTCTTCTTCACTCTTTAAAATTGCTGGTGGAACCTATCATGACAATACACCACCTTTAGGGTATCTATTAGCTTCACCGTAGAGGTGGAACCCAAACCTCAGAACTCGTACCATTTTACATGGCAGGAAGAAAACATGACTCTAAGCCTTAGGTAATCAACTCAATGGGTAGTATGTCAGTGGCAGAACTGTTTAATCTTGTGCTCAACCTCCTAAAGCAATTATATGACTACTACTTCAAGACACTTCAAGACACCACTTCAAGATACTTATGCATATAATTGTTACAACACACCACTATGGATGTCTTAAAGGTCAGCTGTGGATATCTTAAAAGATACTGATATCAATTTATCAACAAATTGATTTCAATGTAACAGTAAATCTACTCCCACCTTTTAGAGAATGGAAAACCTGTACTCCTCATTCTTGAAGTTAACTTTTTAAATTGAAAATTAAATAAACTCAAGCAAAAGAGCATTTCTTATCCCTAAATCAAAACATTTTCAAGAAAATAATAAATCTATGCAGTATGATAATACAAGATTGGACTACTTTATGGAACTCATTGTTTACAAATGGTGTCAATTTCTGCCCTAGGATGATTCATGATCTAACTAGCATCTCTTCAACAGAAAGTCTGATCAGCACATTTGCTCTGCAAATTGACTTAAGTATGGTCTCCTGTGAGTTGAAATACTCAACCAGTGTTCTTTGTGATTCTTTCCTACTCCATAAGGTGCTCATCTCTTCTGTGGCTCCACCATTAATGTATACAGGTGCATCTTCAGCATAATTCTTGCATTTCCCTGAGTATTGCCTGACTATTACCTAAGGTTTGGCAAATGACACTAAATCCAGCAGTCATTTTCCAACTACCTGCTTGTAAGCACTAGATCAGGCTTTACAGAGATTGTTTTTCTTGCATCTATATTATTTTCAAAAAAAAAGGGGAATATTTTAATCAGTGCAAACTTCTCTGAAGTGGGACAAACGAAATATTTGAGCTCTTGAGCATGGTAATTAAACACCTCAGTTCTGCATCAAAGTAACTTTGGATTTTGGAAAGTTCCTGGAACAGCATGAATACATGAAATATATGGAAACAGAAATTCTTCATCCCTACAAATTGCAAAAGGACTCGTCAAAAGTGAACCTTTGCAGATATGCTTTAGAGACGTTTTATGGAAAAAAATACATTTAGTCATTTAAGTAATATTATGTCCAAACATACATCACTTTTGAGTAAGAATCACTAATTATATCTGCTGGTATTTAATTATTAAACAACACATTATTGCTCTAATCTTCTATTCTTTAAAGACACACGTAATTACTTAGAAAAAGAAGCATATTAAAAGTTACCTTATGCATTCCAAAGAGTGAATAAACTAAAAGGTAGTAAATCTGTGGTCAACAAGGTCATGAGGGAATGCATCTACCACCAACTGTTCCTGAATTTGTAGCTCTTACTATCTCTTTGTGGGGCTGCTCCATTTTTTAATGAAAACAATTAAGTACTAGGCCAGCTTACAAAAAAGAAATTGAAGGTACCGTACAATAAACATAATACTAACTCGAGAGATATGTTCTCCCATAAGAACACAGAATATTAAAACTCACATTCAGAGCTAAATGTAGGCCATCCAAAGCCTACTCTTCTTTTTCCAAAAATCTTTTTCTTCCCCTAGTATATCCTCTTGGCTTCTGACACTATGCAGTTTAGGGACTTTCTAAACCAGAGACAGCATCCAGATCATTTTGTATAATCAGATATCTACTTTCAAATAGTCTGTCAAGATATTCATTTGGGTATGGCACACTGACCCTTGAAGTTGGGCCTCCTAAATTCCATTTTCCTGCCTGAAGTCAAAGGTATAGGCTGCTCTGTGTGGGTCTTTTTCTGCCCCTTTGTATTCAAACAAAATATATTAGTTTTATTTTAAGTTGCAAATAGCAAAAAACTTTGAGATTTGAAATTTTTTTATAAGGTGTGAAAAAATGTCTAATTAATCTTAGTATCAAACTGTTTTGTTAATACTAATCAATTTTCAAAAATCTGTGCAAGATGAATGAGTAATTGGAATTTCTACAATGGCTGCTAGAAAGTCACAATGTGTGAACTATTATTCTAGTTTTAAGGAGAGGGAGCAAAGGTATACAATGATTAGTGTAAAAGAACACAAATTTTTGAAGACTTAATTTTTCTAAGTATGTAGCACTGTATGTCATTTTATGTGTTCAAGGCATATGTCCCATTTACTTACACAGATAGCTGAAAATGATCAGCACATCTACTAATCTAAGGGTTTAGTATGCAATCATGCACTTTGAAATAAGCGAGCACTTAATGACTACCTATCAAAAGTAAGCACTGTGTGGAGTATTTAAGAGAATGCATTAGGCTCTGGCAAGGACAGGAACAGAGTGCAATTTGACTTGGCACCTTAAAGTACTTCTGCTGTGAAAGCACTGACTCAACATATAGTGTCCACTTTCATTCAGTACTCACTGTCCAACTTTTTCTACAAAGAAAATGCAGCTTAAGAAACAATAGGTCACTATGCAAGCTTGATTTTGTTCCAGAATAAATTTATCTTGTACAAAGAAGGTGGTAAAATTCTAGTTGAGAAAGAGCAAGAGACTGTATCATAATGTAATGTATACAAGTAGACGGATGCAAGCTGTTCAGAGAACATTTCTGACATCTGTTAAACTTTTGAGTGATTTATTTTACAATTAAATAATTGTTTAAACTCATCTCTGGGTAAAATGTGGAGGGAATGTCTTGATCTTTTTTTAAGGAACCTGAAAATATTTAAGTGGAAAAATATGAGTTCATACCGATGCTTATTTAAGTCACCAGAAAGAGTGATATCACTATTGTTTCCTCTCTGTATGTAGCAAACTAGTGTCAGGTCTCTCCTCTCCCTTATCTGGCCAAGCATCCATATCTCAGCTCCATTATTTTTGTCCAGCAAGTCATAGCCTCAGATTCTGTACTCTCCTTGGTCTCTCCTACCTTTCAGACTTCCAAGTACCAGCCTGCATTTCCCCATCCTTTTCAAATAGTTTTAATTTCTATTACACTCAAGTCTATTTTTCCCAAATAACCTCACTTTTGTGCTATATCTGGCTCCTATCCTTTCTATCTTTTCTCCATCCTGCTTTGGCTCAGCAAGCAAATATTTGATGGAAAACAAAGATCTGTTTGAGCACCTAAAATTACAGCTAGTCAAATGACAGTAATTCAGAACTATAAACTATTCTGTAAAATGAATCTGCAGGGAATTAGCTACTAAAATCTACGGAGGTTTGACCAAGTAAGTACATATCACAGAGATTTTCTAAGAAAATCGTTACAATTTTATCAAAGGACCAAAGAAATTCATCTTTCATTTTGTTCCTTCAAAACGTTGAACAGTTCAGGCTACCATTTACAGAAAACCAGCCTGAGGAAGATGCCTAGGATTGAGGCTTTTTTTTTTTTTTTTTTTTTTAATCTAAATGATTAACATAAGGCAAAGAAGGCAGCCTTAATAACAACTAGCATTACCAGTTCATCAAAACTCTCTAAAAATCTTTGGATAGTAACACATAAACATATACAAACACATAAAAAGAAGGAAGAGGAAAAATTAAACACATACATTCTATTTCTCCAACTACAGGCAGCTAAATCACAGTGACTATAGTTGTTACATATCAGATGCATTAACCTTCACTTTGTCCCATTCCACCCTCCCCATATCACACCAGCTGAATGCGAACATGTGCAGAGCAAACAATGAGAAAGACTAATTAAAAGGGAACGTACAGCAATCTTGAAAGCATTTGCACACACCACATTTCTATCCTGCTGGTTTTGTATTTCAAAATCTGGGAAAAAAAGGTATCATAAATATAGGTTTAATTTTCCAGGGCTCTTTTGCGTTCCCTTTGAAGATGTTACCAATAAACTTGGCCTAACCTCTTGTCAACCACTTACATGCTCATCTTTCGGGACTGACTCTCTTTATTTCCATTGTTCTTTTGGTCAGCTGAATTAAAGGAGTTGCGAGAAGTTGTGAGGGAGGAACTGGAAGGGAAGGTAGCATTCCCACTATTACCAGTGGAACGAGTCCGGAATGTATCATCTGAAATAAAGAGTTGTGGGTTAGACAAAGAATTTTGTCTGAAAAAAATACACAGAGAATGATCAGAATGAGACATTTTTCCTACAGCAATAACAGGATATCGTCTATTTCAAAAGATTAACTTTCTGTATGTGAATGGTTTCAACTTAACAATTCTTTAAGTACAAAAAAAACAGCTAATTATCTAGTGTCTACTGGTAGTGAATGGAAAAAGACAGGTTCCTCCTGAAATCATTCTAAACTAATAATCCAAACTCTTCAACTGCAAATGGAGAGAGAAGCACTTCAGACAGTGATTTCTCTCACCCAGTTCAGTAGAAGTTGTACACGATATGCCTTTGCTCACATAAGATGGAAATGCCAAATTCATGTTTATTTTTACTATTTTTAACTGTAACATTAAATGAACATGAAGAAAAATATAAATAAATAAAAATCAGAAAAATAGACTAACTAGACTAACACTTATTAAGTGCTCAGACATAATGGATATCTATTGTTTTAAGTTCTTTGGGAAGACAGTATCTTACAGTATGCCTGTTTGACAGGGCCCAGAAACTCATCACCCTCACAAAACCAAATGTAAATATAAAGTAATAACCTACTTACCAGTAAAGGATAACATACAACTCTTCCCCATTCCTGATACTGAAGATGTATATCCCGTAGCAGAGCTTTTACTTAAATAACAAACAAAACAAAACAAAATTGCTTATTCTTCTCAATTGTATAATTTCCCATCCTACTCTTTGATAATATTTGAAGTAATTTCTGAGTTTATCTGAAAAAATTAAGTGGGAAAGATATGCTAAATTTTTAAAAAGAATTTAGATAAAGCAGTTCATATTGAAAAGAAATTTATATGTGATAAAAGGTGGCATATATGAACTTAAAAGGAATTTTTAAGAATTTATAGACCTCAGTATACCTTAAAATGGTATTTCTTCCCTCAGTTCAAAACTACATACCTTACCCAAGTAAACAGAAAGCTGAAAACTTAGGTCACAACTCAGTGAGCACATCACCACTTCTATAGGTTAACATGCCTACAATTTCATTAGAGCTATCTATTAGGTAGCAATTAATATGCAAAAAGATACTTAGGACACTTGTCTATGTTGCTGTATTTTGGATGTAGTGCTTGAGTACTGAAAGACTGGCTTCGAACCAACTTGGATTTCTTGTCTTCTTTGCCTAAAATTATAAGTAGCAACAATTTTTAATATAGAAATCATGCATTTACTCAGTAATTAAGAACACCTTTTGATATTATATTCTGTCAACCTATGGTAACTGAAAAACTGATATAATACCTCAATAATTAATTGAAGTTGCCTATTATACACCAAAGAACAAAATAAAACCAAAAAGCACAGAAATTACACTCAGTTCTAGGAACAGATTATTTTCCTATTTACCTAAGTGAAACTCCGGCCCACAAAAACCAACAGCAGCTTTGCTGGTTTTTAACTTGCTTATATGAAACCAAAGCATTCTAGAATAATTTTTTTAAGAATCTTCACCTGCTGATGTACCAGAAGAGCTCCCAGAAACAGAAAGAGTCATACTTTTTGCCAACACTGATGACGTTTTATTGTCTCTACCTGAAAAAAAAAAAAAAAAGCCTACTATAAATTACTTGTCTCTGTTTAATAGCCTTACGTTATCTAAAGAAAGCAAGCATAACATATTACAAGTCCTGTGGTAATAATCCAGTGCTACTAATACTTTGGAAATACCACAGACAAGTTCTTACATTACATCCTAAAATGAAACATACTAGAGTCATATATTTTATTAATAAAGCCAAAAGTCTTCCTTCTAATATCAGGTCAATTTTCCTAAGTATCTTTAGAAGCATACAGAAAATAACAACAACAAAAAAATAGTTTTCTTGTCACTTTCTAAAGTTCTGGTATTAACTGTATAAGCAGTGTCTCCTTTCTGCTTCTTTCTCTCCTACCTATGTAAAAGTAAGAGCAATAAATGTACAAACAATATGCACACAAATAAACTTACGCTTCTTTTCAAATATTTTATCATTAACATTTGTAGATCTTCCTTCACTTTGCTGCTTCTCTTTTTCAAGCTGTTCCTAAAAAATGAATAAGTTACTGAGATGTTACTCAGCTAAAAAAAATAGTAATAATAACAAAAAAAACATTTGTTTTACAACTAGGCTGGACATTTACAAAAAAGGGCATGCTTCCAACTCACCAGAATAACAGTTAATTTCTACACTTTCCTACTATCACTGCAGAGCCTAATGAATATCCAGAGAACCAATTAAGTAGTACAGAGTGAAATGAGAGCACATATGCTATATCCTATATAAAAATCATGCCAAAAATGTTGATTTTAATTATGAAAAAAACTCGGAGTTAAAGTTCTTGTTTCTAACATATTACTAAAATTATGCCTGGCTTTTTTTTTCTCCCCCTTTTTTTTTTGAAAAGGTACAAAGGATATAGAAATTGACTGTTGCCAATGGAAAACTGTGGTGCTACATACATGCTCTGATAATAGAACATGCACGAAATACTAGATGTGGCTAAAGGACACAAAGATACAGGACTGTCTGCAATTGAGAATATTATTAATTCAAACATCAATTAAAATATTTTTCTCAAACAGTAAGGTGTGTCACATAGGCTTAAACTTTTAAAAGACCAAAAATTAACCTCTAAAGTTGATAGCCTTTATAAAAACCAAGTATTACAGTTCTTCAATTTTAGGGATTTTGTTTTTTGCCTTTCTGTAATATTAGCTAGCCTTAGAATATCTTCTGAGAGCACATCCACAGACAGAAGAGTTAACCCAGATATATCAGCAATTTGAAGCCAACACTTGTCTCATGATTCTTGGTGAATAGGTATCACTCCATCTTCAAAAACCTATCTAATATATTAGTTTATTTTCTGTGCTATATTCATAATGAAAAGTGATAAGTGAACCCAAACTATTCTAAACTTTTCTTCCATTTCACTCTAATTACTACCCAAGTTAAAAAAAAAAAAAAAAAAAAAAGAGGTAATTAATTCAGGTCAAGGTTGCTGGAATATAGTTTCTACTAAGCCATTTTCTAAAATTAAGGAATCTTCTTAATAAACTTATTAAATGATATTAAAAACTGTAGCAGTCAGATACATCTAACTGGGTCCAATAACTCCTCATCTATTCAGGACTGTGACATGCTACAGTTTTCTGTGTACACCTCTGATTCTTCAAAAGTATGCCACTCAGAATATGCTCAAAAAGACCTCTGTGATACAGAAGGCATGTCCATATCCATGTCATACATCATAAAAATACAGGCACTCTTCTGACGTCTAGCTGTAGAAACACGGTAAAAATAAATCTTATGAAACACTACAACACAGGGCTCACTAAAGGCTATTTTGCCATAGCCCCAAATGATTTCACTATAAAAAACAGTAATTGTATCTACCTAAAACCTGCTAAAGCTAAGATCAAGTTTTGCACTAAGATCAAGTGTACATAATGAATATGCATCCTAAGAACAAATGGTTGAACCATAGGCACAAGATAATGGGAGGTGGCAGGATGCACATGAGACAGATACCATATAATTGAGAAAATTAACTGCCCAAGAGAAAGCCTGTAGTACCTATTGATATCAAAGTGGGCCACAAACACAGGCTCTGTAACTATCCTGCAGAGGAATCAGGGAAAATTTTTGGACAGTCTTGAATCTGTACTCGTTCACTACAGAGGAGTTCTATTGCAAGAAGTCAGAGGAACTGTGCTAACAAAACCTGGCCTCTTCTAAAGCCTGTCAGCTTCCTAGCATTGCACACGCTGGGCTGCAGAGGAGGCAACAGAATGGAGGACTACAGTCCTTGAAAGTCATTTAACTGAGGCTCTGTGAAGATGTAGTAGGCTATGTGGTGAAGTGCCTGCTGCAGCTTTTGCTTACAGCCATGAGAGATCATAAATGGTTACCTAAGTTGGAAAAGCACTCTGCAGACTTCTCTTCCAAATCCTAAGTATCTTGTAGCTGATTTTGTTCCATATAACCTACACTAGGGCTCCCTCCGGCAAGGCTACAGATGTCAATGGCCTTTCTTGCTTTCTTTCTGGCTAACAGGAAAGCCTGTAACACATAGGCACTGACTCTTCCTTCAGTGTCCTTAGCACAAAAGAAGTTGTAACATTAACTTCTTTGCTTGTGGAGGCTGTACATGAATTCTGAGGTGTTTCATTCATTGCTGAAAAACTGCTAAGCTCCCTCAAAAGATTTCAAATGTGTATCAAAGTGCTTGGGACTTTAGAACTACAGAGGGGTTGTGTGTGAATATTTATTAAGCAATTCCAGTTTACCTTTCTAATTGACATGGTAAAGTTTAGGTAGCAAAGGAAAGGAAGATCTTGTTATATTTTACATAGTTTATGCTATTTTGAAGGATTTAATCCTAGTGTAAAGGGTAAAATGAAATCACACACAGATTATAAACCTACCACGTTCTTCTGTAATATGCACTTCCCTTCCATAAAACTATTGCCTCAATCATATTTAGCTACAAACTATTATAAATAAGAAAAGACAGGTTGTACTGATAAAATATACCATTTCCAAAAGGAGATGCTCTTGTCTCTCTTTTTCTTGGTCCAATAAATCATTTTCGTAAAATCTTTTCTGAAACTTCAAAATAAAATCAATAAAAATAAAAAATCACTACATGAAAATGGGAATTAGAAGTACTTGGTAAAAATGAAAACTAGTAAGTACTTACAGCATCTAAAGAGATATCCATTCTGTCCAATTCTAACACTGTCTATAAAGAAAATCAAAATATTATTTATCTTTACTCAATCGCAAGCCACACTTTTAACTCAAAAACTTGGAGATAAGAAAGTTTAGAATAGCAGTATTCAAAATGAAACATGCCTTTTCTCCTTAAACACTTGAAGTCTAGGCTTGTATTTTTGTGCTACAAATGCTTGAAGTCAGAAACTGTCAGAGAGTATTCTCAAAGCACTGCTAAGTCTCATAGTGAAGGACTAATAGACCACCTATATGCAACTCAAAATACACTTGAGGAGAGCTTGGAAGCATGACTGCCTGGAACATAAACCTAGGAACCAAGAATGAAAAAATGAACAAGCCAGGGAACTCTAGGCAGGTGCTCATCCAATCCCTTCTGCAGACTGGCCCTGTAATGTAGACACCTCCTTTAGCTACTTCACAGCTTCTTTGAGACTGAGCATGAACATGCCTCAAGAGATTAACCTTTTGTGAATGTTCACATTCCAAAAGTATTGTAACATCTGAAACTACTGAAAAGGTTTTCTCTTTATATTGTAAAATAAATAAATTAGCCAGATACCTCTACCTCAAAGACTTTTGATCATTTTTACTACGGTCACACTAGTCATATCTGGAGACATATGCTATTTTCTCCACAACAGACATTGAGCCAAAATCCTCTATCTAGAAAATAACTTCAATATAAGAAACCAAGGAAAAAACAACTGTTAAATTTGACAGAATGAAATATATTACATCATCTTTTAATTGTCCAATATTATAAAATATCTATAGGTCTTTAGTCTCCTATTCCTATATTAAGAGACTCAACAGAAAGCCTCACTTTGATCATCTTAACTTTTAATAACCCCAACATGAAATATTGCTTACTCTTTTCACAATAGTCAGGACATCTTTGTCTTTCTCTTGACACAGAAGTTTCCGTATACATAACTCCAACTGCTGAAGCAAATGTTTATCACTGGGAATCTTCAGAGTAGATTTAACTTTCGGCAACAAATAGCACAGCTTCATTCTATCAAAAAATAATAAGAATGATAATTCATCTTTTGATGCAGAATTTAATAAACATTATTGATTTTTGACTTGCATGCTGCTATTTGACTTTAAAAAAATAAATTATTAGAAGATAAAGCATGAAATTAGTAGGTGTAATTATTCAGAAGTGATTTCTGCTTATGGGTTATCTCCAGACATACTGTGACATTTTCAAAAAAAATCTCCAGAGATTGGGACCACAGGCACATATTTGAAGCTCAAAAGATTTTTTTTATTTTTTTTAAACCTCAAAAGATAAGCAGACCTCTAGATTTTCAAAATGACCTACATGCCTAGCAGAAGCTGTGAGCTGATATATTGATTGAAGATGCAATTTTAAAGGCAGTAAATTAAGGGAGAAACATTCATACAAAATATTCAAGAACATAAACTTCAAACTTAACAGCTATTCTGCTCTGACACTCCATGGATGCATTTTTATTTGTTACTACAGTGCCCTTGTGTAACTCAAGTTTGGCTACTTGCAAACTGAATGCCATAAAGCACTTAGATGAACTTAACCATGTCTTTTCTGTACTAAGGACCGAAGCAATTATCGGCCTTAAACTCTGGATACTGCTTCTAAACTGGTTATATAAAAAATGTATGCATTCCTTTTTCTAACTTTAAAATCAAAATGCTCCACATATTAATTAAAAGTATTTAATACATTTAAGAAAAGAAAACTCTGCATTTGATCAGACTGTAACAACATAATAGTGAATACTTTTAATCTAATAGAATTTTAAAAAATCAAGAATATGGTGATATTCTCTGTTGTTCTCAGGTTCCACTCGCTTGATCAGAGACAATCCTACGTCAGAGATGACAGCACTGTGATGAACAACATCCTAAAGATTTTTCTTACATGAATTTCTCTCATGTTTTTATACTTTCAAAATATTTTAACCTTCACAACTTCCCATTATAAAGAACTACATCACTCAGCAGAAAGCTGAAATTTCATCTCCCTAATTTTTTTCTCTCTTTTTTTTTTTTCCCCCTTTTTTAACATCAAGAGGTAAGGTCTAGTTCTGACTTTTAAACTTCACTCCACAACAGACTGTGCATTCCTTTTAAAAAAATGTTAGGGAACAGTCCAGCAAAGAATTATGCCAAAAACATAGTAAACAGATTACAAGTCAATTAAGGTTTCCATTAAATTTTAATATTGTATCAGTAGAGCTTTCAACTGAAATGTGTTTAAAAAGTAATAAATTACATAAGATTATACACAAATTAAGGTGGGTTTTGTTGGTTTTTTTAGCATAATCACCTTAACATAAGAACATGAAACATGAATATCAATCTACATGCACAAAATGACTTTTTTTAAGTTTGGGAACTTGTTGACCTAAGATGTGGTTGTTATACTAAACACAAGGTCTATTTAAACACTGTTTTGCTTGGCAATAAACTGTATTTAGTGAACTTTACTGAATAGATACATGTATGTGCAAATTGTGCTTACATAAGCCTCTATGAAGCATTAGTATTGGATGCTTAGACATATTAAGGATGACAATATGATTTATACAAATCAGCAAACAAAGTTCAAAATCCCACAAAATACATGACAAAAACAAACAAACTACCAAAGTAACAACTTTTTTATTGGTAATAACTACTGAACTGCCTGGACTGATCTGTTCAGGGAAGAAAAGATAAAGTCTCTATAAAAATAAAGTAAAAAGTACTGTATGAAAATGAGTAATATACTAAATCCCCCTATATTTTTCTTTTCTTCTTCAATTAACTTTAACAATGAAGTAGAAAATTTACTCATAAGGAAAAACCTATGCTAACTGCTAAACTTCAACCACTGAAAGAATTGTTTGTGTTTAGCTTTACATATTATGTTGAAATTGATGGAAATTAATGGAGACTGCTAAGGTTCAGATTGTGTCCCTAAACCCATGAAACAGATTACTTTCTTCTCACCTACCAGCGTTTCCTTTAGCTTCATGTTCTTTTTCACTCCCAATACCTGACACTTTTGATCAGTCCCCAAACACTCAGACTGACCTGCTTCTGTGGTTTTTTGACATCATGCCCATAAGTCCTCTACACCTTTAGAACTGGTCGTGCTGAAGGCACTGTACCTTCTTATTCAAGCCCCATTATTTAAACAAGACATAAAAAAAATAACAGTATTTGTTAATATATTATTTTTTTTTTCTCTGTACACTGCTACATACTGTTTGCACAGTACCTCACATTTGCCACTGGGTCATGTGTAAGTTCGAGCACAGGCAGAAAGAAGTATTTACAGAAGAATGACTTTGAAAAGAGTTCCATAATGAATTCACAAGTATCTAAAAAACGAAGTCTGTTCCAATAACTTTTTCCTTGGCCCAGTTCTGAAAAATAATCCACAAATATTAGCTGTAAAGTTTTCATTGTCAGCCTTTTAAAGGTTATCCTTTGATTCAAAGATGATAATCACGCTTGTCATGAAGCACACCTTTTCAGCCTGAATTCTTCCCATCAGTGAAAGACTAACCCTCTGAAATCAGTGACCATTCTGTCAGTGAGCTCTTTTGTCAGATATCCAACCCCTGCCTTTAATCATTCAAAAAAAATGAAAAATATCAGGTGAACTTGTTACTGGATATAACAAAACCCAGCATGACATTTAGATGATGTCAGAGGTGTATTAAAATTACTTTGTAAATGTTAAATAATGTTAATGAGAACAATTCAACCTTCTACCTTATCTTTAGAACACACAACATAGGCCAGAACATCAACTTACTCATGTGACTAACTCATTCAAAAATTAATTTCTGAGATTTATTCAACATTTCTTATGTTGAAGCCTTCAGAGGATTATACTTCTCTATACTTCTGCAGCACCTACAACTAAATAATTTTGGATTCAAGAAGTAGGGTTGGAGGGGTCTTGGCATATCAGTTTCCCACATTGCCACTCCCCAGTTCTTTTGCATAAGCTTCAGAGATATTCCTGAAGTATATATCCAAAGTATGTTTTGACTGGTGATAATGTGAGCAACTAAGTATAATCCCACCAATGATGGAAATTACGCTGAATACATATAACCATAAATAGATCTTCAGCCAATACTAACTCGCATCTTTAAGTAATCAAGGAAAAATTATCTTACGTTCAATCAGTTTCTGAATAACCTCATGCCTCTGTTCTTGTTTGCGATTATAACGTAAATAAACACAGAGAGTTCGAGCAGCTGCTTTTTGGACTGGCAGGACATTCTTGAAAGAAAGAAAAGAAATACAGTTAAACATACCTGAAGGAGTATATAACCAAAAATGTATAAAAATCAAGAAGTAGAATAAATAGCTAAAAGTTAGCCCAACTTTATAAATTTTGGTATAATAGCCCCATCCCTGTAAGTGTTCAAGGCCAGGCTGGATGGGGCTTTGAGCAAAATGATCTAGTGGGTGGCATCCCTGTCCGTGGCAGGGGTGGTGGAACTACATGACCTTTAAGGTCCCTTCCAACCCAAATGGTTCTATGATTCTATGATCAATTAAGAATGTATATATCAGACTTGCAGAATGAAAAACTGATATAGCCGTACACATTTTTACTTGGTAAATCAAACCTGAAGAGGTACTATTAAAATTTTAGAATGTGTTGAAATTGCTTATGAATCCAAGCCAAAAAATAAAGTAGGCCAAAAGCTCTGAAAGATATTAAACGTTCTCAAACCCAATGATATCTGATGTTTATGAGGTTAAATTGAGGATTTTCCAAAATCTTGACTTTTCAAAGTCAATACTTGTATTCAATACTTCCACACACTTCTTATCCTTTAATACCACATAATTGGCATTACTAAGGACTGGGCTCTTCTTTTTCTCAAAGTGAAATGTTATCAAACTTTTCTTTTCTTGCAATATAACCCCATCATACTTCTTTCAATTCAAGATTGACATTCAAAACCATTTCATGATTGTTCAGTTTAATTAGAAATATAGTGTTCCCCAGGGCTCAGTAGTGGGCCCAGTTCTCTTCGATATTTTTATCAGTTATCTGGAAAATGGCATCAAGTGCACCCTCAGTAAGTTCACAGACAACAACAAGTTGAACAGCAGTGTTGATCTGCTCACAGGTAGGAGGCTCTGCAGAGGGATCTGGATAGGCTGGACCGATGGTCTGACAGACTGTATGAGGTTCAGCATGGCCAAGGGCCAGGTCCTGCACTTGGGGCACAACAACCCCATGCAATGCTACAGGCTGGGGAAAGAGTGGCTGGAAACATGCCTGGCAGAAAGGGACCTGGGGGTGTTGGTTGACAGCCAGCTGAAAATGAGCCAGAGCGTTCAGGTGGCCAAGAAGGCCAACAGCATCCTGGCTTGTACCAGGAATATCATGGCCAGCAGGAGCAGGGAGGTGATCATCCCCCTGTACTCAGCTCTGGTGAGGCTGCGCCTCGAGTACTGTGTTCAGTTTTGGGCCCCTCACTACAAGAAGGACATCGAGGGGCTCGAGAGAGTCCAGAGAAGGGCAACGAAGCTGGTGAGGGGTCTAGAGAACAAGTCTTAGGAGGAACAGCTGAGGGTGCTGGGGCTGTTTAGCCTGGAGAAAAGGAGGCTCAGGGGAGACCTTATCACGCTCTACAACTAACTTAAAGGAGGAAATAGCAAGGTGGGGATTGGGCTCTTCTCCTGAGGACCAAGTGGTAAGACAAGAGGAAATGGCTTTAAGTTGCACCAGAGGAGGTTAAGGTTAGATACAAGGAAAAATTTCTTCACTGAAATGATTTTGAACTATTGGAACAGGCTGCCCAGGGAAGTAGTTGAACCACCATACCTGGAGGTCTTCAAAAGACGTGTAGATGTGGAGCTTAGTGATACAGCTTATTGGTGGCCTTGGCAGTGCTAGGTTAGATGTTGGTCTATAATGATCTGAGAGATCTTTTCCAACCTAAATGATTCTATGATAGTCCTTTAATATTTTTATTACCTTTTATAACCCAAACTTTTCTCAAGTTGAATAGATATGTGGTTGGCATAACTGCCTCATTTTTAGGTGCAACTACTTGCAAAATGCTTTTTTTTGCCTAGAAATTTGGTCCTGAAAAGTTTAAACATCCATATGTTTCCATCAAGCACAATTTATCATGTACCATTTTGTCTTAATTTCATTTCCCATAAAGCACTGTCTCCCTACATTGAGAAGAAAGACCGTAATTCATTACAGAAAATACCAGCCTACCAAGGAGAATGGAGGAAGAATAGGAATATTAGTCAACTCAAATACAATTCCAGTGAAGCCTGGCAACAGTCTGTGCTTTTCATGACAGAACTGTCATGGAAAAATGTAGATTATTTGGTGTCTATTTGCAATTTTAGTTATTTCTGTTATGCAAATTCAGACTGGTGGAGGTTATGTCTATGTAGAATATTAATCATACACTTTTTGATTCAAATATGACAGGCAAAAACAAAGAGATAGCAGCTTTGTTTAATGATTTTAAGGTGTATCTCAGAGGAAAGTGTTTTGATTTACCTAGAAACAAACTGGTAACAAGCACAAAGAAAGGAAAGAAGAGTTGAGGGAGTGGAACTTGATTATCTGTCAATACAAATTTTGCTCCTCCAACTGGGGGAAAAGAGTTCATGGAGCATTTTTTTTCAATCTTACAGGAAATAAAACACAGCCTGATATACTATATGCAATGGGAAATACTACTTTAAGATAAATGTTTAAATAGTGCTACATATAGCAAATATCTAGTGCTAATTGTTTTAAATACCGTAAACAAATGAAAAACAACAGGAAAGAGACGGGCTCACATTTGTCAAAATGATTGTCAACATTCTGTGAAGAAAACGGTAATAAATCTGATCACTTGATATGATATGAGGGAGACATGCATATTTTTGTAGTAACTTCTCATGAGTTCTCCACTTTAATGAAGTTGCAGCTCTCTGTTCTGCTGTTGTTAATGCAGGAATCAAGTCAGGAATAGAGAGTAACTAGAAATAAAAATATAAACATAATTTCATATCTTCTACCTGTATGACATGTTAGTAGGCTTAAAAACAAAGCAAAACAATGTAAGGAGAAAAAAGATTTTAAGCAGTCAATTAATTGTCCTAGGCAAACAGGATCAGCCGACCATTGCCAGGAGGTGTTAGTCTAAGTTTTTCTTAAAAAAATCTGATCAGAATTACACTACCTCTCTTACACAGTAAATTTCATGGTTAACTACTCAGAAAGCTATTCCAGTAACTAACTAAATACACCTTCAGTTCCAACCCCTTCTCCTGACAATGAAAAACAATTTACTGTTCTCTTTGTAATATCCTTTTACAGGTATGAAGACAATTATGACAGTCCTCTTTGTCTTTTCTTCTTTAAACCAAATAAATCCCCTTTTCCTCCTAGACTCGTAAACTTTGCAGTTACTTTTCTCAGCTTCCTACTTCATTTTGGAAGAAATTGTACACCTTATCTCAGTAGGAAGCAAGGACTTTATAGTAGTCAAGCTAAATTCTCTTTTTCACTAAGCAAAGTGAAATACACTGCCACACTTGACATGGCATTTGTTACATGTTGTATGCATTTACAGTTATAAACATCTGATAAAGTTTAAATAATAGTGTCAACTTTTGTCCATAAAATAAAAAAAAATACATTCTCTATTCATTTAGCTCAAAACAGCATCTTGAAGCAGAAGACACCTTTTATGTTTCATTTTTCAGGTGAGGAGTCAGGGAATAAACCAACACCCAGAGCCACATAAAATTAAATTAAATAAGCAAAGTTGAGAAGTAAATTCAGATTTCCCAAGTCCTAATTCAGTGCCTTTACCTTAGGAAACAGACTTCCTCCTACCAGCAGCCATGTCTGAAAATGGCAACTGTAGGCAGTTGTAACATCAATATACCAAAAAATTAGGTATTAACAATCACTTTCAGTGTGAATCCAATTATTAAAAAGCACTGTCAGTTTTGATTCGACTTAATGACTGTTTCAAAATCTGATCTATTTCAGCAAATCTGTGGTTAATTAGATAAAGACCACTGAAAAAAATCATTTGTACAGTAAGTCTAATCTTTAAAATCTTTTCTTCTTTATTAAAGTTTAAAAATAAAAATAAAAAGCCAGAAGCTCTGTGTTTCTCCAGAGCAGAAGCTAATCATGAAAACCTTATTATACAATTACTGAAATAACTTTGCTACCAGCTTCATTTAAATTTAGAAAGTAGATTGAAAAACATAGGATTACCCACCTTGCTTTCTGATCCACTGTTTTCTCCTCCATTAGTCGTCATTAGTTCAAGGATTTCAGGAAGGTGACCTACTAGTGCATCTAACACCTATTTAAAGACAGGTTGCATGAATGAGGTTTGTAAATTAACTCCAGTCAATTTTTATCTCTCACCACTATATCCCTTCTATGTTACTGCTGCTCTGTCACACCAATGTAGAGGAAAAAAAAAAAGAGGTACAACTTATTTGTACTGATGAAGCCTGGTCTGGGATTTAAAACTGATGTTTTAATATAGTAATATAAGTATTATAGGATTCATTTTAGGAAAACAGAATTATAGCTTTGATTTACATCAATACCACAGTCAGTGCTTTCTAAAATGTTCACAGCATACAATATTTAAAAAGGAACATTCATTTTAAGAAAGATCTGCATTTCATAGACAGTTAAGTAACAGCCTAGACAAACATGAAGAAATGTATTTTGGATATTTTCCATCTGAATCTTAAAAGCAACTTTTCCTCATTTAACTGCCATTGATAAATTAGAACAGAATATTTAGCCTTTATTAATAGAATAACCTTACATTCAAAGGTTGCTAGATTTGAAACTAGACTAGAAAATTATACCATTAAGTATTATGTGGTACCAGTTCTGACTGTTATAGTTTATAATACTGGATATTTTTATTAGTTAGATATAATTAGGATAATTTTTCAAAGTCACCAGCTGCTTCTGAGTCTCAACCTTCAGGTATTTGACTTGAGAAATCTTTTAAGATTGGTCAGAATTTCATAAGCTAAAAGGAGTTCCAGGAACACTTTTAATTCCCTTGAAAATGCCTAACAAAGTATATCAACAGGAGCACCTCAAAGCAAAATTATTTTTTCTATGCCATATCCAAAGATCCTATACAGAAAAAAATGGATCAAGTATTGGAATAACTGGTACAAGAGGAAACAGCAGTTTTGTCTCAAACAAAGACCTTTTTCAATCCAAAAGTTTTGCTACGGTATCTGTTATACATACCTAAGTGACTCATGCTTTACATAGGTTGAAACTAAGGCACACTAAACTAAACCATCTCAAGAACACCCAGAAATTCTGTACCAGAGCTTGGACTAAAAACTTTTCTACGCGTGTTGATCTTTGAACCATAGACAACTTCATCTCCTCTTCAATGGGAGAAATGTAAATAAAAGAAAGCAAAAACCTGGAATGCTATCAACAAATATTTTAACACAGTAGCAAAACCAAATATTTCCACAGAACTTGTAAGGTAATAAACAATAAAACAATCAATAAAATATTTAGAATGAATATTTTTTAAAGGTGCTGAATTCAGCGTGGGTTAACTGAATTCAAACACCTTCCTATATTCCTCCTTTTTATTCACAGAAGGCTTGCATCTTTATGAAGTGTCTGTGAAACAGAAGTAACAGCTACAGATTATTTCAAGCAGTTACTGTCTTATTGCAGAGTTATTAAACATCAAGATAATGTGCCTCAATGTAACAAGCAAAATAAAGTTCCAATAAAAGTATATTACCTCCAGTGACTCATCTTGTAATAGCGTAACCAGTTCTTTATGAATTGTATACACACCAGAATTTAAAAGCTTAGCAACCTCAAAAAAAATGAACAAACAAAAAACAGTGAGATAGCAAGATAAACCATACTTTATTTCCATGGCACTGTAGGAATTACGCTGCATGTGCTTACTTTTCAACAACCATGAGGGGATGCAAAACAATTTTTTAATATCAGCCTTCTAAAGTTATGTACTTTCCTGTTGATCACATTAAAAATATGCTTATATAAAGAATATGAAACAAGAAACGTATCTATTACCTAACCATGAAACATGGTTTTAGAATAAACTCTATTTCACATTTTCCAAAAAAATTTAGGACTGCATTGCAAGGTTATAAAAAAAATCATTCTGGAATATTCAAATATCAAACTTCATGATCCATATAAGTGTAAACAGTCAGATATATAATTTACAAAAGATAAAATATAAAAATTGGCTTAGGCTGTTCTGCATTTCAAGGTTCCCCAACATAAGAAGTTTTCACTCCTTCATTATTTGTTTTGTTTTTTCCTGTGATTCCTGTGATAAGCCACATATAAATTTCTAAAAAACATCAGAAGTCCATCTCCAAACTGTTAAAAAAGTCTTATAGCAAATATGATAAAAATCTGAGGAATGAGATTTTTGCCATACAGAATACTTAGACAATGATTTTTAATGGCTTTCTTTGTTTATATAAACCAAGTGAAGCTAAAAGGTTACTTCCAATCAAGATTAAGCTTTAAGGAAGTGGTTACTGGAGGTTACTGAAATATATATACATATATCCAGCTACCAGTGAATGCCATAAAATACTTACATCTGCCTGTCATGTGGTTGCTTAGCTATGGTTTTAAAAATATATCAACCAGCACTAAATGTACATTCAGACTAAGGTATAACTTTACAGATTTTTCTTAATGAGCTAAAATACTTTACATATATTCAGACAGAACCTTAAAAGTGTTATATATCTGACCTAAAACATGCAGAATGGTATGCTAACCTAATAATTTCAACAATTAGCTGGATTATAATTCATTAAGGCAAGGCATCAACAGGCATGGAGAGGTGGAAATCAATCCATCTTTCTTAAGCTGGTGGAAATAAAGCCACCTTAGCTTCATGGAATCTATGATTCTATGATTCATTTATTTCCCTACTAGCGATTTAAATGCTTTCAGCAAGCTGCTTAGCTTATCATTTTCCCCAGCTACATAATTGCATAAAAGGCTAGTTTGAGGATTTAAATACAAAGATTCTATGTAAAGCACTATTAAAACCTTGAAGATTTCCAATATGGATTACTACAATCAGGAGAGAGTGCACATTCGTTTCTGGAATTCACTCCACATAGCTAATAGTATTTATGCAGTTCAAGAATTTTTTGAACTTTTATGAAAATAATGTACTGGAACTTTTGTAAACTGAGTGGCATAATAAGAATACATTGGCTTTTAGATCTGCATAAATTTCCAAGTAGTTTCATCTGAAATTTGAGCATTCAACCTAGTCTTGATATATATAAATATTCTACACAGAATGGCAGCATAGTAGCACACTGTACAGTTCTAAAGAAGTTTTTCAGGACCAAAGTGGCAAGCTCGTTTCTCCTGTGCCTCTCACAATAGCATTCAAAACATTCAAATATTCCAATTACTGCAATTGCTTATGTTTGCGGTACTAGACCAGCTTTTTCGAGCTTTTGATTCTTAAAAGCTCACCTCACAATAAACCATTGTAGTCTAATGTCACACAACTTAAATACACTAATATGTATACAGGCTATAATTATGTTTTGTAAGGGACTGAACACCTTTGACAAACTAATTTTAACAAGTTTTTTTCAAATCTTTTTATTTGGGTTGAACAGTCATAAATGTAACTTTAAAGAACAAAATATAAACCAAAAACATCTAAGTACTAACAAAGAAGTTTAGTAGACTTACTTCATAGAAGCTTATGGCCATAGTATATCTGACAGGAACTTCAGGGTCATGACAAAGGCAGAAGAATATAGAATATAGTTCTAAATGAAAGTTCTTTGGATCCACAAAAACTATCATGGCCTACGGAAAAATAAAGTCTCTAATTAACTGTATTGCTAAAGGGCTACACTATCAGAGAAGAAAACACTGAATTACAACCAGCAAGACACTTGGAGAAAACAGGTTGATTTTAAAGACAAAGTGTGGTATTTTGGTGGTTGTGTCAAAACACAGGCAACAGACAAGTTAAAGACTTAAGGACTAACTGGATTTACAGATCTTCCAGATGTGCTGGAGGCTTTTTTCTGAAGACAGAGATTAAAAACACAAGGTATAAAACCTCAGTTTTATACATCATGTTAATGTTTTGGTAATCTAGCTAAAGCTGCAATTGGAGACCTCAGAACATTTTAACGAGCGAAAAAACAAGCATCTGAATTTCAACGTAATTGTGTGTGTACATACCTTGCTTTTGCTCAAATAAACCAACAGATTTCTACCTACATACTTGGTGCTTGTCTATAAAAAGTAGAATAAAAATAACTGTCTACTGGCTCTTGGTGCTATCTTATTTTCTTTATAAATGCAGAATGTCAAAATACAAAATAGATTTAGAAAATCATGAGTGGTAAATTTAAATACCTCTTACAGACTAGAAAATCCTTTTTGTATTCAGGCAGGAAAATATCTAAAATATGAATCTAAACATTCACACAATCTTCAAGTCCCTGTAATGTCATGACACACAAAAAAAAACGAGCCTTGGATGGTTTGAAATTAGCTACTCTGTTTCACAGTCATCTTTTCAAGGCCTTTGTACTAACAGTTTGGAGAAAACTTACAGGAAGAATGCAATCTCTTGGAACAGCACTCTCTCAGACAAAATTTTCTGATGGTTTACTAAGAATCTGCAAAGAGGAATCTTTCCTAGTAACTCTTTTGAACAACCTCTACTTTAAGCCGTAATCTTGAACTTTCCAGGGGAGAGCTGGAATCTAGCTAAAATGCATAACCGTTGCCAATAACTTCTCTATCCTTTTCATGGTTCTATACAGTGAACAATATATATGACACAACTTAGTTAACTTCAAATTAATGTTACTTACTGGAAAATTGTAAGCACAGTTCTTCCTCACTGAAATATACTTCTTTTCCTGTTCCAGAGTTTGAAGTTGTAGTTGATTATCATTGTGTCCATTTTCCTGCTGCAAACCCAGTGTGGAAAGCTTCTTATAGAATTCCAAAAACCGTAAGTGCTGCTCAGGAGTAAAAATGCCTCAAAAATAAATAAATAATAAATAAAAATTAAAGAAGCTTACTTTTCTCATTACAAATGCTATTAATAATGTCCAAAACTCATTTACAAATCTTTCAAATATGCCAAGTTTTACTCTACCTTCCCCCCTTGAGCCTAGTGCAGTATCATCATTATGAATTATACAGATAAAGTGATTACAGAAAAATGACACCTAGCTATAACAGAGTGAATCTTAATTTCTGTCTATATAATTTTTGAAATAGTCAGGTTTTTAAGAGCAGGACTGTGTATATATTTGTTTGTTCGATTAATATTGGTTTCATTTTTATTAAATATTTAGATCTTTATGGAACTCAATCACATGAACACTCACTCCTTGCCTCCAGAAAGTAGAAAAATTGGGCCACCTTGCAACAGATAGTAAAGAGGTATAAGAGCAAAATTAGAAAACAAAACAAGCTGGAATGCAACTAGCAAGATGACTTCAAAAATTAAGAGGTCATTTCATAAGTACGCATTTCTAAGGGAGCCATCAAGGAAGGGCTGAGTTTTCTAATCAAAGGAGACAGGAAAGCTATCAGTGATTGATACCAAGAGGTTGAAATGCTTAATGCTTTTATTTTCTTTTTCAAACTTCACTAGTATAATCAGGCTCAGTACAATTAATGACTGACAAAGGTGCCAGCTTCAAGTACAGAAGAAAAAGGTCAGTGAATACTTAAACCATGACAGAAGTTTTCAAAATGTGTAAGGTCAGATGTCCTTCAGTCCACTATGCAAGAATATTAGAATTACTAGCTGCTGAAATCTTACATAAGTGGCATCAGACTGGAAAAGGGCTGAAGTGGTACTGTTATCTAACAGTCAGAGGGGGAAGAACAAGCCATATAATTATAGATCACTCAGATTAACTTCATGTTTTTGAAAAATTAAAAAAAAAAAATCACAAAATCTACTTGTAAACACTGAAAGGGAATCAAGAAAATAAGCAACAGCCAACAGGGCAAAGGAAAGCTTATCAAACTGATTCCATTTCCATCTAATACTGGATAAGACCTGTGAATACAAAAAATACAGTAAAGGGCATGTGTGTTGACAGTTTCGTAAGTAAGGGATTGGGAAATAGAGATGAAGATCGATAAAGTGGCTTCAAAACTGCATGAAAAAGCAGGTAAGAGAAAGTTACCAAATGGTTTGCTCTCAAAACAGACAAATGTATGAAGAAAGGCCTATCCTTGTTCTGTTGCTATCCAATATTTTCACTTTTTTGGATGTTGCATTACAGAATATGCTTATTAAATATTCTGACAACATCAACCTAGAAGGGAGACTTATTCCTTCAGAAGATAGCCTTACAGTTTAAAATGATCTTCAGAACCTGGACATACGGTATTAAAACTTTAGGCTGTTATTCCATTAGGACAGCGGTAAGGTATCATGCTTAGCCAGATATGTTAAGAAAGAGAAAGAGTAACTAGATGACAGTATTATAAAAATAAAAATAATAAAAAAAAGAGAAAAAATAAAATTTTGAGCTGCTTCTGTTCATAGGCTGCACTTGAACAAATAGTGTCTAACTATTGAAAACTATTGAAAAAAAACAAAACAGGCTATTTTTCACAGTTAAAAATGTAAAAAGCAATTTAGCTTGCAAGACGCATGAAATAGGCCTTCCACTTTGTTCTGCTCTACTAGGGCATAACACTTCGAGAAAAATGGGAACCAGTCAGATGGCGTTCATAGGTGAAAAGAGATCACAATTAAAGTCAGTCAACCTTAAGAAGAAGGGGAAGACATGATAAAAACAGGATGGACTCTTCTAGCTCTTCATTTTTGTAAACAACACCTAGGCCCTGTGGAATAGCCCTTTCAAGTTATTTGCAGTGAAGCAACTGTCACTTTGATATTGTCTAACCTGATCATAAAGAATCATTTTAAAGATCTGTAAGAAATATCAAAGGGCTTAAGAATCTAGGGGAAAATTCTCTGTTATTTAAAACTGTGTTCTACCCCTTCCCAGGTAAGCTCTGTGTAAAGAGTCAAAGGTGGGCAGAATGATCAAAGAAAGATCTGCTGAGCTCAAGTGCTAAGGTACAGAAAACAGGAATTATGGGTACAGATTTGGCTTCAGCTGCAGCTGGGAATCCATATGGTATTAGATCTCCTTTCTCCCTTGAAGCTTGAAGAACCTTGAACCTTGAAGAACCTTGAACCTTGAAGAATACAGAAAAGATACCAAGCACAAAAGTGAACGTACAAAGTTAGCATCATACTGTGCTGTCAAAGGTTTCTAGTTTCAAACATTCAGTCACTCAACTCAGATGTTCCAGAATATCCAACAAAGTATCAAAAAATAATAAAATAATAAAATCAGTCAAATCAATACATAAAAGCCATTATGTTTCCACTTCTGTCCCTGTCTAAACATAAAAGAACGATAACCAAACCTTAAAAGAAAATTCACAAAACCCAATATTTATGCAATAGATTATTTCAGACTTTTCATGCCATATTTGCTATTATTTCATTTCATGTATTCAAATCTGGACATTTTCTAAGTGCTTCAAATTTTCTGACCTTCCCTTAATCTTAAAAAAGATTATTTTTAAAGAACATTAACTCGTACCATATAATCCATTGCACAGTTTCCCTAAATGGAAAGACAAAGAAACTAGGATAGATTCATCTGCTTTGAAGGACTTTTCACAGAATGATTTCACTAAGGGAAGCACAGTTTGACTCCTATCATCTGTAAAACAGAAGACATTTTTAAAGTTAGCCATTTGTTATCAAACATCTAAAAAGACCATATAGAGTGGACTTCTAAAAGAAGTTATGACAAATGTAATTTAACATGTTTAGGGGTCTTTTTGGCAGTCACTTACTGAGGCAGAAAATAGGAGGTAAAAGAGAGTGATGAGCACTACCATAACACAAGTCCTGATTTTTAATACCTTACCTGTTTTCTGTCTGTCTTTGTGCATTTACAGGGAAAGGGCACTCACCACTAACTGACGGGACAGAGAATAAATGAACAGCTACTAACTTCTTTGTTCACAGGGAGATAAAGAACACAACAGTATTCCAACAATAAAAATTCCTACAATAGTAGAAATACAGGGACATCTAGACCAAACAGGACCATGATGGCAAAAAGAAAAATCTGGATCTGCTGGAAGTTAATTTTTTCAACCTAGTGAGAAGAAGACGTTGCAAGTCTTTTGGTAAACAATAAATTCACAGAGAAATGAAATAATTGAGAGGAAAGAAATGAAATCATTTAGAAATTGAAGTAAAATCCAGCAAATAGTGGCAGGCACCCTGCTTCCCCATAAAACGAAGGAGCAAATGTTCAAAGAAGTTGATCCATTTCGACTTCTTTTAAATAAAGCCATTGTATTTTAAAACATTCAAATTTTAAAGGAATGAGGATTTTTTTTAATGGTAACTGAATTCTCGAATTCAGCAAATTCATACAAATGAACAACATATTTAGGTTGACCTGAATAAATATTTTTTTATTGTGGGAAAGAAACCCTAGGATATAATTTTGGGTGATCTACCTTCAAAATGTTTGTTTCATAGTTCAGCCATGAAACCAAAAATTATTCAAACCAAACTTCTACAAACACATTCCTTGCAAAACTGTTAATAATCCCTGATTGCTTTCTCTAAGTTTTTTGGGTTTTGATAATTCTTTTTGATAGCTAAAAGCAGTAGTTAAAAGCAATTGGGAAGGTGGGGGAAAGAAAGGGAGGAAAAAAGAGAAGCAGAAATTTGACAGCATCAATGTAATGGCTCAAGAATTTGAAAATTAACCTACTAGTGTACTTGCTAATAAAAGCACTCATTGCTAAAAAGTTCACCGATTGTATTTTCCCTAAAAATCTTATTTTTTTATGTATGTCTCCATATGGCTTATACGCAGTCATGTATTTCAGTAATTCATCACCAAATTCCTGTAAAGTAAATATTTGCTCCTCACTCATGTATCAGAAGGGAGTAGTATAGTCAGTAAGACGGGAGTGGGAGTGGGAAATGTGCAAAATACAGAGTTGCTAATGAAGATAAACAACTGAAGAGGTTGGAAAAAGACTGTATAAAGAGCAAAGTGGCAAGCTACGAGCAGCAGTCAACAATCACTAACAGAGCTTATAATAGAAAACTTTTTACATGTACATTATCAAGGAACTTTTGTGTATTTCACTTCTTTGTACTGCCTCAGTTGTACACAAACAGTGGAGAACACAACTGATACAGAGCCAAAGCTGCCTGCTATTGTCTACCTACATACCACTGAAAAATTTGGGACAGGAATGGTGATTGTAGGACAGGGCACTGCAGTTACCCAGAATGCTACATGGGAGCAGTTACAGTAGCTCTCCTTAAAGTTTGCTCCAATCACTGTTGAACTGAACCTGCGATGGGAACTTGAGCGCCATGAATGTCGGCATCCCACTACCACTAAGCCAGAACCAGATACAACAGAGAATTTCTCCTTCCTCCCATGAAGATGCAGATACTCAACCCTACACCTGGACAAGCATGAAATATTCATGCTGTTTACAGGAACAATATAGAGCTCTGGGAAAATTGCAAGAATTTACATTTTCCATTATAAATAAAATGAAAAGCTTTATATAGTACACACACTTTCTCATTGCAATGAAGAAAACTTTCAGTGCCTTTTATGCACAAATTTACAAGGATTAAAATGGCAATTGCTGATGCTTAGTGCCTCTAAAACAAATCAGTTGTGCACACTGCAGTTTATGGGACATGAAGATTTTTTTTTCTGTTCCAAAACGTGTAAGTGCATTTGATATACAACACTCAGTGTTGAAAATTGAAACATTTACTGATACACACATGGATATAGTGTCATTGCCCCAGCCTGGTGTCTTCAGCTCAGAAGCAGGCTCCAGTCTGCCCAGGACTACCTTTACTTAGATTAAGAGGCAAAAAAATTTAATAGCAAAAAAAAGACAGGCATCTGCATATGTTTAACTAACATTTTTGTATTATGCATATTAATAGTATTAAGTAAGTATTAACAACTCAATATTCCTATCCTTTATACAGTAATTTTACTCATTCAATTTAGTTTCATTATACAGATGCTTAGAATAAGAAAGTAACTTACTTTGTGAACAACTGATTTACCTTTGTTAAAATAAATTCATGCATATAGCATTGCAGGACATGAAATACATACAGGATAAATGAAAAAAAAAAAAAAGATTGCAGAGAGAACAAAAATGTAATTACATTTATAAGATGTATTAAGAACTGGGCTCCCAAACCTAAATTAAGTCCTTACCTGCATCAAACATATCAAGCAGATTCACTAATGTCTCAAAAGCTGCAAGGCGTACACTGCTGCCCTCATCTCTTGCCAGCTCTACCAATTCAGGAAGCACTACAGTTTTGGTTAGTTCTGTCCTGCAAATTGAGGCAAGCATTTAAAGAGAAAACATTATGAAACAATGTTGCCATAGCAAAAAATCATAATAATAATAATTTCCTGAAATACCAATTTAGACATTGTTTGGGTGGCCAAGAAGGAAAAAATGACTAAGTTGTAAGAAAATGAAAATCAAATAACAATCTGCAATCAATCTCAGGACTTTATTCTTCATCAGCCACGGAAATAAAAAAGTTTAAAATGTGAAACTTCATTTATATAAAATCATTCAAATGAACTCAAAATAAATCAGACAAAATGCAATCTGAAAAAGCTCAGAGGAGTCCAGCTATTTCACTAGGCCACTAAGAAAACTGTTCTGATCAAATATTCAGAAAATACAAACGGCTTAATGCAACGAAAGAGTATGTTCCAAAGCCAAAATGATTAAATATGGGTCATAGAAATCATAAAATATCTGGAGTTGGATTGAAGTATCCAGAAATACTATGTTTCAAAGACAAGCCTTCTTTACAAAGGGTACACAACTACTGCTCAGAGAACACACATTTTCCTGACTAGTCCAAACACGAGCTTTTAGGCTTGTTTTAAAGTAGCAATGAAAAGGTTCTGCTTGCCTGTTTTTGCCTTGATAATGACTATCATTGTCTGCGTGTGTGCTGGTCCTGACAACTTCAATCTCAACACTGGCAGCAAACTGCTATACTAGGGACTGAATTAGAAATCAGAGTTTCATCAGAGAGGTGACTAAGAAGGATTGAAAGACTCTTGACACAGAATCATTTCCGCAGTAAGGTGACTGCAAAGTAAGATGAAAAAAGATTCATCTCCTGGAGCAAGAGCACAGCTTCTGTAAAAGCTACCAACCAGCATAACTTTCCAATGTCCCAGTGAATAGCTAATTCTTAATTGCTTGATTGACCCTGTCATGCTCTTTTTTTTTCTTTTTAATAGAAGTCAAGATAATTTGTATGCATACAAGTTAAGAAGCTCACTTTGTTCTGCTCTCATGTACAAGCTCTTGGTCTGACCATCAATTAGTGAAAGCTGTTGTAAGCACCACATCTCAAGAATGGGACCTCAGCAATTTATAACAGCCAGGGATCTGGCCCTCAATGTTTATACTGGGCAAAATATAAAACTGCAGGGAAATGCTGATAGAATTATACTACATAAGCATTAACTGAGATGATAAAATCAAAACTACATTTGACACTTCATGGAAATGTATACAAAGAATTTATATTCTAATATTTCATTCACAGTTTTTAATGCAAAACTAATCACAACCTCTAGGATGACTTTTACAGAAATATAAATGCCCAAAACATCCTTACAATTAGACTAAACAAGTAACAACTATCCCTTTTGTAAGTCAATATGAACAGGAACACTTGCAAATTTTATAAATAACCAGCATCACTGATTTGCACCTTGCAAAGTTTATTATTGTTACTAGTAAATCAAGCTGTAGCTTAAAAGTATTCTTCCAAACAGATGATTAATCATTAATTTAATATTATGAGAAAATCACACTGTCATTTAGTGATAACATCACTAAATAGTAACAACAGATCTTGGAACTGCTGTAGCATTATGCTTTCATCATTTACATGAAGATGTGCTTATTTCTGTTAATTTAATTGTCTTTATTTTCCTATTACCTATTCATCCCCAACACAGAACACAGCAACAGCTTAGACCTTGAAAATACCGACAGTTTGCCACTTCTATGAACTAAAGCATCTAAATCACTGGGGAGGGACCAGGCAGAAAACTCGGACAGAAAGCAGTGCGTATGGGTATATAAATGCTAAAAATACAAGCTGGGGAGAAAAGAATTAAAGAAAATGATACAAAATGGACCACTAATTGATAACTATGTATTTAGCTCTATTAAACTACCGTACTAATGCTGGGTAAATTGACTAATACTGCCATTTGCCACTGAGTAATACCTACCTCATTTTTAGACTTTCATCTCCCAGGCATAATACATCCAATTTAGTTCATTTTATAGACACTCACCAGAATGAGGAAAATGTTATTTCCTTTCCAAAATGGTCATTTATTAGTATAAGGTATTACCCCCTTGTTACACATGAAAATAATTGTATTGTTTCTTCTTTCATACCAAGCATACCTTGAAATTAAAAAGCATTTGGAGGGGGAGTACAGAAAACAACATAAATGCACACATTTCAAGTGTATTTCAACACCTGCCTGTCCATATATACCTGTCTTATATGTGAAACAAAACTACTGAAAGCAAATTCACAGATTCACACAAGTGTTTCCTAAAAGCTGCTACACAAAACCACTTTATTCTTCTCAATAGACTGAGTTACAGGGCAAGGGAATCTATGCAGCTGTACATTTTTTCAAATATATAAAAGGTTTCCAGGTTTATATGAAACCAATATTCCGTGACTATATCCATATACTAGATAAGAGTTATTTTACTCAGAATAACACATAGATTATTTCTAAAAAATTATTTTGCTGTATTACGTGTAAATCATTTTCAAAGACAGATTCATATGATTGTTTCTCAGCTCTTGATTATAAAAGAGATTAACTGAAAAGGTTAGAGAAATCTATGGAAATGCAGATTATATCTCATATGAAAACAAGAAAATCTCATAGTATTGAACAAAAACAAACAAGAAAGGAGGAAGGAAGATGATTGAAAAACACAAGAACATACAGTGTAGAAAGAGCCAGAGGAGAGAAGTAAAGGACTATATCCCAAGTGAAGACTGAAATCAGGAAGCAAAAATTTAAAAAAAATGTTTTGCAGACATGTTTTTGTGGCTTTCCATTTTGGTTGCATCTAAAGACTTCAGACTAACATGACGGGTTAGAACCACCCCTCCCTTTAAAGGAGTTTTTAAGTGGTCAGTCCCTGAAGAAAAACAGAACCCTCTCTTTCACTCATCTTTAATCTCCCACTAAACAGAATTCAATTTTAAGATACTTAAAGATACATGAGAGCAATAAAAATAAATACATTTTCAAATTATTCAGCCAGTTTAGTAAAGTGTATACTATTTTTTCAGTTTTATAAATACCAACAATATCAACAAATACTATCTTTGTTTTCTGCAATCAGGTTCTTTTAAATACAAAGCTGTTCAATATGAAAAATGTTAAAACGATTTACCATGCTAAGCTCCCTTTTGTTATAAAAGAAAATAAATACAAAAACAAGTGAATACTTTACTTAGTTATGAATAACAATGAATAATATTATGTTTTCAACATTATTCACATCCTTTGAATTTTCTACTGCAAGGACCTTGCAGTAGAGCCATCTAAAGCACAAATATAAAATTATTTTATATGCGATACGGGCAAGTTTATCTGGGAATCTAGAAATTACTGTTCAGAATGACATTACCAAAACAATGTGAAATTAAGTATGTTACAGCAATGCTTAGTTCTTGCTGTGAATATTATTTCCCCTCTATCTGAGTAAGCTAAAAAACAGCATGAACATGCGTTTCTTCAGTATTCCCTGACTCACAGGTTAACAACATTGTTTGCAGGAATTTCTGGGTCTTTTAGTTTGTTTTAAAAACTCGGAATCTAAATAACAACATAACTCTTCATTAAAAAAAAATCTACCACAGGCACAGGCATAACTTCCACAAACATCAGTACTAACAAACTGAAGTGCATTTTTACAGTATCTTTCAAATTATGTTTCAGCCTCATCCCTGAATCTGCTCATAAATTCACAATTTTAAAGGCCAGAGGGACTATTAAGATTTAACCTATCCACCTGGGTAACAGCACAGGGAATATCACTTGATTATTTCTTCAAGTCTGTAAGACAAGGTACTGCTTTATTTATTTATTTATTTGTTTTTATTTCCTGGCACAGGAACAGGTGGACAGACCAAGAATTTTAAAATAGCTGTTCACTTAGGGCCTACCCCTGAATGTGTGGTTAATATGGTCTGTGCTATGTTAAAATAAATCTTCATGAACTGTTTCTATTACTATATGTGCATTATGAAGGTCTTCAGAATTAGAGTCAGAGTTGACAATGAACTGAAATTTGCTTGCAAAACACACATTCTTTTGCAAAAAATGGCATAATAATAATTAGAAACAATACTTGCCATAGTTCTCATATTTTTAAATATACCTAGTGTCATCAACATAAAATTGAAATGATCTCAAGAAGCTATTGATAAACTCATTATTTACAAAAAAAAATATGTTTTTATGGTTCAGCAATTCTACTATCATAAAGAAGTAAAAATCTGAAAATGGAAAACAGCCAACTGTAACTCCTAAGAACAAACCCGCACACTCCAAATTCATTATTAAGTATGCAAAAATTAAGTTAGAAATCTTAAAAGGGTTAAAAAAAAATCTCTTTTTAGGTTACTATTAAACATTTCATAGGAAGATTTTGCATTTAAAAGCAGTTATGCAAATTATACTCACCCTATTCCTTGAGCTATATGCTCCAGCTGCCGACACATGCAAGTTCTTACTTCATACTCTACATCCTGGCACAGTGATTTTACCAATGGAAGAATCTCTCTTTTAACACTAAAAACATGAACATTTTTTATTAATATATAGAACAATAATATATAAAATCCACTTTATAGTACTCAAATTATAACCCTATATGACTTGTAAGATCAATTTTTTAACTAATTTATCAAACGTGGCAAATGACTTTTCTGAAAACTTGAAATTACAAACTATACGTTATTAAGAAAAAGAAAAAGGATTATTTATAGTCATTATTATTTCCTCATATTTCATCTATTATGTTTTTTAAACTAACAAAATAGCAGGTAGGCTTAGAGATGCTGTCCGCATTTCATAACTATTTTCAGTACAATTTTTGAACAAGCACTGTAAGAATACAATATAAATGGAAGTGCAAATCCCAATTAATCTTGTCTTTACTTTGAAAACAGAAAAGACAGGAATCCTAATAAAAGTTTTTTGTTTTTTTTTTTTTTTTGAGTCAGAAATCATCAGGGAATAAGACAGGTCTACTGATTCAGATGTGGATTAATCTTTTCTTGTGTATACCAAAGATGCTCCAAATCAGCACTTGATTGATCTCCAAATCAGCACTTACACACTGCTGTAGGTCAGTCTTCTGTCACCTTTTGAAACTTTGCCACAAAACTTAGTCAGCATTTTCCTGAAGATAAACCTAATTCTTACAGCTTGTGAAGATTTCATAGGACCTGAAGTCCAGCCTGGTACATATGCCAAGTAGAATCTTAGCTCCCATGGTGAAAAACAGTGTCTTTTTTTTTTTTCTTCTCTATTTTCACATTAAACAGTCCAAATTGCAGAACCTATTGAACATTTATCTAATTGTGAACTGAAACTCTGATCCATATACTACCATAATCTCAGAAGCCATTAGGCTATTGTAGGATTATAAAATACATAGAAAAGTTTAATTTAAGCTTCACTACAGCTAGGTGAAGGCAGTAATCTCTTCCACATCTTTCAGCCTTGAGGGTGAGATGAACGAAGGATTTCAACTAACGCACTCTTTGGCCTTCTGTCAAGAGGTTGGAATACTACTGTCTACATGTTACAGAATTCAACAGACCAAAAAACATCCACACATAGGAAAAAAAAGAAAACACAATGACTGAGGTAGTGACTAGTAATGCTGTGGGGTGAAAATTAGCCTATGTATTTTTGCCATCTTGTGTATTTGTGTGGCATTTAATACAATGAGATATCACTCATCAAAGCTTTGGGGCCTACTGAAATAAAAACAATAGAATGCATTAGGAGAGACAGCCCACTTGGCAGTCTCTAATACCTCAGCTTTGATATGCATGCATAACCAAAGAGATATTTAAGAAGAATGTAGAACACGAATTTAAGATCAAAAGCTCCAGCACTGCAATGCCTTTAAGCAAGTAGATGCGAGTATTCACATTAAATCAATGGCAGATACAAAACAACTATTTTGAATTCTCTTTAAGTAAAAACACATACTACAACTTGGCAGATTCAGCCTTTGTGTTTCCTTTCATTGCCCAAGATGCTGTCTTGAGTATTCATAAAGTGTCTCTATCCAAATCTTTACATTGTTTTAAAATTCAAAAGAAAGAATATGAAGACAGCCAAGCAGATTTTTAAGTCACTTTGCACAGCCTCCATTTATCACAGTGAAAATTAATTTACTTCTTGTAACAAAATTTGTCTAGAAGTTTCAAAGATTATACATAGTCTTGGGAGCTTGGCACTTCAGATTCCTCTAAAGTAGGGAGTACTTCCAGAAAAAGACTTGGTTTTAGCTAGCTGTTGGAACAGAGGGTAGACAAAGTAATGCTCTATTCCACAGTTGTGACTTCGTCCAAAATCTATAGCATAACCTGGAAGTCATGTGAAATATGAAACATGAAAGAAAGGTTTTTAATTATAGTGCGTATTTTATGAGGAAAAACAGTGCCATTCTGAAGAATAATATGAAGATATGTTTATATATTGACTTCTCCTGAGGCCAAACACATCTCCTTAGCCAATACCAAAATCCGTCCTGTAAGGGGAATGATAGGGTGTTTTGTATCTTACTTGGCCTGTCACATTCTAAACCCGTGGATCAAGGTCTCTTTTCAGCTCTCTAAACTGCACCCAGAGAACTCTACCACAGGATCAACACGTCCCAGAAAATTTTCAACCAGTTTCTTAACATGTAGCTTCTATACAGAAATGGTGCTACTACATTCACTGAAATGAGGGGTTTCATATTCCTAACAGCATGGAATCATACCCAAAAAATAGCATTATTTGAACTCATTATGGCTAACATTATTTTAACTTCTCATAAGATTGCTTGTAATCTGGAAAGCCGCTTTATTTTCACAAGAAAGTAACATCAAATAAATAAGAGAAATTGTTATTCTGCTAGAGTCCTACAAATTTTGTAGAAAAAAGTTTTGAAGTCTTTGATAACATTCTCAAAAAAATTTACTTTACCATGCTCATCAACTTTTTCATGTCTGATATGTGTAATCGACATAGCAAATGAAGGTATAGATAGCTTCATTTTAGTTGCTTCTAGTTCTTTTTTATTGAAGAAAAAAAATCATATTTTAAATAAATTTATTCCTAAACATCTTGTCATACAGTCCTGTTGTTCATGTTTTCTGTTATGCTGAATTTTTGCATTTTGTGGTGGATAAAAGTCACTATCAGAGTGAACTTCCTGAGCTAGACATGGCTGCTGTGAATTTAGTAACCCTCAGTGGATTTCTTTGGTAACAGCAAAAAAAAATAAAATATGACCACAAATGTCCAATTGCCTGGACTGGAAACGCTTTAGGTGAAAAGGTGCTACTATCATAAGACTGGATAAACTCCAAAGAATGCACTGTACCAACTGTTTTGGGCAAATAAGGTATTCAGATTTACTTTTCCTGTTGTGAACCAGTCCAAACCCACAGACACTGCATCTAATAGCTGGATAATATCAGGGAACAACAATAGCTTCTAATGCATCTCCACATAGCTATACGTAGAAAAAAAAATAAAAAGTGTCTACATGTGAAACTTGGTTAGATAAAAAATTAGGAACAAGAGTTCTTAAGGGTTTGTATTTATGACAAGAAAATCTAAGGTGATGAAGTTGTGTTTTGTCTCTCTATGTTGCAGAGACATCCATTCCTAGAAAGACAAACAATATGCAAGAATGATGTTTAAATGGCATCCATTTGAATCTGTGGAAGACCATACAATCTGAAGTTATAACATGATGTACATCAGCAAGTGTGAATATGCTAGTTACACAGCAAACATATTTTATTATTATTTGCTACTCTGATAAAGGGGTCTATAAGAGGAAAGCATTTAAGTTTTGCAATGAAGTCTACTCTTCCTGTGCTAACTTTTGTCTCTGAAAAAGAAATACTGATATGGAAAAGAAAATATATGGACAGTCTACTTACATATGAGCTTCAAATTTGTAAGCTAATTTTCCCATGATTTTACAACTAACCAAGCGGGACTGAAGTGTTTGAGAAATCTGTGCCTTGGAAACAAGTGGATTCAGTATCTATATGAAGGAAAAGAGAAGAAATGTCAGCAGTAAATAATGTATTCCCCTTCTTAAAAAAAAAAAAAAAATCCAGGAAAACATATAACCCAAATGTCATCTAACCCGTTCATGGAATTAAACAGTACTAAAAATAGTAATGCATACGTACATTAATAGTCTATTGGAAACCTGCATTTAATATTCAGTGCTAATTATAGTGTATTGAACCAATATCTTGGCCCAAATAGCAGTTTGTGATTCACATCACAGCCAGTTTTACATCTGTCTACTTGTGTCTTTATTTTGAGACTAAGTTGTATATGAATATTTATAGCTATTAGCTGGTAATTTTGACAAAAGTTTTTAAATATGTTCTTGTAAAAAAAAAAAAAAAAAAGAGAGAGAGAGAGAGAAGTTCTTTCTCGTGAGTTTTCCCAGGAAACACCACTTTTAATGTGAAGTTTTGAAGCAACAATCCCTCTCATTTAAACATAATTTGGGGATCTGTAGGGAAAAAAATTCATTTCCATATAGATGCAGAAAACCAGCATCTTAGCTGTGCTGTCATTTGTTGGATCACCTCTATGGTGCCAGAAACAAACTGAGAAAGGCCAGCAGAACTCCACATTTAGATACACTGTTTTTTGCCCAGAAATAATAAAAGAAATCCAGGTGCCAGGCCAGGGAATACATTACAAAGAGGTTTCTCCTGAAGTCTGCTACAGTTTTTCACTCAGGAAGAACTTCACTTCTCTCTCAAAAAAGACTTTCCTGCCCTGTATATTATCCTAACGGTATTCTAAGAGCATTTCTCTCCTCTTACTAACCAAAATTTTGAGGTGAGAGCATCTTTCCATTGTAAGGACAAGTAGTTCACCTAGACTAGAATTAGTACAAAAGGTATGCTTCTAACTATAATACTTCATAAACAAACATTTCATCAGTTATCTATAAAACTGTATATTACTTACTTGGTCTTTGAACTATGACAGCAAACACACCACGTCTAGTAACTCCACTTACTGATCTAGACAGTCTCTCCCATGAAGTGGCCATTGCCAGAGAGAGGATACTGGGTTAGGCTGACCTTTAGTCTGGCCCAGCACACATTTCCTTACAACCTTGGAATCTAAGATTGTACTATGATTTTTACTTATTTACTAAAAAATTAACTACTAGAATATTCCTAATTTTCTGACATAAAGATCCTTCAAGTAACATAAAAGGCTGGTTTCAGTCGGTATCTGTATAGTTGCTGAATCAACACTCTATCAACTGTGATCTCCTCAAAACATTTTTGTGGAAGCATACAAATGTGTTACTATGTTCTAGTGAAAGATCAGAGTAAAAACTACATTCTGTTTAAATGGCATCTGTAAAATTACATTACACTTAGATTTTGGAGCTGACTGTAGTTTATTTTCACCTTTTAGAAGTTTATTTTTTAAATAGTGCTGTATTTAAATTACCCACTGATTTTAATCGGTATTTTTAAACTACAGAAATGTTTATATATTTGCATCTCTATATTAGACATCAAAATATCATTGTCTCAAAGCTTTTAAACTTAACAGTAAAATATGAATTCTCAAAATAAAACCAAACAAACTAGCTGAGAAAAAGGGAGACATTATTTTCTAGTTCCTTGCTCTTCCTACAGCTACATGGTAAAAAATTAAGTGCTTGCAGGGCATTAGGTTTTTGGTACATCAAGAACAACTGAAGCACACAATGAAATGCATCTCTAGCATTCATTCCTACTCAGCAGAAATACAAAATTTTTGTCCACTATGAAGAATGAGATACTATCCTGTAATCCAAAACTGGATACATGAAAACATGTTACTAAGTGTAAGGGAAGTGTTAGAAAACATAGAGGATTCATTTGCTGAAGAATACTAAAGCTTTCTACGGTGACCTTCCTGTCTCGCTTTAGCACATTCCCCTCTTACAGTATGTTCCATAAACATTACTGCTTTCACAGGCATAGAACTGCAACAAATCGTACTGATGTGAAATGAGCCTGGCAGGAAATCTTTTATTTGTTGCTAGCGTAAGTGGGGAGAATATTATTACCTCGTGTCTGATAGTCTCTTTGGGTAAAGCTTCTATTACAGCAAGAAGGGTTTCTAGCCATGCATTGCTGACACCTGTCAGAAAGAAGTGGGTTATATGTTATGTTGTACATATAATAACAAAACACCCATCAGTTTTACAAAATTACTTCTCTCTTTTTCTATTCACCTCTTCAAGGAGATATATAATTAAAAGACATTAAATTAATATTCAAAATTTCAGACACTCATTAAAACTGGGCTGCATCAAAAGAAGTGTGACTAGCAGGTCAAGGGAGGTGATTCTCCCCCCCTACTCTGCTCTCTTGAGATCCCACCTGGAGCACTGTACTCAGCTCTGGGGTCCACAACGTGGACCTGTTGGGGTGGGTCTTGAGGAGGGACATGAGGACAATCAGAGGGATGGAGCCCCTCTCCTATGAGGACAGACTGAGGGAGTTGGGGTTGTTCAGTCCTGGGGAAAAGAGAAGGCTCCAGGGAAACCTTACAGTGGCCTACCAGTACCTAAAGGGGGCTTATAAGGAAGCTGAAGAGGGACTTTTTACGAGAGCTTGTAGTGATACGGCAAGCTGTAATGGTTTTAATCTGAAAGAGGGTAAATTTAGATTAGATGTTAGGAGGCAATTCTTCACTCGGTGGTGAGGCACTGGAACAAGCTGTCCAGAGAAGCTGTGGATGCCCCATCCCTAGAAGTGTTCAAGGCCAGGCTGGATGGAGCATTGGGCAACCTGGGCTGGTGGGAGGCGTCCCTGCCTATGGCACAGGGGTTGGAACTGGACAATCTTTAAGGTCCCTTCCAACCCAAACCATTATGATTCTGTGATTAAGACGCAGGATAGATGAGAACCAAATTCTGTCCCCATTACTTTTGCCTTATTAATTCTTCTACAGGAAAATAATTACTCTGTTTTGAAAAGACAATTTTTCTCATTTAAGAGCTTAACCTTTTCTTGTCCCCACTGAATTTTCTAGTGTTAAAAGAGGCCTTTTTGTTTTTCCTTTGTATCCTAAAAATAGTGTAACAGAAGTTAAGAAAAACTAACCATTAAAGAAGAAATATCAACTCTTCTCCCTTCATTTTCTCAGCCACAGAATTCTGATACTTCAACAGAAGCGTGGACTCAGTAACAACTTTTAGATTTAGTCTTTCAGAGTAAGTGCTTTTGATTGTTTCAATCAGTATAAAGAACTACTTTTAAAAATCAGTATGTACATGGTCAGCATGCAAAAACCTTTTATTTCGTACAAGTCTAGATATAAAGTCACTTAACTGCTTTACACAGTACTGTACTGTCACTAAGGAAACAAAATTAACAGAAATACTCAGTCATCAGTGTAGCTGTACAGCCCTGACCTGCATCTCTGTGTTCCAGGTTCTGGAGAATGATGTGTAGGAAGGAGTGGGAGTACGTATGAATGGACACCGACTCATCTTGCAGAACAGTCAAAAACGAAACAGCAGCAGTTAACTGCATTTCCACTCCTGCAACATGCAGCACCTCCTGTATAATCAGAAATTATATCGGTTTAGAACATGAGGCAGAATTGTACTGAAAGAACATTCAAATTTTTATTCAGTTTTAAGAATGAGTATGCAAGGACCTGGGTAAACTACAAAATTGGTTGTAAAATTATTTTCCCTTAACAGTGATTAATTGGGGATATTCAGATCTCTGATACTATAAAATGAACTTTTAAAGAAAAATAAAGTTAATTATATTTTCTCTGACTTTCAATTTCATTAGTGTGGATGTTTCTACTTTACAAAATGAGATGCAGAAAACAGGCCAGATAACAATTGCACTTCTGCTTCTCTTTGTGCATATGAATTAAAAAATATATATATTTCATTCATCCAGTGAGCAATACTAAAATAATGGAAGGTAATTTGAATTTCCTTTCTTGCCAGCTCACATGAAACACAAATGAAAATGTAAATATAGAGATTATCTTAAAAACAGAGCAAGATGTACCACAGTATTTACTCAGGTAACTTGGCATTTACTAGCACTTGGTTTTAACACATAAGAAATATAACTATTAGGTTGTCTTTAAAAGCATCACTTCAAAAAATAAACATACAGAATATGGAAATGAAATATTACTGAATTTTTGGAATGAAGCAAAAAGCAACTTTAAATTTCAGATTTGTTCACATCCCAAAAAGCTTGCAGAATGCAATCTAGGACATAGTATTCATTTTAAGTATGTACACATCTATCAGCTACATGAAAATTTCATCAGTTTACTTCTCTAAATGTATCATTCTACTAAAACATTACAATCATTTTACAAGTGATTCCAAACTCTGTATCAGCTTAAAAGCCTGTATTTCCTATTCAGCACTCTATATATTTCGTTTCTGCTTTTTTTAATGTGCTTGAAATAAAGTGCTTTCTCACATCACATATTAAAAATCAAACGATAAACTGATTCTTATGTAAAGAAAAACAGATGTAAACCAAATAAGAAAATGTCCGTTATACACCTAAGCATTATATAGAATTATGCTGAGTTTACAGTTTACAGAGAACACCTGAGAAATGATTTAGACTTTGCTTACTTCAGAGTAGAACAACGAAGTTTTCATTACAGAAATGCCAACCAGTTTGTGTGCGCAAATGTGCAGCAAAGCCTAATTTTTAGTTTATCTGATTTCCGAGAAAATCCTTATTTATATCTCAATAACTCTTTATTTTTAATATATATTTATTTATTATATAGTATTTATTATATAATATATAATATATATAATTATTATATTATTTATTATATATTATTTTTATATATATATATATTTCTGAATATTTGTAACAGCATTCCCACCACAAAAAATGACAAAAAGAAACAGCATTGTGCAGCTTACCGAAGTGTGATAAAATGTTTGCATTCAATAGCCATGGAAACCACCCTCTTATCTCCACAGACTGCCTGTCCTTGCTCCTCTCCTGCTATTACTAAAGCCATAGCCAAGAATAAGACTACCAATGAATTTTGTAATAAAAAATGTTGCTGGGATCAGAATACCAGTGCATACTGTTCTGGGATTTTGGTTTACACTTGGTTTACACCCCCAAAATAACCAAAAGAACTATCACTCACACTGTGGATGCTGAGACTTCACAGATCAGACCATAATGGAGCTGCACTCCAGTTATGGACATACTTGCTTTGTATGCAATGCAAACAGGCTTACTTACTATCAAATCAAGTTTCCAAATAGTCTCCTCCACAGATCCGCACAACTCTGGATAATCATGCGTAAGAAAACATTCTTTGGATGTGTCTCCTCATAGACCTCAGGAGACATTAAATTGTAAATTTCTAGACTGCTTACGTATCTGCCTGCATTGATGTTTGCAGTCAGAACTGTACAGATCCACCTACAAAGATGTATGGGTCTCCCCTTCTTATTTCAGCCGGACTGAACTCAAGCTGGATGATTTAAATATACTTAATATAAATGTATATATTTAGAAAGTAGTGTATTTTTCCACATATGGAATTTCCAAAGGTTCCCACTCTGGAATAAAAAAAGGTTTTTCTGTCTCTCCTATTCAGACAAGCACATTTAAAGGAATTTAAGGGTACTGACATATTCTTGAATTTTCCTGAAGTCTAGAAGTTAAATTCAGGCTTCAAAACTTGGAAAATTTAGAAAGCATGACTTATTCCCTTAATCAGAAAACAGAAAATTAACTAGTTTAATGTGTTTTATGTCCTGCAGCAACAGAATCCTCTTGAAAGAAAGCTGTAAGTAGAAACATAGTCTGTCATTTTAGTAACCGTGGTGACATGACAGAAGTTTTCATTTAGGACTCAAAATACACATCAAAAAAGGAGAATTAAAGAAGATACAATGAGAATGGACCTCAAAATAGGTATAAGGCAGGGTGAAAATCACCCCAGATCTTCCTAAACTATAAAATCAATGAGGAAAAAAGAAAAGCTTTCAAGGGGAGACTGATATATCAGGAAAATCAGTAACAGTGAAAACAAGTCTGGAACTAATCACACAGCTTTGGATAAGGCTTGATTTATATACTTCAACAAGAGTAGCCACAGTTTTATGCAGTTACAGAATTTGGAAAAATCAGATAGACACCTAAAATCGGACAGACACCTAAAATCAGATAGACATTTGAAATCTCCCTCCGCTGCTTCTGGTGGCAGCAGCCATGAACAGAAAATGATAAACCTGCATGTGACTTCCAAGATTCATTGCTAAACCAATGAATTCCAAGATTCATGAGGAGGTGCATGTAGAAACCCAGAGTGGGGACCTCTATGCAAAAGAACCGATACAAGGATGCCACTTCATTTTAACCATACAATTTAAAAGATATTTCATAATCTCATTCCTTTTTTAGCATCTAAATGAGATATATTTGTTTTATTGCCATAACCAAAATACCGATACTCAATTTAATCATTAGATCTTCTTATGTTTAATTCAGTGTTATTTTATTATTTTATTCTGCATATCTCATATTATCTTCTGCATATATATTCTTATTTTATTCTGCATATCTCAGACCTAAAACAATTATGTTAAATATACACAGAGTCTTTGGTATCATTTTAATTGCTTGTTGAAAAAAGATAAGCAATTTGCATATATATGTTATTTTATTTATTTATTTACAAAAGTAACCAGGTTAATAAATTTCCCACAAATTAAATTGAAATTTGTAATCCAGACAGCCAGAAAATTTGTTGCATTTATTTCTGCCTGAATCTGTTTTATTCTCAGCTCTAATAAAAACAGTATTTTTGCTTTTGTGTTTCTGCAAATACACTGAAGAAGTACATTGGTTTTCCTATCCAATCACATGGTGACAATACTTTCAGATAAATACAACCCTGAAACTACATTGTAACTCATTTTTCACATGCAAATTTGAATTTACAAATTATTTTTCCCAATCTACAGTTGTGAAACCAATTGCAGCAATTTAAGTCAACTTAGATCCTTGCAATGCCAGACTACATTTGCAGGAATGTAACTGCAGTCGAGTAGTTGGCTATGCCTTTGTAAACTATACAGTTTCCATTTAATGGTCAGGACTATTTCTCCAATAAAAACTAGGATAAGAAAAAACAAAAAAATCAAGTGACTAGGGATGCCAAATACTATTTTGCAGTCAAAGACACTGAAGTACATGTTAAAAATACAATAAACGTGCATACAACTGTTCTGTTACCAATAATAAATATTAGATAACAAAACAACATTGAAGAACCAGCTTTGTAAGAGTATATCCGCAGAAATAGATTTATCACATATACATATGAAAGTTCTAATTTATAAGGTTTAAAGCTAAAAGGTACACTTGGATTTAGACTGGCTGTCTATAAACCAGAAGCCACTATATTTCACTCTTTCACCTCTGCCTCGAGCCCATTAACTTAAATTTCATTTAATTTACCATCTAGAAAGGCATTCAGTTTGGATTTAAAAGACACTGCAAGATGAAAAATCCACCACTTTTCTCAGTTAGTCTGTTAAAGATTGATCATATTTATTATTAATAATGTCTGCTTCATTCTAATTTTTCTGTCTTCAGTTCCTAACTTGTTTCTTCATATACTGTTTCCAGTTAAATGGCTTTTATTATTATGCAGGAAGATATTTTTACAAAGTAATTAAGTGCCTCCTGATCTGAATAAACTAATCTCTAACTCCCAGTGTACACCCAGATATTTTCCAGGCCCCAGGCCTCAATCATGCTAATGATCATCCTTTTAAAATTTTTCTCCATTCCTGTATAAAAAATAAGACTAGAATGAAAAACTGTATTCCTATGTTAGACATTTTATTAAAGAGAGAGAGGCAAATTCTACCATTTCTCCAGTTATTTCCTGTTCATACATAATTATTTTGTTGCAGAATCAAAGCAGAATTTTCGTTTCCAACAGCTTATCTCGACTCTTAAATTGTAACAAAAAATATTTTTTTCCCTTATATTAATATATAAAAACATCAGAGTTCACTAATACTTAAGAAACATAGCCTGAAAATGGCCTTGATGGAAACACATCAACTCTGTAACACCTGACATATTAAGTTAAAAAAAAAATCACCACAGTTTCTTCTGTTTCTTGTTACTCCCTCATTTCGGAAATACTCTGCTCTCAAAGTAGAAAGACCAGTGACAAGAATTGATTCAGTATTTTAAATAGAAAATTTTAAAAAAGATTTTCTTGAAGCCAGTAGGTTGGTTTAAGAAAGAATGCATTATGGTATGTCAGAATAACATGTGGTAGTAACTGCAGAAACTTGGTGTAAGTTAAAAGGCTTTCAATTACTTTGCAACTTCAAGTCACTCTTTTTCTCAAAGCATTATATATATAAATATTTTTTAAAATAGTGTCTGTTGGCCTACATTTTATAGCACAGAACATGTCAAATAGAAGTACTCAATGTTTTTAAACAATCTGTCAGTCCTCAGTTCTGAGGACAGCTACTTCTTGGCCATTTGCTGAATTTAAGCAATCACATCAAAGTTGGAACAGATCCTCTTAAGAATTAGAAGTCTCCTGGAGTCACAGAATTCTCAGGAGATACTACAAAGTTGAAAGGTGATCTCTGATATTCACAGAATCACCTCCTACAACCTGCTGGCAATATCCTGCCTAATGCAGCCCAGTATATCACTAGCCTTTTTTTTGCAGCAGGGGCACATTGCTGGCTCATGTTCAACATGGTATCCATCAGGACCACCAGGTCCTTTTCTGCAAAGCGACTTTCCAGCTGGGTAGCCCCCAGTATATATTGGTGCATGGAATATTACTGAGTACATCTACCATGCAGAAGCTAAGACCCTCCTGCTGAAAAGTATGTGGTACGGCTTCCATTTAAGTATCCTACAGAAAAGTATTTGCTATATAATCATATTGAGGGCTACATACATATTTGTTCATCACCTCTCATTCTATCAATTCCTAACAAAAGAGCAAAATATCATTACATTTATTTCTCACAAACACTGAACTGTCTCCCAACAGCCTCTCCTCTTTAATACCTTTATTGATGATTTGGATGAGGGAGTTGAGGGCACCCTCAGTAAGTTTGCAGATGACACCAAGTTGGGGGGAAGTGTTGATCTGCCAGAGGGTAGGAAGGCCCTGCAGAGGGACCTAGACAGGTTGGGTCGATGGGCAGAGGTCAGTGGGATGAGATTCAACATGGCCAAGTGCCAGGTCCTGCACTTTGGCCACAACAACCCCACGCAGCGCTACAGGCTGAGGAAAGAGTGGCTCAAAAGCTGTGCAGAGGAAAAGGATCCAGGGGTGTTGGTCAATGTTCGCCTGAACATGAGCCAACAGTGTGCCCAGGTGTCCATGAAGGCCAACAGCATCCTAGCTTGTATCAGGGATAGTGTAGCCAGCAAGACCAGGGAGATGACTGTCCCCCTGTACTCAGCTCTGGTGAGGCCACACCTTGAGTGCTGTGTTCAGCTTTGGGCCCCTCACTACAAGAAGGACACAGGTCCTGAAGCGTGTCCAGAGAAGGGCAACGAAGCTGGTGAAGGGCCTGAGACACAAGTCCTATGAGGAGCAGCTGAGAGAACTCAGGTTGTTTGGTCTGGAGAAGAGGAGGCTCAGGGGAGACCTCATTGCTCTCTACAGCTACCTGAAAGGAAGGTGTGGGCAGCTGGGGGTCAGCCTCTTCTCGCAGATAACTAGTGATAGGACTAGAGGGAATGGCCTCAGGTTGTGCCAGGGGAGGCTTAGGTTGGAAATGAGAAGACATTTCTTCTCAGAAAGAGCAGTCAGGCATTGGGACGGGTTGCCCAGGGAAGTGGTGGTGGCTCCATCCCTGAGGGCGTTTAAGGAAAGGTCGGACGTGGCACTTCGGGACATGGGTTAGTGGGTGACATTGGTGGTAGGGTGATGGTTGGACCAGATGATCTTGGAGGTCTTTTCCAACCTTAACAATTCTATGATTTTTTTTCTATGATTTCTATTACGAGACAGAGGATACAGCTTAAGACTAATTCCACAGGCAATAAGAAATGCACCAAATTATTTTACATAGTATTTTTAAAATTATTTTATTAATATAATAAGGTAGCTGGCTTAATAATAGTAATTTATTTTTTAAAACCTGAGAGATATATATCCACACAGCTTGTCAATAGAAGAAGCAATTAATTTCTTCAAAATTTCAGCAAAGAAAACCACGAAATATAAATGAGAATTTACTGGAACAAACAAATACCATTATCACATGGGCCCACTTTGCAATTTATTAATCATCTCCTCGATAGACAGAAAACTGTAATGTAAGCATGTGACTCAGCCATGTCACCTTTGTTACTAATATAATTATATTCTTTCTTACATCTAACAGTGAGAATCCGATACAGACACAGCAAGAAAACTCACAGCAGCTACTACAGAAGACTGTTTTTCTTCTTATCCCTAAAGTGCTTCAGAGAAAGAGGGGAAGAATATAACTCAAGCTTTCAGTTCTACATATTGAAAATTGTCAGATTGATACTTGAGTCAGTAACTAGCTAAACTTTCCATCTTTTTGAAGTGATCTAAATACTCTTCTCAACCATTGGCTGTTTGCAACAAAAAATTACATTCCTGTTGGCAAACTGTATAAAAAGGGTTAATAATTTTAAATTCACATGGGGAAAAACCCTAACTTCTACAAAATGGCTAGTAAAATCATGACTGAATTGCATTACTGGAAATGTCAACAGCTTCTCTAAAAATGTATGGGGATGCTCAGTCTGTCCATAAAGACATGAAGGCAACTCAGAGCTTTAAAAATACAATTTCTACAAGCAATCCTCTGATTTTCTACCTCCTTTCCCATACAGAGCATATGCATTCACCTAAACAGCTACTAACAAACACAGTGATCTTTTAGCTGATAATTTGTATAAATTAGAAAAAGACTCAAATCAAAGTGATCTGTTGCGTGAGACTAGGCCACAGATTGTTCTAAATCAAAACACTGATTTAATCACATAAAAAATGTTAATGGTACCAACAGAAGACTTGACAATACCCTGATCAAATGAAAGAAAACTCAGCAATTTGCTGTTATCAAAATAAATTTTCAGATATTTTGATACCCAAAAATAATATATTTTTCCACTTTGCTGATCGTCTTAAAATCACTGAAAATCAGGCATGCTAACGTATTTGAAATCTTAATTCCTGCTGTAGCCTTACATACCTTTAGACTTATTAGGCTTTGCATTTGACTTTATATACCTAAAAGGAATCAACATCTGTTTTGTCATGCAGTCGTATTTAGTTGAAGCTGCTCCTAAAACCACACCTTAAATTAACTTTGTCATTTCTTCTAGGCTACATCAACCCATGGGTCACACCTGGGGCGGAGTATAAATACAGAGATATTTTTGTTTCTTAAGATATCCTTTATCCAAATAAATACATGCATAGAAATACTGTTTTAACATTGCATGGACAGCATGCATTTATCACAGCTAGAAGTGGCTTACTAAAAATTTGGAGGGCAGTAAATGAATCTTGGGACAGCTAAAAGCAAAGTGTGTTTTCTGGATTGCTGCATGAAAATCTTAAATGTTTGAATGGGAGGAGATTGAGAATGTCAAAACGAACCATTACGACTGGCTGGTCCTCAGAAAGAGTTCTCAAAAAGCTGTCAAAACATTGGTAACTCTTTAGAATATGTAAACAGTATTACTTCTGCTTTCTTTTCCTGTTGTAACATTTTTCAAAACTACATAAATTCAGTCAATTAATGTCAAAGATCTGTTGGACACACCTCTTCCAATGAGCAAGTCTGCAATAAAAAATATTTAAGTTTTTTTTTTACCCTTTTAAAGTACATGGACTGGCAGGAAAAGATGCATTCAAACCTCATCACACACAAACTTACTCGTATTTTTGGTAAAACACGACGAAGTGTTTCTGCAGGATTCTGTCGCATCAGAACTGGAAGATTTGCCACCACACTGGTTCCTTGGATATCCTGGCCAGAACTTACAAAAACACATACAAACACATTACTCTCTAAGATGATTACAAGATCACAATTGTCATCTAAAAAACGAAAAAAAGCCCCTCGCTCGCCCCCCCGCACAGGTTAGTAAGTCAAAAGAAGCATCACAACTTTTATATAATAAGCAGTAGAAAACAGTATTAAAAGCATATCAACCATAAAAAGCTGTTATGTATCATTTCTAATATGGAATGTTCTAAAATATATAAAAAAATAAAGTTTTTTTTCAAACTGGATGATCAAAGCAGTGGTTTTGTGCAATCTTTTTCTATTACATAAATACGAGTGATAAAGCATAGGAAGAAAGCAGACGGAAGAAATAAACGAAAACTACTCAACATATAATGTTATAACAGGAACCTATGATTTTTGCTTTTTTGAGGGAAAATAATCAGCTGTATATTGTCAAACATGATTAAAGATGTATGCAAAAGCTTGATTAGATTATAGATCCTTTGTTTTTCTTATCCTGTGTCTCTTGATAGTATCCCATAATTGAAAGAGAAAAGAAAAAAAAAGAGAGAGATGGATGGGTAGGTAACAATGAGGAAAAGGCATGAGATGAGAATAAAAACTATCCAAGTTGATAAACTTCCAAAACAGAATCAGAAGAGAAACGATCAAGTATTCCCAGGTGCCAAAATTAACAATAAAACTAAATATCAAAACATTTTTTCCTGTTTAAATGCATAATATCTGTTTTTCTAAACAAAATCAAGTTTGTTCCAACAGCCAAGCTCTTTTTTAAATAAGCATGTTACACTCAACTGTACACACGCAAGCATTTTTCTTAGTGTTTGTAATTAAGTGTTCAATATGATCATACATACATTTTTAAAAAGAAATCCATAGTAAAACTGCATTTAAATACTTCCATATACCACTCTGCATCCCCTGGTCATTCCAAGGTGTCTTAGTGGAACGCATGAGCTCAAGAGGGGAACAAGCACACAAATGGGTCACAAGAGAGTAGATTTACAGAACAACTTTCCAGTTCTGTTCTGCCACTGAGGTACATTGGGCAATTCACAGTTAAGATGCAAACCTTCGTGCAGCATTTAGAGCTAAAAAGATCTTTACACATCCACTAATGCTCTAAATCATCCTCAACATTTATGTCTTTCAGAAGATCAGATGAAATTATAGTTATTTACAGGTACCATCAAGCAGGCCAATTTAAATCTATTTTGTTAAATGCATATAAATGTACTTTTACAAACAAGAATATATTTGTATAATAAGCAAGAAGCTTTGGTTAAAATCAATACAGACTAGAATATCCTAACATTAATATTTTCACGTCCTACTAGATTTTTTTCTTTGCATTCTATAATTTCCTACTGAAAATATTTAACAATTAGATAACATCAACATTAACTTACTTGTGTTTAGATTAAGAAAGAGTATTCTTCACTGTCCTTGCAAAGACAGTTTTTTGTCTAAGACTGGGAGCATGTTTTGGAAGATTAAGTACAGGCTGGAAGGCAGGAATTCCAGAACTCAAATCCTCATTTGGTCTGTGGAAGGTGGAAAGTCACACACACAACAGTTCAGTTTTGTGCTAGGTTTCCATTCTGCAGACAGGTGTAATTACTGAATTCACCACCTGCAAACGATCACACTGTGTAAGGTTCTTAACCTGTGAAAACCTCTGCCCCAACAAAAACCTCCTCTTCCATAAAGTGTAAACCTGGCTATTGCCTTTATGTCTTATTTTTTGTACAGAATAACTTGAAAGTATGTGTCTAAAGCATACATGATGGAATTAAACTAACTTCAGATTGTGCATGTCTATTTCTGAGATAATTTCCCTTAAAAATCAATGAAGAGAATTAAGACTGAATAAGGAGCGATTTATTTCAGCCTAAATAAATGGGCCATGCCCCTGGTGTACCTGTTTTCTTCTACCACCTATAAGGGCAGACACAAACACTAGCTCTCCTGTGTGCACCTGCATGGTGAGCAAATGATGGATCCTGCGCACAGAAACCCATTACACCCCTTAGTCCTACAGGTATTCATGTTTGTGCTGAGCTTCACCATTGTGAGAGGTCCCATTGATTTTTCACACAGTAATATATAGCACCTTCAGAAATCTTTGCCTGACTACAGCAGCTAACAAACATGATGCTATAGCAGCTAATTGACTGATCATTCCTACTTCTCTAAAAGCCCAAGAGCAATCAAGAAGGATCTCTCATGAACTCAGTCATGGCAATAACTGTGTTCTAAATGGGAGCTACACGCCAGGAATCCCAGGAATTAGTATTCTTGTCTTTTATTTTTGGACCATACACATCTTAAATATTACGAAGATAAAAACCCAAATAGAAGAGTTATCATGAATTCTAATACGAGTAACAAGTGAGCAGGAAGCTGCGACCACAGCACTACGGTTATCACACATGCTGTAACCAGGGTTGCAATATTCTGACCTTCTGAGCAGAATTTGGGAATCATTCCCAGAGCAGACACTCCACATTTATTGTATCTGTAGTCTTATAATAAAAAGCAAGCAAAAATTGCAGCTGGGGAGAGAGGTCAACGCAGATGAAAAATTGACTGTGTATGTTACAGCACAACGCTGAGAACTATGTTTGTATCAGCAGAAGCATAAAAATACTCTTTTCCAATAAATATGTCCATTTCAGATTTTCATAAATTACTTCTTCTCTTTGTCAGAGATAACGTGATCCGAAGAAATGTTAACAGAGTCAGGGTCAGAAGATCCTGAGTTCCAATTCTGTCTATACCACTGATTTTCCATGTGGTTTTAATACCAGATCATTTAATTGAAGAATCTTGACTTTAGTTTCTCTTCCCTCGTTTTCCATTTTCTTCACAGCAGTAGCTGTGAAAGCAGCAACAATGTTAATTTAAAATATAGTTTTTTACAACTCAGTGTCATGCTAAGTTTCTCACTTCTCTGAACTTTCAGAAAATTATACTACAATTCTTAAAAGGTACACTGAAATTCACCATGGCAGAGCACAATAACAAAAATATTAATAAACAAAGTTCAGCAACCTGAAAACAAGACAAACTTCAGATACATAATTTCAAGCTCAAGAGAAGACTTCACAATATATAAACAATAAACGTTTCCTATATCTTTGAATAGGAGGTTATCTTTTTCTCCTGCTATCTACCCTGTTTTTGGAATAAAGAATATGACTATTCCAATAACGCATTTTTTTCTAATATTGACTTTTTATTTAATATGGTGCATACTCTAACTGAAAAAAAAATATCAGCATTTCTGTTTTTTAATGCTCTGTTCAGACTACCACTGATGTAAGCTGATGTGATTTTCTTGAGAAGTAGAAGGAGTCAATTTAATGGCTGGTTACCACACACGCCACTACATATTTTTAAATGTTGTCTGTAAACACAAAACTGTTGACAAGTTTTGACAGGGCAAAGCTACACCAAAGCCATTTTTAACACCATTCAAAAACAGTGATAATGGATAAAAGTACAGATTTTTAGACTGATTTTAATATTAGGATGCCTGTGATCTTATTTGGAAAACATGTATGAGTTCTCTCCATAAAAACATGTCTCCCAGTAACATCTAAACTCGATGAAAGAACAACACTGTGCCATCCACTGAAAATGGATTTAACTTAATTAATAACTGATCTATTTACAGCTTGCATTATTTTTGCATTATTCAAAGCCATTTTATTATCTAATTTAATGCAATGAATATTAAAGCCTTTCATGCTTATGGCAAATTTCTCTGAGTATTACATACTAATTCCAACAAAGCTTTAAAGCAGAATTGGGAAATCTAGAGCCCCCAAAGTGGAAAAGGGTCCCAGGGTAGATGAGGCCCACACCTTCTTACAATACAGCTTGCAATCCCTGCAAGGAAAAGATGTACACCTTCGTATTATCTAGTCATAATAATGCAAAAGGTCATAGTAACTTGGAGAAGCTATGCTGTTTTATTTTGAATAATTTATTCACTGTGTATCAAGGTGAAAGAAATCCTAACCACTAAAAAAAATGCAACCAACTTCATCCGACAGAAATGTAAAGAAAAGGGCAGTGTTCCCCTTTAAAGCCGAAATGCTTAGTATCTGGCTTGCTGCCAATTAAGAATGTGAAGCAGGAGGCATTTCAACACCTACACAGCCTGTAATTTTCCAACTGCAGAAGATTTTTCTTCTGTTTCCACCAAAGAGGCTGCACCATACATTCCCTTTCCTTTTAAATATTAAAGTCCTCGGGATTAAAGTGAATTATTGCTAAACACTCAGATTAAGACGTTTTTGTGCTAGTAAATCCATGAAAATAAATACTAAATAGTTATTCTCTTCAGTCACAGTATGCTTAATGCTCTGAAGGTGCTATTCCTTTATTAACAGTGCTAAGTATAGAACTCCAAGAGAGCCCTATACTTAGAAGCAATTTAGCTCAATCTCTTTTGTGCAAGCAACATCCATACGTATAATTTAAAGATAAAACTTCAGGACTCATCTTCTGAGTTCATCCTAGATGAGATCCCAGTGATTTTACGATGCTGGGAATCCTCAACCCAGGAGGAAAGCTCTGCCACCTGACCACTTCTGTCCTAATTCTCACCGTCTCTGCAATACCAGCTGCTCGCTGCAAGCCGCCGGTACCAGAGCTCCTCTAACCACGAGGTTCGTTACAGACCTGGTACTTCTCAAGAGCAAATGCAGCACTAGGCCTCGCCCTCCAGCTCCTGCGTTCACTTTTGCTTGTTTGTCTTTTTCTACCCTCATAAGACAAGGTCTACATTATATGAGACTGCCTTGAGATTGGAGCAAATCCTCCTAGAAACCCATTTACAAACATATGAAGGAAAAAATAAGGTGATTGGGAGTAGTCAGCATGGATTTGTGATGGGGAAATGATACCTGACCAGCCTGGCAGCCTTCTACAATGAGATGACTGGCCTGGATGCTATCTTATTTTAGCAAGGTTTTTGAAAACAGCTCCCATAAACAGTTCACAGATAAACTGATGGAAGTACAAGTGAGATAAACGGAAAGTGATGTGGACTGAAAACTGGATGAATTATCAAGCTTAAATGGTTGTGCTCAGTGACATGGCAGCCAGCTGGAAGCCAGCCACTGGTGGTGTAACTCAGGGGTCCACACTAGGGGCAAAACTGTTCAATATCTTCCATAATGACCGGGATGCAACTGGGTGCACCCTCAGGTAGCAGGAAGATGATACAAAACCAGGAGGAGTGGATGACACACAAGATAGTTGCGCTACCTCAACGTGCTGCAGAAATGGACCAACAGGGATCCTACAAGTTCTTCAATGGGAAATGCAAGTCTGGCAGCTATGTGGGAACAACCCCATGCACCAGTACAGGCTGGGGTCCGTCGGTTGGAAAGCAGTTTGTCAGAAGAGGATGTGTACGTCTCAGTGGATGATGACTTGACCAGGAGCCAGCAAAGCAAGCTGACAGCATCCTGGGCTGCGTTAGGAAGAACATCACCAGCAGGTCAAGGGAGCTGCTAATTCCTCTCTATTCACCAGAAACTCATAGACAGACTGGAGCTAGTAGTGTAATGGGGCCATAAAATGATTAAGAGATTACAGCATCTAATATCTGAAAAACTTAACAGGGATTTTTAACCTACAGCTGAGAAAGCTTTGGGTCTTACTTAACATGTATAAATATCTAAAGTGAGGGAGTAAAGGAGACAGAGGTAGGCTCTTCTCGGTGGTGCCCAGTGACACAAAAAGAGGCAATGTGCACAAACTGAAACTTAGGACAAAAAATAAAATCAGAGTGCTCAAACATTGGAGTGGGTTGCCAGGACATGTAGCGGAATCTCTATTCTTAGATATGCTCAAAATCCCGAGGTCATGACAAAACAGTGAATATATTGTTCTAATTGACCCTGCTTCGAGCAGGGAGGTGGCCTAGATGATCTCCACAGGTCCCTTCCAACAACAGGCCTGTGATTCTATCATTATATTCAGGACAGCTGTTTCCAGATTTTTACAAACTCTTAGTCAAGCTCAGGACAGATAATATTTCTTATCTTTCAAATAGGTACTTAAAATAAAGGCTTAAAAAGTCCAATTTGAGTTTAATTTTAAAAATATTCTGCAAAACAATATAAAAATTAGAGGTCTGTAGGTACTCCATTAGGAACATTTGTATCTGGAAAGGAAATGAAAGGCTACAGCTTCTTCTACAGCGTGAACAAAGATTAGCCACTGAATGTTCCCCAGAGGAACGTTACCACAGAGGAATTTCAAAAGGAGAAGATAGATGTAAATCTTTCTTTTTTTCTCACTTGTCGGCTCTAGCCTGCAAAACACAATGACAGGAACAGAACGCAGCATTGCAGGGAAGCCTGAGATACAATAATGGTTTAACCGCGCTCAAAGTAAAGCACTGTCTTTATGAACTGACTTCATTTAATGCTGTAGCTAGCTGTATCGTTCAGCAAAAATGATTTGCTAAATAGTCATCGTTGAATCAACCACTGAAGTCTGTTTTGTATAATTTACTTTTACAAACATAGAAGTTCTGATGCATGGGATTACAGTGCTAACCTGTCACCCCACAAGTGACATTTTCAGTTCAAGATTCCAGAATGTTTTGTTTGCCTAAATCTCCATTTGTTGAAAACAAACGTAAAAGTTTGCCAACTTCAATGAGTGAGGTATTAGTATAATATGAAAACACTCTTCAAAATCTTATCCTTAGTTTTCACAAAATGTATATGCTTTGGCGGACTGTGAAAGCACAAATCTAGCACCTTAAAATTCACCCGCAGACTTCAGCTACCTAGAAATTTTAGTTTTTCTTAGATTTGATATGGATCACTACTACAAAATTTCTACTTACAGGATCTAGCCCTTTTCACAATCATTCAGTATCGTTTCTTCCTCCACAATTTCTTTTATCCTGCAGAATATAATGGCTGCCAAGGCAAACTAGGTATCCAGATAAATATTTGTCAGTAACATAAAGATGCCTGGCCCATAAGATTTACTTAGAGAATCTTCTCTACTTGTAACGTGAAGATTTTTATATAGCAGTCTTTCCTACGCAGAAGGGGAGAGACAGGCTTAACATTTATTAAGGACTACTCTTGCTAACTAAAAATTAATACTTCTGCAAGTTTTTTATTTTAAAATTTTGTCTTTGATTGTTAAGTTCCAGGGGTTTGTTTGCGTTTTTGTTTTGTTTTTTTAAGAAAAAATCCTAGAAAGTAGAAAAGTGTCCTGAAATCACAAATATTAACAAATGATTTTATTTCAAGAAGAATGCTCATACACTCTGGTATTTTGTGTAATCCTTTCTCAACACTGGTGTAAACCATATGTGAAACGCAGTAATTTTCTTTTTAATTCACGTTATCTACACTCACATTTCAAGCATACTTCTGTAAGCATAAATTATGAGCGTCTAAACATCTATTTGACATATATTGTGTTAAGTATATAATAAACAGACCCAGTTCCACAGAAGGATCTGTCATTTTATTAAAATAACTTTCTTTCAGAGCTTTGGCTGGATAAAGATTTAGAAGCACGAGTTGTAGAAATATTAACAGTTTTGAACTTATACATATATTGCAAGGGAGATTTTATAGACAACATAAGTGCTGCAAAATTGTTTGCACATTATCCTCTACTATGTTGCAAGTGACAAATCAGAGTATCCAGAATCAAAAGTTTTTATCTTATCACTTGAAACTATAAAGATATTCGGGATACCTTTTTTAAAGACAGTTATCAGATTTGTCAAATTGTTTACATTTCTGACACAGTACAGGTGCTAAAAGAGACACTTCCTTTTGAAAAAATGCTCATATAAGAATTAAAAAAAAACACATTGCTCACTCATACACACTTCATTCCAAATCTATGTATCATTAACTATTTTATATGTTTATTATGTATCTTATGTATTAAAATACAATAATGGGGCTCCTACGCCATATGTTGCATGTTTTTCACTGTCAGAACAACTTTTCAGGGTCACAGTTAGCTGGGTACAGCACGTAACAACCTCAAAACTAATTTAAGTTGTCCTAGAAGCCAATGGCCTTTTTCTGTGTGTAATTATACCTGGTAAAATTTGTGTACCCCATCCTTCAATATACATGAAATTTAGGCTACTATGCAAGATTCTAGAATAGGGATATAAACCAGGCTGTAACTAAGCCCAAGACCAAAGTAGCCAAAGTAGCATCGAGCAGCTTTTCCCATCAACTGTTCCTGTCCCATTACCAGCCTCGCCAGGTCAAACAGAAAAAAACTTGTATTTTCAGGCTTCTGTAACTTCGCTGAAAACAAGATGAATCCAGAAATGCAGCACCTGATTAATACTCATTTTAAATGAATTCGGAAGTCCTAATAATATCCCAGTATGACCATCTCCTTATAGCTGGCATTCTTAAGAGTTTTCTATCAAAAATCACATTTTTCAAAACCACTTTTTCATTATCTTCTACTTCAGAACTATGTACCTTTGGTCATTTTAGAGCATATCTGAATCTGATCTTCATACATTATCTGAACATACACCACTACATACGAAACTTCTAGAGCAATTAAAATAAGAACAGAAATCCCCTATTTAGCTCCACAGTAGTTTTGTATTCATACTAACCCTGTTTACCAGGATCAGTTTAGTCAGCTGAAGTTTGTTTGCTGAATAATTGCCAAAGAAAGAAAGGATTTATAATTCACAGTCTTTTCTCTTCCTAAGCCAACTAAAAGATAGTATAATGATACAACAACTTAACTCTTCCTAATATTACCAGTTTTTAGTAATCAGTGTCTAAACTCACAGTGAGGATATATGAAGCTTTCCTGCCTTGAACTTTAAGAAAAGTTTCAAGAATATAAGAAGTGTCTCAAAAGAACATGTTTTCTGTCCCAACTATTAGCCTAATATCAATATTACTATCTCCTAAAAGGTGTTTTCCTCCTTCTTAGGTGACTCGTAACATATTGCATTTCGTATGGTCTCTGGGTAGAACATCCACCTTGGTGGTTTTTATTTTGAGTCTAAATTTGAAAAATAAAACCAGCCTCTTCACTCCAAGATCAAGATAATGCAATTTCCAGTCCCTAGATGATGTAACAAAAACGAGGTAATAGCTGATACTATTCTTCCCTCTGCCCAGTCTTCATCCACGGACTCATAATTTACAACTCTCAGCAAGAATTGCCATTCCACACTATGTACTATATGATATATAGACTCTCCTGAAAAAGTGCAAGGTCTGTAGTTTTTCTGCACAGGAAGTGAGGGGAAAAAAATTACACATGCTACCCAAAGCATTTTACCCTTCTAAGGGTAAATTATTTCTGTTGACCCAAATTTATCTTCTAGTCTAATTTAGGCACAGGATGTCTTTTCATTCTCCAACCTTATTTGTTGTATCACTATTTCATCCACAGAGATAGCTGTTTGTGGCATGAAAGGGATAAACACCTCAAATGACCTAACAAGTACTAAAGTCTACTTAGTCTTCAACTTATGAATCATTTAATTGAGGGGCATTATACACAACAGACCCAAAAGCTTTATTACTTATCTGTGTGTCTGTTTATCATGCATACTCATCCTTTCTGAACATAACATATTCCATCTTTTATCACTTCTACACTGTTTTTTCATAGCAACCCTAATCTAACACTTGTGGAAGCTGATGAAAATCTTGTCATAAATATTTAAATATAAAGATACTTTTTTCTAGATCAAGAACATTTCAACCTCTCCTTTAGAAAATGGACTGGCAGTTCTAAAAAAAAAAGTTCTCTATTTTTTCAAGATGCATTGTCTGATCTAACAGAAGATATCACTCCCTTCCACCTTATCCCTTGCAATGAGTCTCTCCAAACATTTATTTAAAAACTAATTATGCTATACTAATTCCATCAGCAAACCATTATGCAGGTATACCATTATGCACATCGCAGGTTAGAAAAGCAAATGTTACTGGTCTGTTTGTCTGTATCTGCATTGCTTCATTAAAAAAGCTTTTTATGTAAGAGTTTGTTTTAAGGTAAAGACGATAAGTCTGAGAAGGTGGTTGAGCACTGGAACAGGCTCCCCAGGGCAGTGGTCATGGCACTGAGCCTGCCGGAGTTCAAGAAGCCTTTGGATGATGATCTCAGACATAAGGTTGGATTTTCAGGGTGGTCCTGTGTGGAGCCAGAAGTTGGACTCGATGATCCTTGTGTCTCTCTTCCAACTCAGGATATTCCATGGAAAAAGCCTAAAATAACCATGATGTTCTAAGGCTTAAATACAAGTACAAATTTTGAGCCATCTTCCAAAAAAAATTTAAACTTTTTAAAATAGGTTCATAAGATCCAGAATAACAAACTAAGCTGCTGCATCAATCATTGTCAATTTGACAAATTGTACATAAAACACACTTGTTACTGACTGACTTGACTGTCCATTTCCAAAATGACACAGAAGAATGTACCAAAAGGAAATAGAAAAGAGACCAACAGACACATTTTAAGAAATGCTGAGTACAGGAAAAGTCAGTGAATGAATGAAAAGCAACAAGGAATAGAAAAACAAAAAAAGGGCACAGGGAGACTGAACCCAAGGGTTTGAAGCTATTGCTCACAGCGTTTTCATGCACATGCAAGAGAAATACACCTATATGTCTATCTGTATAATATCTAGAGAGATACTGTAGGTAGATGTAATAATATAAACTGAGCTCCTGTTTCAATTTGAAAAATATGGAAGTAAAATTGTGAGCAATGAAAAATGCAGCTGAAATTTTAGAAACTCTTTCAAAACTTTAGCTATACAGGCAGTTCTTTTTCTTCCCAAACAAAGAAATCTGATAGTGAACTCAGAATGACATCAAACCAATAACACTAGATTGTTATTAAACTATTTCTGTCATACTCAAAGGGCCTGGTGACTCAAAAGAAATAAAAAAAATTAGAAAAACACAAACCCATGAACCCTCATACAAGGTACCTTTTAGACAGGTTGGAATTGGTAAGCCTTGCTTGTTCTACCTCTGTTCATTATTCAGATATTTTCAAAAAGTAATGGACATCTACATCAGGCTGAAACAGTTACATGCATCAGCAATACAAAGTCATACAGCTTACTGTACTGTTGCTCTCTCAACCATCAGAAACTGACACAGATCAAAGGCAGCTTTCTGAGAGAAACATGCAAATAACTAAAAATTACTTCAATTCCAAGCTGTTGCTGATTCACATCCAGTCAAACAAGAAAGTGCTTTACTTGATTCATGTTCACTTTGGAAAGCATGGTGAAAATCAGCTTCTTAATTAAAATGAAGAGTCAGAGTCACGTCCCTCAGAAATATACAAGATTTCTTCCATTGACAGCGTACAGTTTGGACTGGACCGATAATCAAACCAGGTAACACAGTGAACAGAACGAACAAATTGAAGCGATGACAAGTCTGGCAGATTTCCACCTCTCTGGCAAAATAATTTCAAACAGTAAATAAAAATACATATTATATATACAGATAATTCATCTGTATTTACATTCCCAATAAAAACCATTAAGAGCAAAACATAAGAATCCTCCTGCCTACCCAACTAGGTTTAGGTAATTATAACCCCAGGCCTGTCTTAATAGTGTTCCCTACCTCCAAAATCACTACAATGATCTTTAACAGCCTCTTGTTAGACTATTTTCTCCCCTCACATACTCATATTTTAAATTATTTCTAATGGTACAATTATCCCAAAAAGAGTTTGACATTCTGCAATGGAAAGAATAAATAAAGCATTTTCCAGTAATTCCACCCACATTTGCTAAAATTAGTTCAGAATCATCTCTGAAAGAAAAGAATCTCTTTCTTTTGAATGCATCTCAAGTTTGCTCAGTTGCATAGCTCCTTCACAGGGTATCAGTTTTAACCACCAGAATACTTGGATTGTCTATTTACTATGTTAGTATCAATATCCTTGGATGGAAATAAAAGTAACATGGAAAAAGAAAAAAGTTACAGTAAAAGGCAACTACTGATACAATACTGTTTTTTTCCTTCAGTTTGTTCTTGTTTCCCCAACCCCCCCCCCCTTTTTTTTTTTTTTAATTACCAGAAACAGTACTAACGGATCACTCAAAGGTATAGGTCAGTAAACCCTTAGTCCAAACTCGTTGTGGGACGTTAAAGCAATGTATTATTCTTCCATGAATAATACTTTGATTAGGTATCTGATATGGCATCCTTGCAGATGGATATCCACAGGTGGAATTTAACTTTAAAAACTGCACACTTAGAATTCATTTTTAGAATTAGGCCTTAGAATTTCAATGTAATTTCAGTGTGTCCAAAACTCGAAACTTCTGTACGACAGGACCCACACAGTCTTTATTGGTGTCACAAAGGCCATCTCAACTGGTATTCTGTACGTAGTCTCCTGGAGACAATGAGTTTAAGGCAAGCTTTCAATCATAGGGATGATGGCAAAGAAAAGGAAAAATAAGATGTACGCACTTGAAAGAGAAATAATAGCATTGGGGGGGAATAATCAGTTTTCTGCATGTTGGACTCAAAAAGTAGGAGCAACAGAACATAAAAATACTTAGTATTTGTGTCCTTCACTAAAAGACATCCTCATTTATTCAGAAAGTAAGATGAAGTACTAGAAAAGTAAGTACTTAAAGTCTTCACAATTAGCAATAAATAAGATTCAAAGATTTTGTTATCAATTTTATCAATCTAAGTACTCTAACATTGCTTAAAAATAGGCGGGACAGTTCAAGTGATCAAAGTGAAAGCAGATTTATCTACTCTTACTAGCTGATTTTTCCATGCCAGTACGCACCTAACCATTTATAACAAAGTCATGGTGCAAGTATTTTATTTGCATATAATACAACAGGCACACAAGGTTCAAAATATACAAGCAACCCTTAAAATGCACCTGCAGTTGGCCTTACATGGTGATTAAAAGGAAGAGGAAATAGACATACTCTTGGGTTAAACCCTGTACTAAAGAAGTAGGTTAATTTGTAGTCATCACTCTCTTTTCCATTGATTTAGTACTTTGCAATTTTAAAAGGCAGGAGCAAAAATAAATCTTGACCTGAAGAATGTATTCTACGTGTCTTGCTCCCAAAATGGCAGAAAAATAGGTACTCTAATCCTGAGCTTTTAAATGAAATTATTTAAGGGAGATTAACTGTTTGTAACAGAAGCATTTTGGTGCAAACAGCAATGAGGCAATGACTCATGTTTTGCTATTTAATATGGACATAAATCCTCCTCCTCAGAAAGCTCTGTTACAATTTCAGCAGTGAAAATGGCATCTTTTCTGTTTCTCCCTTCAAAGCCAGCATTTTTATCTTCAGGCCTGCACAATAATGTAAGTAATATTACCATGTAAACATGCATATTAAAGCAGAAGCCTTCACATTTCTCTTCTACATATGCTTATTCTGTCAGAGACAATACAATCAATTCATATTCACAGGGAAAACATGGTTAGCATTTTTAAAGTATGTATTTACGGCCCCTTGCCTATCTTAATTTAAAAACACTGAAGTATTAAGGTTGTCAATGTCTTTGACTAATTTCATCCCCATTTGACATGCAAGGAAACTGAACCATAGACATTACCAAGCAATTCCGGGAGAAGGGCACATACTGCTTCAGAAAGTCATTCTACAAGCTGGTCAGCTGCACCTTTCGTGCATTACAAGCAAAGAGTAGACCCCATTTTGCAGACCTAACCTTGCAAGCAGAACATAATGGTATTGCTAAGCGCAACAACGCTCCTACTGCAGAGCTCTGCTTATACAAGTGGAGTTACCAGTGCTTCAACCCAGCTTGAATCCAACTTCCTGCTCTTCTCCAGCTGGTAAAGAGAATCGAGCTGGAGCTACACAGGCAACTTGGAAGAGCTGCTCTTTAATCTGAGCGTAAACTGCTCCAGTGTTTAACTGTTTTCTTCACTGTTCACCAACACTTGTCTGGGGGTGCTGGCGGGGTGAAGCAGGTATTGATGGTAGAAGCTAATTGATACCTGCCCAAATTAACTCACTGTTTTTACTTCAAGAAGTGTGGACTCAAGTCTTTTTATTTGGGACATAACTGACAAATCTGTACATAAAACTGTCCTTAGAAAAAAAAAGCTCCAGGAATTTCTGCTTGTACCCTTCCCGTGCCCCTGGACTTTCACAGAAAACCCTGTGGCAACTTTTCCAATTTAATTCAAAGTTAAGAGTGCATTGATGTTTAAAAAAATAAAAACAAATTGCATCATTCTGATTTAAAATCCACTGAAAATCAGAACTATGTATTTTGTTTAAAATTAAGTGGAAGATTTAACCTTAAAAATCTACAGAAAATTGCCATAGGTAAAACTGTATTGATCCACTTACAAAGCCAGAAGAATTCTCTTAAACTAGACAATTACTGGAAAATGGATGTGGACAAGAAGGATAGATAAATTACTTTCCTCCACATTAGCAAGAACATAAGATTACGCTCTTTGAGGCTGCAGTCTTTCTTCATTACACATTATTTTGACTCATTGATGCTGGGCACCTTTGTTTATATAAACTTACAGAAAAAATGTCTGAAGTGCTATAGATACTTTCGTAGCTACTCTAAGTAAACAGAGTCAACAACAGCCATACCCCTGGTTACTGCCCTCAGCTTGGATTCATACACACTTAGAATGATGTAACTGCATTCATATCAGTTAATTTATCCCTGCTGCCACACACCCTCAATCCAAATTCGTTATGCTATAGTAAACTTAAGAACAGTGTAAGAACAGTAAAGCAGACATTACAGAGATACACTGGGACTGAAATCACACTGCAGCATGTTTCTCTACGCAAAGAGTGTGTGATTTTGAAATTATACAGTGACTAAGAAATATTCCCTCTCCATAGAATGTGTTAGGAAAGTGGTAGGTATCTAAAAATCCATTAGTACATACAGGGTAGATGGGCAAGATATTTTCAACAGCAGTTAACAAGTTCAAGAAAGCACAGCAATTGCACTCAGCCCTGCTGTGAATTGACACGGCTGACAAGGAGTGACTCAGCTAATCTGCACATTAGAGTAGTACACATACGCAGAACCCACAGCCATGCGACAACGTGGAATAAAGAAACCTGCTCCCGAAACATCTGCTATCAAGATACAGGCGATAATATCCAGAGCCTGATGCTTTTATTCCTCAACATTAACCCCTCCTAGGGCAATTCTTTGCAAAAAGAAACAAGCAGAAACATTGAGTTCAATGCAAAAGAAACGAAAAGTATAGAACTTAAATAAAAAAACTGCATCATCAACAGTCCATTAAAATAATAATGTGAATATGAAATATCTGGTACCTTTCCCTGCTTGTATAGAACTCTCAGCCAGAGGCACTAAGGGTTTGCCTCAGACAGATGTATCTAAGAGATCTAGGAGAAGTTTCCAAGTCTTTTGTCTTTTTTTTTCATTCCGGTTTATTATGACTCATAAAGCAGAAAGCCATTTTTCTTCCATAGACAGTGGCGTTCATCTGATAGCTATAGGGAGTTCGCATTCGGTGGGAAAGACTAGCTTTTCAAGAAGTGCCTCCATGAGTCCAGCAAGGTTATTCATGGAAAGAGTAGCAACATCAGAAACTGCAGTGACTGTGATAGCCGTGTAAAATTAGTTTTAACAGATTGAAGCACAGGATTTAGGGAACTCTTATATCCACAGACTGCAAAGGCTAATGTTATGGTTCAGACTGGTCAGACCTGTGCACAGACTGATCTAGGACAGTAATTATACAGGGGAAGGGAAATCGAAGCCTAAGGATGCCAATGCTATTAATTCTCAAACCATATCACCACCATGTTCAAAAGAAAAGATTCTTGCTACTTTTGAATCGCTAGCCTATCTTTAAAAACCTTACCCTGAGGCTATACCTCTGTCTTTGGCTAAAGATACCACTTACAGCACCTGTCTTCGAACCCAGAGCTATTCAGTTTCAGAATCTGAAGCTACTTTCTTTTTACGGCATATAATCCTATAATTGTGTATAATTTATACAGTTGGTTCTTCAGCCTTAATATGTTGGGTTTTTTTCAGACTTTGCCATTAGACATCCTCACTGTAGAAATTGCTTCCATTTTCCTTTTCAGTTCATCTTCAAGACCTAAAGAAAACTTTTCTTACACAAAAAGCTACCTCTGGAAGATTAACTAAGATGTCCCTTCCCAAAGTACTAAAACTTCTAAATGAACAAAGGAGACGAGATCTCCTTGAATTTCTTCATCTCAAGAACCATCTACATTCCCATCGCGCTTACCCTGGCATAAAAGTCTCTGCTCAAGTGATGAAGTAATTCTGGTTTCTCTTGTGTAACACAAAGCTTCAGACTGAAGTTTGACTGTCAGTATAACCTTACCACAGTGTATAACCTTACCACCGTGTTGGCATTTAGACCACCACCTGGTGGAACAAAGGCAAAAACATTGCTAAAGTTATCCTAAAATTAGCTAAATAAAACTGTTCTACAAGTATACCCCAGACAACAAGGATTAATTTTAAGTCTTGACAGAATGATTTCTTGTCACATTCCAAATCATTCCTGTCACAGCACATCAACTCAGGCATAGACACAGACCCAAGCTTGCAGTCCTAGTTCCTGAAGTCCTTAAATTATAATCTGATTTTCACCTCAGTAAAACAACCTCACCTTTACGAAGTGTGAAAACGTGAACCAAGACATAATGGAACGTTACCTGCCTTGGTTTGTGGAAAACTGGGAGTATGTCAAAGAGCTCTGAATGCAAAAATATGTGAAGTGGTATATCAGCACTAAGAATCACTATGCAGAAGAGTCTTGAAGTACTCACACAAATGACAAGCATTTGTCAAATCCCTGTCACTAACAGTGTATGCTACTACCCTGACTCTCTTAAAACTCAAGCGTCTACTATAGGTTTTGGGCGAAGAGCAGCTGGACTACTATTCTCTGCTGATTCTACCTATCAGCAGAAACTGAATTTGAGTCACAGTGCAGGGCCGTGAAACTATCACGTCATGATGTGTGAAGGGCTCCCAACACCTAGAGTCAAGTAGCCCTCAAGACAACAGAAGGAGCCACTGGCATACTGCAGTCACTATACTAAGGGGCACCATCTTGTGACAGTGTTCTCAGACTTACCATAAATGACCTACTCTTTGAGGGGTCTATACATTGTGTATTCTAACACTACATTTTACCGTCTCTTGAAGTTTCCATTGGATGCACCTTCAGGTCCTGAAAAACTAGCACAATGCTATTATCTGGTGCCAAATCAGGCAAAGGATACAAAAACAAATTAGTAATATTGAGCAACCATGAGGATAAAAGCTCCTTACAAGTACACAATGTTGTTATGAACAGTTGGAGCTTTCTAAGGAAGGTGATACAAAGGAGAATTATTGTACTTGCACATTAATTATGTGCCATCTCAAAATGAGCTGTGCAGCTGTTAAGAAGTTATTTATTAAGTGACAGTGTTCATCTAAACAAAAGGAAAACAAACTCAGTCTCCTGCTGGGCAACATGCTATCCCTGTACAGGATTTATCATGTAGAAACGACAAAAAATTGTAAATACTTAGCTAGATATTCCTATGTAGATTTTTTTCTAGGAGAGCATGACAAGGTTCTCTGAAGTCAATAGAACAGGTTTTAGATATCAAAAAAAAACAGTTCTTTCAACTGTTTATACTATGAAAAAGGGCAACCACACAGCTACCTTGTTTCTCGTTATTATCTTACACCTGAAGATGATCTGAAACAAATTTAATTAACACCTCCAAAGGAGAGGTCGTCAATGCAATAAGGAAGAGCTACCACTGCCCTGACACATCACAGCTCTCACACAGACTTCTAGAAGTCCATTTAATGTCAAAGGGCTCATTAAATACACCATAGCTGATACCTTACACTCTTCAACCATTTCAATTGGTACTTAACTTCAAAGACTCAGAGCATAGACTCAAGATTAGCGTCACCTGATCTAAATCTGTTCTGCTATTGATGGAAGAATGATCTACCAGGTGTGACCCCCTCTCCACTCGTGCTCCCACTTATACTAGCATGAGTTGTGCAGTTGCACATTTTACTGGAAAGGAGTACCTGGAAATCCTAAAATTACTGTCAGTTCCCTAATTGGATTGAGACTGCATGGTTGCAGTTGCAGGAGAGCTGGCACACAAAAAGCATGACAAACATGCAGTTGCACAAGGAAAGGAAAGAAGAACCACTCTTTCTGATACTGCAAGAGCTTCATCCAACTTAACTTCACCATGAAACTATACCAGGAAACCTTACCTTCATTAATACCATAAACTAATGAAATCTACTGGTAAGTCTGAAAGCCATTTCATCTGCTCCAGAGACTTACTCCCATTCTGCTACCCACTTCTCTTGGGTGTTTTTTTCTGTTGCACAAAGTACTGGATGACCGAAGTGATCTGTTTTAAACCTAACCATTACTTTCATGGTTTGGCTCAGGTAAATTCCCCAATGAGCTTGTGAGGGAGAACACAAGGGCTAGAACAGGGAAATAACTGGCAATGACATCTTCCTGCATTGACTGTGGCCTGAAAGATACAAGAAAAATGAAACAGATTTTTCTCTTTTGTTTTTGTTTGTTTGTTTGTTAGTTTTTGAGGTTTCTCTGAACACCTTCCTAGCATATACTGTGTACGTTTCCAGCTGCTTCCTTAGCTGTAGTTTCAAATCAGCAAGTGTGATCAATGGAGGTATTTGCACAAATACAAGTTTTAATAAAAGCACGTGACTTAACATTGTTTCAGAAGAATATATGTACACTTTTCACTTTAAGGAAGCAAAAATATCTACTACATATACATGAATTTATTTGCATAACAGAGTCAAGGTCATGCAATTAATTTATCCATCCAACTAAGTGAATCAAGAGTGAAATTTCTATATAATATATATTGTAATTAAAAACAAGACATTATTACCCTGAGCATAATTCAATAAAGACTGAAGAATACAGCTCGCAGGTATAGTTGGAAGAATTATTTTCCAACACGCTTAATGTGACAGTTGGATCCCTCAGTACACTATCTAGGCAACAGGAGCATAAATTCAGAAGCTGTATAATCTGTTATATTAAACAATGCTTATATTTGAGAACTAACTCCTAGAGTTATATTTAAAGGAAAGTTTTCATTTAATTCAAAAGCTGAGTTGCTTGCCCCTACAGAGCAAATAAAAATCTCAGAAACTAATACCATGAAGACTACAAACTAAAGGAAAAAAAATTTAAAATCTCTGAAGTACTAGTTAGTTGTTTTGATGCTCACAGTTAACAAAATATAAAGTGTAAAGAGACATTTAGAATTTAAGAATACTCTAGCTAACCAAAGATGGCTACAATAAAGTACAACTTTTTTTTTTTTTAAATAGGAAAGTACTAGGTTTATAAGCATTGAATTCTTTCCAATCTAGATAGAGTATCTATTGTATTGTCAAAAACTGTGTTAAAGGTTTTGGAGGGGCACTGTGTTGTTTTCTGAACTGGGAGATAGATTTCCTCCAAAACCAAAGTACAGTGTGTTCCCAAGAGGGTGAATAATTCAGTCTTCCACCTTGATAACTCATTATTACCCTGTTATTTTGAGTATGACAGAAATGTCAAGGCCTGTAAGCTTTAACACTAAGCAGGCACAAATAAACAAAAAGTAGCTGAAAACAAAATAATACAATACACACAACAATGCAAAACCCCTAGGGAAAGCTATCAGAAAAGCCTTCAGAAAACAAACCACTATACAGCGTGCATGCTAGTAAATATCCCTGAATCCAAACCAAATTGACATCAGACAAACAATGCATACTTAGCTATTGGCTTTATGCCCTAAAAGGGTAAGTTACAGTAAGACAACTGAGAGTAAGTGCTGCCATTAAACATCAGCAATCATGGAAGCTACAAGCAAAGGTTCATAGCACGAATAAAAATTGATGTCCCTGAGCCGCTTATTGTCACTCTCCTGGCACAGGTCACAATGCCCTGAAGAGTCAGCGCAATGCACAGCATTCAGTTGGCTTCAGTGCAAAGTCTAGCAGCTTGTCTTAATCTGCTGATGTTTTCCTATGATAAGCCATCAGTCTTGACACTGACATGGATGAGATAAACATGGCTGTTCTGCTCTCTTGGCTCTTCTGTAGGGGCAGCAACATCGAAAACTCATTCAGAATACAACTCTGGTGTAACCCAGCAGAACACCAAGCATTCAGGCTAAAGCTCTAAAACCTAGTTCCTAGACATTTAGATGCCTCTCCCTCTATAGGCACTCAAATCCATTTGATTTCAATGATAAGTTCATAGACATCTGACAGCCTGGTCTAAAGAAGTCCAGTTCCTCAACCAGAATTAAGGTTAATTGAGATTACAACAAGTGACATTCTTATTAAGTTAGAACTTGATCAGTCTCACTGCAGAATGTTACCTAATTAAAATTGAGTACTCTCAGCAACAACAGTCCGGAGCTGCAGTTCACCCATGCTTAGGTCATATTGAAGGGACTCCGGCCACCAAGAGAGCTACTGAACCTGTTCCTTTTGCTTGCACAACTGTTTCTGTAGCTACACGATGAGCCAAACCAAGGAGCAATGTATAGTACCACTGTCAAATGAGAAGCAACAGAAGAGACAAAAAAACCAAACTGCTGAAACTGATATGAGAGCTGTGAAACAAGCATCTCCTCACATACGCTGTAGAGCAAGAATCAGTCAAAAAAACACAAACACGTTATTCAGGTACTAAAAACCTCAGAGAGTAAAAGGCTGTGCTGTTCTCTCCAACTAGGATGTCAATGCATCTATTTTCAGACTACTATTGTAAGGCTTCAGAAGCAGATATGTAACGGGGGGTGGGGATTCTACTAAACATAAAACAGCTCTGCGTACAAGCAGCCCGGAGCATCCAAGTTCGAGGGTGGGAAGGAAAGGCTGGGAGTGGGTTTTGGGGGGAAAAGAGGCTAGTAAATGAACAGAAAGTGGCTGTTTTTTTTTTCCTGTTTAGAATGAGAGCCATTACAACATGAGGACTCTTTTTGGACTTTCACAGAAATTAATTACTAAGCATTAGCTTTGCTGTATCATACAAAGGCTTCACTCAGTATTATTCAGCTCCACTGTGCTGTACAAGAAACACTGCTTTAAAGATATCCCCCTCAGTAAATTAAACATCTCCAGCTTGCAGATCAGAGTTACATAAATAAGTGACAACATAAATATGAATGTGCCACAACATCAAATATTTCTATACTACTTGTAGATACCAAAGGTAATAGATTTACTTTCTATTATTGTTTTTGCAGGGTATTTTTGTTTATTTGTTTTGGGGTTTTGTTAAGTATATGGATTTGGCATCATCCTCTCCAAATGGAGCACAACACACAAATCATTAACAATTCATTTCAATCTCACTAAAGGCAGTTTTCCAGGGGGATTTTCAGAAATGGCAGTGGCTTTATGGATAACATCAAGGAGAGTCCCACATAAGGGACAACCTGAACAAAGGCAAATAATGCATCTGTGTGATAAAATGAGGCATGAAAAGACCAGACTGTCATTACTGTCAAACAGGAACAGGCAGAGATATTGTATTATAATAGATGAAAAAAATACCAGACAAGCCAAAAATACATACCTTTGTGCATTACATAAAGGATACTACTCGTGTTACAGGCAGCTTTTCAACTCTGCTTATGCCCTACTTGATGGGGGAAAGGCAATATAAAGCAAAAGCTTCCACTGGATTAGTGTATTAACATACCTGGACAATCACAGCAAGTGATTGCCTCACAAAAAGCTTACCAAGCAGAGATGAAGCTACCTTTCAGCAATAAAAGACTATGCAGAAGCAAAAATGAAAACTTCAGCACAAGGAAATGAATGTTATGCCTCCAAAACAGCTGTTCAAGTACAGAGAAAGCTGATGAAGATGTCAAGAGAAGTTCAAGGCCAGGTTGAAAAGCAATTAGTAAGATGAAAGACATGAAGTAGAACCTTTTACCCTTTAACAAGGCAATGATCCAGTAATGATATATTGCTAGAAACATGATCTTTAATTGAGAAAAGAGCAGAAAGAACAAAGAAATTTGCTGCCACGGGGCTAGGGGGAAGTCAACCATGCTCCCTGCTGTGAGGTAAAAAATGAAATTGACGTGCATCTTTCCAATGATATGCACCACACACAAACTGTTTCCTCTGAATTTCCCTAGAGTCAACAGACTACTTTGATTACAAGTACTACTTATAAAACAAAAGTTTTTAAATCCAGTATTTAATAAGGTTTGGCATTAAAAATATATATTTTTTTCAAGAGTAGTACTAGTGGACAAAAAAACACTGAACTAAAAATAATTGCACAGACCCCAAGAAGGGAAAATTAAGGCACTGGGAATACGTACTCTAAACATTGAGGACAGTAATAGACTAGAAGAGCACTTAAAATAGCAGAATAAGCAAACTGTGAGGAATCTGCAGCTGTTTCTCCAATTACTAGGTATTGTTTAAAAATGAATATGCAAATCAAAATCCTTCAGAATACTTGCACTCTCAACGCTGACTTACACAATAGTTGAAAGAGATCTGTATTTTAACTATCAATGTTTAAGTTTTTCCAGTAACTGCAGATAAATACTTTAAAGGACAAGGAGGAGGTAAAATGAAAAACCAGAACACAGGGAAGCATTAATATAGTATCTTCCACAGTATTTCCTAAAGACAACTTGAGAGATCAGTTTTGCATTCTCCTCAGAAAGCCCAGATTTATACAGTATGCTCAAATAGCTCTGCTACCAGTGTGTGGTAACTGCTCATGCCTTAGAGCAAATACGAAGGCATCAAACAATTGGCATTATTGATGTTAACACTCAGGGTATCTTGCAAAATCAACTGCAGGGGAAAAAGAAGATGAAGTGCTAGTCAGTGTTGGTGAGGGCCATATTAGAAACTCAGAAATGTTGGTACATCTACACGGGCAGCCTATTGATGCAATATAAAAAAAAAAAAAAAAGAGAAAAAAACTACAGTACCTATTTTTATCTTGTTTATACAATCAACGTAGAGGAAAGTAAAAACTACTACTGCAAGACAGAAAATAAAAGGAGCAAGGAGTAAATACACAAGAAAAAAAAAAAGCTATACATAATCATGAAGGTCAGTAATGTTTGACAGTAACATTTTTAGGAAATACCTGAGTAGGTAAACAGCCCTTTCAATATCATTGAGTTCTTCATCAACTGTCAGTCTTTCTATTTCTTCTGGTGTCTGTCAAGCGTGAAATAGAGATTATGAGTTTACAATGCCTTACTATTTCCTCATTTTAATCTTCTAAAAGCAACCCCTTCCTCCCCACATCCAGGGACAGCTCCAAGAGTAATTTAAATTTAATCCTTGAAATCTCCAGCTTCAAACTGAGTCAAATAAATGGTTCACCGGGAAAAGCTGGGAGGTAATGAAAGTACAGCTCCATGCCAGGCACTACCGCAATTAATCACTGAAAGGAAAGTATAAACAAGTCGCATGTAAATTAATCTAAAGACTTAAGTTAGTCTATTTTTTTTGCAGCTTAACATGCTTATTCTGAAAATATTAAGTCCCTGCTGTATGGGACTCAAGACTGTTTATTCCAGGAGGAAGGAAAGCAGGCTTTAACACCCGGGTGCCGGGCAAGCAGCCCGCCCGGTCAGGTAGCCAGGCACAAGCAGAGACAATTTCACGCGGCTCGTAAAGCACCGTTCCCCGTCGGAGCAGATACCTTCAGACTCCTGCGGACCGGCCTCTCTATAATAGTTAGCTCCTGCAGGTCTTCTATGTATCCGAACAGATTGCCCTGGCTAAAATCCATCCTGCAGAAGAAGACCATCGGGTGCACGCACCACCTAGAGCCTCTGGCGAGGCGCCGCTCCCCCGGAGGCTGGCGGAGGAAGGGCCGGCACCGCGCAACGCCCCCGAGGAGCGGCCGCGCCGCGCCCGCCGCCGCCGCCGCCCGCCCGGAGCCCGGCCTCAGCGCGCACACTGCGGCAGCGCCCGGTGCCCCGCCGGGCCCGGCCCCCGACGGGAAACTTTCCCCGGCCGGGCCGGCACCGGGCCGGGACAGCCCCGCGAGCCGGTCGCCGGGGCAACGCGGCGCTACAGCGGCCTCCGCGGGGCAAAACTGCTGCCGAGCGCGGCAATATCTGAACGCGAGGAGGGGGCGTAGCTCGATGGCAGCCCCGGCCCCCTCAGCGCTCAGACACCGGGGGCTTGTTCTTGTCCCCGTCCCCCGTCGCCTCCCCGGGGGGTCCCCGCCGCCGCCGCGGCCTCCCCCGCCACGGCTGTGGGCCGGGAGCCCCCCTCACAGCGCCCGCCCCCGGCCAGGTGTGCTCGGCCGTGCCTCGCCTCCAAAGTGCTTGGAAGGAGAATGACACGGGAGTAAATCTGTAAAAATTCAGCATTTAATGTGAAATGCCCAAAGCAGATTTCTCCCCCAGTGAATGCTTTCAAATTAATTTCATTTAAAGGCGAAAGATAAAAAGAAACCTTTGACATACTTATCAGGGAACTGTGAACCTGCAACGAAGACATCATTTCCGCTCTTCATAACTTCTTTTTCTTCATCTTTGCGGTGCTTTTCCTCAGCCCTGGTACAGGAGCTCTTCCTGAGGCATGCAGTTACGCCTTGGGAGCCGTAGGACTGCTTCACAGGGTGCACTTGGGGTACAAGGGAGAGTGTTTCAAAATAAAGGTATGCCACTTTCACCCCTGAAGGATGGACAAATAAGCATGGAAACACTACCTTTCTGAAGAACTTAATGTGACAACGTCTTTGGAGGTGGGCTACCAAAGCAGAAAGCATGCAGGGCGAGAATCAACAAACACAACCGCACCTGGCGCTTACCTAGCCAGGGAGTTCTCTGGGCTTTGAGACAGTGGCCTTTGCAATTACTGCAAAGGAAACAACCAAACAACCACGTTCATAACAAACAAACAACTGTAGATACTTTACAAGAGCTTATCTGAGGACTTCATAATATTTCACTGCTGCTTTGAAAAGCACCCGTGACCCAACAAGTTTTGTTGGTAAAGATAACTCCAGAAGTTGTAAGGATTAGACAATATTATGTAGCCCATTGCCAAGAATTTGGTTGACTTTTATGATTGGTATCTCAGCTTTTATTTAGCAAAAAAAATAAATAAATAAATAAACATTATGCGTTATTTCTCTGTGTATTGGATAGGCCAAGACCTGTGCTCAGTTAAGCCACTAAAACAATAAAGAATTAAAGCATCTCCATTACTTCAAACGTACATCAAAATTGCCAAGAGAAAAATCTGAACCAAAGTACATACAAAAATTAAATAATTAATTGTTATGTAACTGAAAACTGAAACAGTCAGTGTTTTCAAGACATTGTGATGAGCCAACGTGTACAACCAAAAACACTATTTTGAAAATGTCTTTTGCATAATCCTTTTAAGTAGGGAAAGTTACCAGACTGGAAATTGATTAGCTACCAATGTCCTCTCAAAGTCATTAACTAACTAGGCAGAAATTAAGGAAAAAAAAAAAAAAAAAAGAGCTTAATAAAATGTTCTCAAATTCAGAGTTCCGACAACCAAGACATCCAATGGTAAAATATTAGAAAAACTTCTTCAAATCCTAATCTGAGTCAGAAAAATCCTTTCACAAGTTTGTTCACAGCCAGTTTGTAATTATTTCACCTTGCAAATAGTTCTCATGAATCTTAAAGGTCTTCTGAGAGCAAAGATGTTTTCTTTCATGTTCCTTGAATTAGGAGCTCACTGCAGTTTTCAAGTCAGGTATTTCAAAAGTCAGTTTTAAAGACTGAGGCATGTTGAGTTTAGCTTTATGATTAGGATATTTTTTCATATTATACATTATATAATTTTTGTAAGCCACAAAAGAAAAGGCTTTTTTATAAAGATGCAAACAAGTCCCTTAATGTCTTTAAAAAACTGTGCTTATAACTCAGTTCAGGCAACATTACACATGCGTAACTCCTGTCAATTTTAAAATCAATAGATATGTGAAATATGTTTATAGTAGATATGTTTGTAACATCCTGAAAATGTGAAAAGCAGAATAAAGATGAGATTTCTGTTAATTAAATACCAGACCAGAATGAACATCACAGAAGGAATTAACTTGCCACTATTCAATATACTTATCTCCTTTTGACCCACAAATTTGTTAGATAGAAAAAAAAAAAAAAAGGCTTTCATATTTTGTTCCAAAATTACATATATATGTTAATCCCCCCAGTAGTAAAGCTGCAGGCATATTCTTCCCAAATGGTCTTTCATTCTCATCTGTGATGAAAGTCACGCATGATTTCACTTCCACTGCTGCTGCTTTCAGCTCCTCCCTTTTCCACTGCTCTCTTCTCGCAAATAAAGCTTTACTTCCAGCTTCATTCTCAACCTTGTCAGAGCTATTGTAATAGTATGAAGTGCTATTTCATACTGCTTTTGTGAAATCCAGAGTGAATTGGGACCTCCATTTTAACAGAGGAGCTGTGTAAGCCTGTGAAGTCAAAACAGGGTTGATTTTAAATAATCCTTCATTGACGGAGAAAATTGCAGAGCACCTGGGACAATGGCATGCATACCTAACTGAAAGAAGAGAAATAGTGTTATTTATGTGTTCTACCGCAATAAACTGTACATGCAATATGGATGATGACTAAAACCAAAGACAAGATAGTGGGGAGGACGTGGCTATTCCTCCAGTACGCTGGCTGAATCCACAGACCCTTGTGTGTATGGATTTACCATGTTTCATACATGTGCAGTTCTCCTTTGCTGCCCAGCAGCTGGGTGTCAACATTCTGGAAACTGCATTGAAAAAGTTGCAATTCTTTATCTGTCACATGTTCCCAAAGAATTAACCTGTAAGTAAATTAGTCCCAAAAGTCAAAAATTCTGGAAGTCTCAACATGCATTGCAATGCCCATGTCAGCTGAAATTTGAAAGAACTGGTTTGGAGGATATAGAAGGACATGCCAAGAAATGCTTTCAGACAAAGTGTATGTACTCCACATTAAAAGCTAGTATTTCCTGTGCAAGGGCCAAACCAATAAAGGAGGAAAAAAAATCAGTAGAATATATTTAGATTATTTTGTAAAAGAAAAAAAAAATGGGACAAAGCACTTTTTCCCATTTCCTTGGCTTTTTTTAACATATTTTTAATTTAGACTACTTTTTAGCTGAATATTTCCTTTCAAAATGAAGAGTTTCCTTAAAGGTCAAAATTAAATGTTTCATTCTGTCATTTCCCCTTTTTCCTGTTAATTTAATATTAAAAGTAATAATAAATGCCCTTTCATGCAGTACACTATGTAAATTAGGCACTGCATAATCACAGTTCTGTTCAGGACTCAATCCCTAAACTGAGTGTGCAGAAATTTGATTCAATCTTTTCACCACCACCAAGAGACAGCCAGAGCTGTATCAACTGTTGCCAACATGTCCAAATGAGCAACTTCTGATGGGAATGGTTTTATTTTATTTTATTTTATTTTATTTTATTTTATTTTATTTTATATTTTATTTATTTCTACAGTTTAACAAGCCATTAAAAAATGCAGCTTTAATGTTCAACCTAATGCCTTTGCCTTGCAAAATAAGATTTCTTATTCCATACTTACTCTAAGAAAAAATGTGTCCATGAACAGCTATTCTTCAGAAAACCTCCATGTCAAGGCAAACCTGTAAGAACATTCCTCTAAAAGAACCACACACAAAAATCCGTGTCTACTTCGGAACAATGCTTGGAACGTAGCATACACAAACCTCAGCAGGAAAAAATATTATTTAGCATATTTTCTAGTTTGTTGCTAAGAAACTGTTGCTTCATTTTCCTATTGCCATTTGCAGAAAAATTCTGATTGTTCATTTGCCACTTTGGTCAACTCTTTGTAACAGCTATATAATTAAAAAGGAAAACACTGGAAAGTACTCATTGTGCTGTCATCATCTGTACACTGGTCCCCATACTCTCTCCTATAATTTAGTGCCCTCCAATAATATAAAAATAAAATAAAATAAAATAACAATAAATATGTATTTGTAAGATTATAAACTGCATTCTTCATATCTTTCCATAAGAAGAACTACCAATGCCCTACAATGTCGAATCTGCTATCCACTCTCCAAAAGTAGTTAATTGCTCTTGCATGAAGACAGAGTAAGAACAGAAAAAATACATTTACGTATGTCCTCATTCCAGGTATTTGTAGGATTTCTGACCTAATAGTAGCATCTAATAGCATATTACTTGATGAAATTTAAGCAAATTATTTTCTATTTTAAAAAGAACACTTTTTTTTTTCCCCCAGGTTTACTATTTTTTTTTTTTGAATATCTACATAAAGCAGAATTTACTTACATTTTAAAAATAGGAACACAAATGGTAAAAATCTCAATAAAGTTGGTTGGATATTAGAAAAAATTTCTTCACTGAGAGGGTTGAGAGGCATTGGAACAGGCTGCCAAGGCAAGCGGTTGGTCACCATCCCTGGAGGTATTTAAAAGATGTGTAGATGTGGTACTTGGGGACAGGGTTTAGTGGTGGACTTGGCAGTGCTAGGTTAATGGTTGACTTGATGATCTCAGAGGTCTTTTCCAACCTAAGTGATTCTATGATTCTATGATTTCATTAGGGAGTTCTATATGATATTGTATCAGTCTTCTCAACCCTTTACAATGAGCAGGGACCTGAAAACATCTCTGGAACTAGTAACGCGGATTAAACAATACTGGGCGCAGTAAAGGGACTGGAGCTCAGCCCAGCCCAGACACTCTTCACAGGCAGTAAGGATGCCCGTGCCCCAGCTTGGGAGGTTAAGTGGATTTGTGTGTGTGGACAATGGTGAGAGAGCCTCAGAGCCAGACTGGCACCGTTCATTTCCTAACACAGAGGTAGCCAGTGAGTCCAGTTCCTTGCTATGACAACCATGAACGCGATCTGTCATAAACATGTCAAACTTTATATTAAAACTAACAACTTTTTTGTCTTTGAGTAATCTTTACTCTCTGGTTGCCATAGAAACTTCAGATTTCCTACCTAAAATTACTGTTGGCCAGTTTACTGGGTTTCTTCTTGTGCCAGTGTTGTCCTGTACTTTAAATCATTCTTCCTTTCCTGTTATTTAAAGACTGTAGTTGTATCTATTCTAATCCTGGGTTAAAACAAGCTAAGGTGAGCATTTAGTCTTCACTCCTAAAACAGGCTCTCCATTCGCCTCATCACCCTTACTGTCCTCTCTGCATCTGCTGCAGTTAGACTTCACCTCTCTTGAATAAATGTGACCAGAATGACAAATGGTATTGCAGAGAGGAATTTCAGGGAAGTAATTCCTTCCATGAAGATCTCTGTACATGAATTAGCTTACCAAATATACCACATTGGCAGCTCACAGCTATCTTGTGATCAATTAATGCATGAGGTCATTCTTGTCCACAGTCTTCTAAAACTCATTAACTCCTATCTTAAAGTCTGAATTCTCAGTATTAGCCTTAGCTGAATGGTGCTGCACTTCGTGGGAGTAAATTCATCCCATTATTCTGGTCCTTAAAGTCCTTTCAATCTGACTGGTATCATAATTCCGCTCTGTATTAATAACCTTGTGTCATCAGCAAATTTAGTATTGTATCACAGTTATTAATGAAATAAGATTAGTCCTTAAGAAACTCCTTGAGTTAACTCCCTATACCTGATAGGTTAATTTATCAATATACACACCAATGTGCTCTTACAAATAAAATATGCTTTTCCCTTCCATCTTTAGCCAACTCCTTTCATCTCAAAATTCTCATCTATTCCTCATTATTAACCATTTCTCATATAGCAGACATTTTGATGGTGTCCGGATGGATTAGATGAACTATATATTTCTGTCCATAAAACCATTTCTCTTTTCTCCCTTCTACCCTCCCTCCCCCAAAAAAAATTTAAAAAAAAAAAATAGAGAGGTCAAGTAAAATAGCCTGATTTCCCATCTCCTCTTGACTCACCAATACAGGATTTTATTTTATTCCCTGCTATCTTCATCACTTTCTTTGTTATTCTTTCCTTTAAGATACATTCTGAAGTATCTCTTGCATCTGACTATACTTGCAACTATTGCAAACATTTCCCATGTCTTAAATGAAGGCCTCTCTGCTATTCTTCAGCCACACAGAAAAATCTTCACTTTGATATATCTGTACTTGAAAAAGTCTTTGCTATTGTGCCTACTGTTAAATGTGCCAGTACTCTTGAAACTCATGCCTGGAGATTATCTTGCTCTCCTGTTTTTATAAATGCATTAGCTGAAGAAGAAGCACTGTCTTTGACAAAGCATCCTATATAGCAGAAATGTTTCACGCAGATTAGTAAGCAAATCAGCTGCAAAGTTAAAAGAAAGAACAAAGAGAGAGAAAAAAAAAAGAAAGAAAAAAAGAAAAAAAAAAACAGTGCAGGCAAGGCAGCATATGTTTTCAAATGAGGTTTAACAACAGTGGAGAGACATAGGAAAAATGTTCCAGAATACTATAGAAGACAGAAAGAAGAAACCATCCTAAAATTCTCTCCCAGTTAACAGTCCATCTCTCAGATTATTATTTTTATGGTGCTATGTCTTAATGGATCTTGTCAGTCCTAGAACGATATTGAAGAACTAAATATGGGAACAAAGGTGTTGAGCCCAAGAGAACCAAGAGTTTACCTTCCCACTTCAGGGCCAGGGCGAGAGCCTCATCTGAAATTCCATAAGAGAAAGACAGAAGACCAAATTCTACAGCCTACAAAGCACAAGAGGTTTCAAGTACCCCAGTGGCCAGTGGCCACATATTCTTCATGTGCAAAATGTGCCTTAAGGTCAGTACCAATATAAATCATTACATGGTGACATTCTTTTATTAGCAGAAGTGGCTATTAAGATCAGTAGTTAGGCAATACTGATGTTCCTGCCAGAGAAAAGGACAAATCAAGAAATAAGCAAAAGCATTACAGACTTGATTACTAAATGAAAACCTACATCAGTCTTTCACATGCAGATTCAGCTGTTCCTGGCACTGAATGTAGTTACCGTATCACTTATCCCAGAATTAAAGGTCAAAAAGATCTCTGGCTCGACCTACCCTAAGAGAAGTCTTCTGTATTTTATAAAACATCAAAATATTAATTCACAAAACATGTAATGTCTAATATATAATACCGCATAGTAGGGCTTAAACCATGATCTCAGGGCTACTGATCTACAAGTTTACAGTTGGGATGGATAGAAGGATCTGTTGTCAGCTAAAGGTTGGTAATAAAGACATCAATATTCTCAATTTCTCTTGGACCCTCAGACATATTGGCCTAAATCATTTGGAAATTATTGATAAAATAATAAAATATGTATGTAACGACATGAGTTATACAAACATACAGCTGGTATGGTTTGCAACTATTATTAATACACATTATTATCTTCAATTCACAATTTCCTGGTATTTAAATAACTGTTGATCTACAGAAGTCCTAGGAGGAAAAGCAGACCTTGAGAAGCTTTGTTTGTCATTGGCCTTTTAACCAACAGCTCACTTTGCACTGTCAGTAATGGCATTGTATTCACCAACTGCTTAACATCTCACTTCCAGGTATGACAGAAATGTGCACTTCTTGTAGATAAAGGCTTCTCACAAAACAACAAAGCTGTGTCACTGAGGTAACAGAGACTCAGGAAGATTAATGTTACTTGAAAACTAAGAAAATGTTTAGTTCCTTTGGTTATGCCTTTTCAAAGCAACTCAGAACATTAATGCCTTACACAAGTTGATGCCATGGTAGTAAGTAAGAGTTGCCACCTCTTATGCAGACTGTTCTGAACCTCCATGCTCATTACAAACTGTCATATGCCTTCTTTCAAATTAAGATTTAGGGACTGTAATTCTGTCTCTTTGTCTACAAATAGTACAGAGAAATACTGATTAAGAGGTCAGCTGCATCCACAAATGGATTTTTGAGGAATAACCAGAATACTCCTATCCTCTGTAAAAATATGTCCATAACTACATTAAAAAGCATAATTCAGCATAGTTTGTCAAGTCATTATCCTGTTAAAACTTTCTTTCGGGACAGATCTACAAACTCTGAAACTATTTAAGGCCAATATATCGGTAAGAACTCTACTGTCCACATTTGTTTACTCTTTATTCAGAAGCCCACCACATCTAAATTTGAGAGTAATTAGTCTCCTTTGCTTCTGAGAATTTGCTTTTGCTAATATTCAGTAAAATAAAAAGAGATAAAGCGGACAAAATCTAAACTAGCGAAATTTTCAGTGTTAAATTTGATTCTACACAATTTGGATGGAAAAATACTTTTCACGAAGAAATGCATAAAGACTGCTGAAACCCCCATTAAACTTAGCTGGGAAGATCCAGTCACAGCTTCTACCAGCTTGCTAGCTCTAGCAGTCATCAGTATCTCCAGTTCAGTACTACATAAATAAGGTTTGCAGGTTAAACTATATCAAATCCTGCTCCCTGAACTCATTTCAGGACTCTCATTGGTTTCAACTCATTTCTTACAGAATATGAGGACAGAGCAGCAAAATTCATATGCTCTTTAGCATTGCTTATGAGTATATGAATTGGAAACAGCTCCTCACGTTATGCATTGGCAGATATGTTAATAATGGTTACTTGGAACTGAAACTGTCCTGGAAAACATTTAATGTGCTTATTTCTGTCCTTGGCCTTAACACATTAGAGGGGAAAAAAGAAAAACACTTCCACTTTCCCATCTTGTCACACAACCAGGAAGCACCTGCAGATACCACAGAGACCACAGAGAAGAAATAATTGTAATTGCTGCTGTAATTGCACTGTAATCTACCGCCCTAGTCTTGCCTACGTTGAAATCTCCCATTTTTCCTCTCTTCCCCATGTCTCACAGCAAAGAAGCCGTTCAGAGCATCTGCCAATCTTTCAGCAGAAATAAAAATCTTCCATTATCATAGCCTGTAATTTATGATGTTCTCTTCCTACACCAAGCTGAAGCCACGAGGAGCGCTGGATGACGGAGGAGGGAAGGAAGAATCACACCATGACCTCAGCGGTGTGCTTGCTTCAGGAGCTGTTTGCAGCCTTCCTCCCAGCCACATTACTTCACCCACATTATGAACAGGGAATAATAAAGAACACAGTAACACACAATCAAGCATGAATAACGAGGCTTTTATTGAAAGAGCAACGCTGATGACATTCAACCTTAGGTGCTAATTTCAGAGTTGAAATTTAAGAGGCCCTTAACGCATTATTTCATGAATGAGACATACTAGGCACATAATGATGCTGAAATAATCTATGGAGATGATGATTATGTTTTGAAGGAAACTTTTCAGTGGCAGGAAGGTAAACACATTTTCTTATTCCTCCTCTGTCAGAGCTCCACCAGCACGTCTCATCAAGCAGAAATTAAGCAAACACCACCACAGCCCCTAACGTACCGGGGAGAGACGAATACAGCCCCTGACAGGAAAAGGGCGGGGCTTCCCCCGCCCCCGCCCCAGTCCCGGCCGCCCCAACGCCAGCTCCCGCCCCGCGGCGCGCATGCGCACACACACACCCCCGGCACGGCGCAGCGGGCGCCATGCAGTGACGTCACGGGTAATGGCGGCGCCCGCGGGGAGAGCACGCGGCGGGTACCGGCACTAACGGTAACGGCTGTAACGGCTCTAACGGTAACGGCGGCCGGGACGGGCCTGCGGGCGCCCGTCGTGGGCAGGGCCCGGGCCCCAGGGGAGCGCCTGGCCCCGCGGCGGGGCCGCGTCTGCCCCGTGTGCCTGCTGCCGGGACGGTTCCCTAAAACTAAAAGAATTATGCCTCGCATTCCCCCGTCTTTTTTTTTTTTTTTTTTTAATATTGTCAGTGTAATCTTCATTCTTTTGACCTGACGCCCTAATTATTATTTTTTTCTCTCCGCAGTTTCTTTTTAGGTAAAAATGAAGGCCAAAAAAGGAAGGAGATTTACATCTTCCGTTAAACTGAAAAGAAAGGGTATTGAAGTGATAGGGAAATGGAGAACTGTAGAAATCGACCCCAATCTCTTTGCTGATGAACAGTTTCGAGATATAGTATGCCTGGAGGAACTTACGGAGTACAAGCTAGTAAATTCTAACAAAGTGGGAAAAGTAAATGAGCAGAAAAGAAAGGCTCAGAGTCTTTCAGAAGGGAGCGGGGAGGAGGAAGAACCTGTTGTCCCTCCCAAAAAGAAAAAGAAAAGCAAAGATTTGAAAACCAGAACAGATAAAAGTGATGATACTAACACCACAGAAGTTGATGTGCCAGTTGATGAAGAGACAAGATGTGAAGAAATAATCGAAGGCGCAAATTGTGAGGACAACGGGCATATAGCTGAGAGCACTTCGAGCACAAAAAGTGCTGTGAAGAAAAAGAAAAAGAAGGTAGATAAAAATAAGACCTCTCAAGATCAGGAAGCTCTTCCATCAGTAACCACTTCTAAAAAACTCAAAAATTGGTCAACAGAGGTTTTATCTGCCTCAACTGATCACAAAGCTGATGTGTCTGCGTGGAAAGACCTGTTTGTACCTAAACCAGTATTGAAGGCCTTGAGTTACTTGGGGTTTAGTGCTCCAACGCCTATTCAGGCATTAGCCTTGCCTTCTGCAATCCGGGATAATATGGATGTGCTTGGTGCTGCAGAAACAGGTACGAGTCCGTTAAACTGGTAGTACGTGCAGTGAAGTTTCCATCTCCCCTCTTCAAATGCTCCTTATTGTTACAATATTGTAACAAAAAAAAAGGTTAAGGGCATGTGGATCCTGAGTATCCAGTGTATTAGTAATGGTTTGTGGTAAAGATGGAATATTTTGTGTTTGTCAGTTACTATAAATTTTAATGCTTTACAAAATAGAATGTGCATAACTTTTAAGTCTCAGTGAGGTTTTATCTTTTGACAGAATGGTTTTTTTCTGGTCCGTCTCAAATTCTCTATTATTTTAAGAACTCTGAAGTGATACATTACAAACAGCAGAATTAAGGAAAGAAACAGGGTCATACTCCAACAGCCTACATTTAGTGAATGTCCCTGTGTCGAGACAAGAGAGCCAGCCTCCTCTGGATATGATTTGGTACTGGCTTAGAGAAGCAAATAGGAAAGACCAGGTGGAGAGTGTTAAGCACTGTGAGTATGGCCCAGCATATCAGAGCATTATTGGAGCAAAAGAGGCCCAGACAGTGCCCTGAATCTGGACTTGGGCTGTAAGTTGTTACCACCTGCAGCCATTCTAACTGCTTGTGCTTGAAGTGAGTATTACATAGTACTGCTGAAGTTAATGGAGCAATCTCTTGTCCAGATTGTGACTGGCTCATGTCTTTTATCTTTGGCCATTGCTAGCTTGAGTGAAATCTGTTACAGCTTCTATCTTACCTAAACAATACTATGAAGTCTCCAAGCATTACTTTCCCTCTAACTTTTTTGCTGATAACACCTTTGAAGTTTTGTCTTCTCTGGGACTACAATGTGTTTTTCCCATAAAAGCTAAAAATAGGAAGCACAATTGCAAGCTGTGTTGGTTTAAAGGATTCTTTTTCATTCTTCTCATCTGTTCCAGTTGCCTTATCTCACTACTTGCCTTGTAAAGCCATTTACTGCTCTTGAGCATGAAGGTATAGTAACTAATAAGATATGCAGTCATTTGCATTTTTATTTTAATTAGAAGCCAGGCTGGTGTTATTAGGCTTTAATAAGATTAGAAAGCTCCTCAGGGAGTATTTTTGAAAATGGAACTGAAAAATTAAATGCTGTATTTGCGCTGCAGAAAGGTGCCATTTTGGCAGTGCTGGAAAACAAATCCCTCCCTAGCTGCAGAATGGAAAGCACAGTTAGTAACAGGTTGTGCTCTTGCTGTCTTAATTTTGCATAACCCTGAGCTAATAGGGCTGTTTTGCTCATTTATTTTGCTCCTTTATGAGAGAATGCCTGGTTCCCTCCAGAGAGCCCAATGGGTCTCGATGTTCCTGCAGAAGCTTGAGAGGAGATGTGAGCAATTGTCTGTTAAGAAAGTGCTGCAGGTGGGAGAATCTGAAACTCTCCCGTTCTGTTTTCCACATCATGCATCTTCCCTCAGTGTTGGGCCTGAGGGAGGACGCTGGCAGGTGAAAGAACTATTCTTCTTCGCCTTTCGGTAGCACCGTAGGAGAGGATAGCAAGATTTTGATATGGTGGTAGAGTCATGTGGGGATCAGACACAGGAAATTTCAAGGCTTTTTGCAGTGAGGGTAACTAGTTCTGTTTGTTACTACGTAATCACGGTGAAGAACTAGTGAGGTTTTGAGCTAAGAAATCTCTGAAAAAATCTTACAATGTAAAATTGTTTAAAAGAGCGTTCGTCAGCTTGAGCTGTAGGATCTGGGGCCACCGAGATGCACTGTTCTGGTGCTGCAGATCAGGCTATATGGTATGTGATCTGTGTGTTGTGAAGATAACATGGCCTATGAGTTAATTATTCAATATTTGAATGAATGTGGTGTCTACAGATTAGTTCTGAGTTTCACTGCCATAATCTGGCCGGGTGCAGTGCTGACATTTGCACCAGGCAGATCGCGTTGTATTTGATTCAAGATCAGCATAATGTCAGGCTAATGGTACTAATATTAAGACTCTCCTCTAAGTAGACAAAATATTGTGCTGCTGACTTTGGCAAACCACTGTGGGCTTGTAATACGGACAAATACTGCTCAAGGAATTGAGATGAGATTTCCAGAGGACTGCTTCCCAGCAGTGGCCTGCTGCAGGAATGGCGTAATAGTGTATGGTGCTCTGCGTGCTTTTTTTTATGACCAATGAACTGATGTTTATGAGAACCTTAGCTGAGGTTGCTGTGCTATCAGGTTTCTCCTAACATCTCTATTAGTGGCAGATAGTTCGGAAGGGAGTATGTGTCAGGGATGTGACTCAGTTTGGTGCAGTGAACCCCAGAAATTACAGCTAGGGGATCACTTCTTTTTCTTTGACAACCCCCTTCTCTCTTGAATGCCTTATCTGTTTAAATCAGGTGTATGTGTTTTGACCATAAAAATCTGAGCTTGTGATGGATCAGGAAATTAGAGGCTGGAGTATGTCAAAATACAGTTTTTCACAAAGTGGTAAACACTATGAATTGAAGATGGAAGCGAATCCTTCAAGTACTTTCCAGTTTGTCCTTGGCCTCATTTGTTATTCCTTTATTTGGAGAACATTGATCAGAACTGTCAATTAGGGCATGGTATTCTCCTTACGGGCATACAGTTCTTTAAAAAGATCTTGGCTGCAACTGCAGCTTTTTGAAACTACTTTCAGAACAAATGAATCTGCCTGACCTGCTAGAAAAAAAATACCTATTCCCCAGGAAATATGTTATTGGTGACCTCAAGATGTATGAAGGGAACAGGAGACAAGATGCTATTGTTGCAAGTTTCTGGTCTTCTGAAGATCAAGAGCTTGTGTGGATTGCAACTGTGTGTTTTAAGAACAGTGTGTGATTGGCTGTGGCTTTTCTCATCTTTTCAAATAACCTTCATGTCTTGTCAGTCTGTATTAACTCTGTTTGTTTGTTTCTTAGGAAGTGGCAAAACGCTTGCATTTGCAATTCCTATGATTCACTCTGTGCTGGAATGGCAAAAATCAAACAGCTCAATGAGCAGAAATGACAGCATTTCTGAAGAATCCCATCAGCATCATGATGAAACAAGATGGGAAAATGAGGATGAAGCAGAAAAACTAACCCATCAGCAGGTCGAAGATAGCGGAGATGAAGATGATGCATCGTTTGCAACAGGCTGTGTGAAGGTGCTGGAAAATGCTGAATTTGGTTCTAGTGACAAGGGACATACTGTTGGCGTCCATAAAAAGAGACCTCTTCTAGGACTGGTCCTTACTCCCACAAGAGAATTAGCTGTGCAAGTAAAACACCACATTGATGCAGTCACAAAGTTTACAGGTATGTAGACCCCAAGGGCTGTGTCCCAGATAACATGGGTTTGGGGCTTGGCACAGGTGTTGAGCCAGAATGTGTGCCACAGTTTTTCACAACATAAAATTGGGTGGCTTTTGAAGGGTTAGGGCTCACAGTCAGTAATATTTGGGAAGTGCACCAAGATTCTTCAGAGATGCACATGAAAGTAAATAATGTGGGATACTTTGCTTTAAAATGTTTATTTGTACAAATAGCTATTGACCTGGGCTTTAGAAACACAGAATCAATACTGGATACAAAGCCACAGTTTATATACATGTGTATGTATTTAAAAAATAAATAAATAAATTTAAGGGTAGAAGGCTTTGTTACATTGTCTGACTTACCTGCAACAGCAGTCAAGCACAGCATATTGCTGGGTAGTATGTTGATGAGAGGAATTTCATCCTGCTCCTTTCTCATCCAAACAGAGGTCAGCACATCTGTTAAGGGAAGGAGTGAGGATGTGAAACTACTAAAGGTGGGGACAATAGGGAAGTAACTCCCCCATTCTCAAAAGCAGCAATTGTTTATTTGCAACATCAACCTCAGGGTATGGAGTGCAGTGAACTGTTTAAGAGCATCTTCCTTTGGTGTCTACATATCCTGCTGTGCTCATCAGTCTGCAGCTGATTACAAGGCTAATTTTAACTCCTAGCCTAAAATAATCAATTTATGTCAGTGCAGCCCTGACAGGAGTGGTGCTATTTGTATATACAAATCTGCTGCCCAAGTGATGTGCGGTTGCTGTAGCAGGAGAGAAAATATGTTTTGATGTGGGCTAGCTTTGTCTCAACGCAAAACTGTGCGCAGTACTTGCACAGTAGCATTGAGTTCCTCACGTGTGCTGGTGTATCCTCTGAAGAAGTAGGGTGAAGTAAGCCACGTGTGGGGTTTCTGCTTCCAGATCCAAATTTCTGGTACCTAAGCAAATTGCTTAAAACTAGCTTAGGGTTTCCATTGCTACTCTGCAGTCCAGAGAATCATTAATTAGGCAGTAATATCCTTGTTCCATAGCAAATGGGTAAGACAGGCATTTCTTAGTCTTAGAGGGACCTGCTGGTTATTCCTAACAGGAACTTGCTTGCTCGTGCAGATATAATTGACAAAGCAGGAGTTTCTGCAGTACAGGTAAAACAAAAAGCTAATGGCTGTGGAGGACATACATGATTATTGCTGCTTTTGGAAGATAGGTGCACTAAAAGAAAGGCTATTATATGCACTAGGAGAAGGACTACTTTATTTTTGACATATTCCTTTAACAAAAATTTCTCTGCAAAGTTGACAGCATTGCCTTAATGTTGACAGTGTTGTATAAAAGCCCACGAATTTCCTGGCTGAGAAGCTTGATGCCAGTTGTGGTATAGACATTTTTAACTCACTTCTCTGAGTGGATGTATGTAAAGATACTCACTGATAAATTCAACAGAGGCTATAATTTATATCTTCTAGGCATTAAGACTGCAATTCTAGTTGGAGGCATGGCCGCACAGAAGCAAGAACGTGTACTGAATCGAAAGCCAGAAATCGTAATTGCAACCCCAGGCCGTCTGTGGGAACTAGTGAAAGCAAAACACCCACATCTCTCCAATCTTCGGCAGCTCAGGTAAAGGTGCTTTTAGACTAACTGCTGAATGCTGTAATGGGTGTTGCTGCATATAGTGATTGCATTTACTAACTGATTAAGCAATTTAAGCTATGTAAGATAAACTTACTTTATTGCCAGAGTATAGTGGTTAGTGCATAGTTTTTATGTGGAGAGAGGGAAACGTTAAAGTCAGTAACAAAAAAATTATTTTTCTTTTAGAAACCCGTTTTTTCAGAAAGAAATGCGGAAGGCTGTTGTAGCTACCCTGGCATATCTAGTGTTCCTTAGAGTTTTACATATAGATCTTTTCTTATGTGTTTATCAGGAAAGATTCTTTTGAAGTATATCATATTTGTATTTATCTACACAACTCTATTTATACTGTAAGTTTTCTATTTGACAGGTGCCTTGTGATTGATGAAGCAGACCGAATGGTTGAAAGAGGTCATTTTTTAGAGCTGTCTCAGTTGCTGGAACTCTTAAATGATTCACAGTATAACCCTAAACGACAGACTTTTGTTTTTTCTGCCACCCTGACATTAGTCCATCAGACTCCCACAAGAGTTTTACAGAAAAAGAATGCTAAGAAGATGGACAAGAAGACCAAACTAGAAATGTTAATGGAAAAAGTAGGAATAAAGGGCAAACCAAAAGTGATAGACTTAACAAGGAAAGAGGCTACTGTTGAAACTCTGACAGAGACCAGAATCCACTGTGATACAAACGAGAAGGACTATTATCTCTATTACTTCCTTCTTCAGTATCCAGGAAGAACCATGGTCTTTGCAAACAGCATAGACTGTATAAAGCGCCTCAGTTCTCTCCTCTCGATCTTAAATTGTGATCCGCTTCCTTTGCACGCCAATATGCACCAGAAGCAAAGGTTAAAAAACCTGGAAAGGTTTGCTGAGCGAGAGAGGTAAGTTGATTGTTCTGCTCTCTAGTAGAGGAGAAAAATAAATCATGCGAAGGATGGGGAGGGGAAGAGAGGAAACAGCCGTGTTAGAAGAGGAGAAGGTTTGGAGAGTTGGCTGGGGATGCACGTCCCTGGTTCCTGAGCCAAAGTTACTGACAATGAAGGATGGGGTCCATAGGGTGGCTGAGGCATTCAGCTGGAGTGAGTTCAGTGGAGGGGTCACTAAGATGGCTGAGAAGCACTTCCTCTGTGAGGGGAGGCTGGGGGCACTGGGTTTGTGTCACCTAGAAAAGAGGAGGCTTAGCGTGGACCTAATGGCAGCCCTCTAGTGTCTTAAGGTAATCAAGGAGACAGAGCCAGACTTTTCACAGTGGTGCATGGTGGGAGGATGAGAGACAACAGGCACAAGTTGAAATAAGAGAGCTTCAGACTGGGTGCAAGAAAGCTGTCTCTGTAAGAACAGACAGGCATTGGAGGAGACTTCGTTCTTGGGGGTTTTAAGGGCTTGATTGGACAACCTGGTCCCAGCTGTGTAGCTCACCCAACTTAGAACACAAGATTGGGCTGGAGACCTCCTGAGGTCCCTTGGAGTCTGAATTACTCAGGGATCCAGCAGGTCCTTATTGCTGAAGGAGTTGTCATTTACCTTGTTCTCATCTATATGCTTTTATAACCATCCTGCACATTCCCTCTGGCCCTCTACCTTAGCTCTACAGCTCCTGTAAGTTGGTTCCTCTCACCAAACTATCAAAAAGTAAAACAATTCTTGCTGGGTTAGGCTTTTGCAGGTTTTCTTAGATGAATTACCTTCCTGAGGGTCAAAGTATCATAGAGCAATGTGAGAGAAGGGGCAGTTGTGCCTTTCAGCAGCAATGGGTTGTCAGATTTACCCAGGCATGCCTATTGTGTCATTTTAAGAAAGATTGCTTCCTTCTGGCTTTGGAACGGCCTTTGGGAGGCAGGTGTGTGTTCTCAATACTTCAGTAAGCAAGAAGCCTCACAACTTAGTACTGGTGCAAAGTACTGCGTGCTGTCTGATTGTGCTGGAATGTGTACCACAGTAATAGACTCGGGCAGTGGAAGCAGATTGTATTGTCATGATAGATCTGCAGTATCCATTGGCAAAATGTAGTATCAATCGCCTTGCAATAGGCCAGACCGAGCATTTTCAGAGTCTGCATTTCCGCAGATTTTCAAGGCAAGAAGCAATCTACGAGGCCATCTATAACAGCCTCTTGCAGAATGCACACCATGGAATTTTCTGTTTATTTCTGCTTTGAACCTTGTAGCCATAGGGTATGCAGTCAGATGCCATAAAATCTTAACAAATTCATGCTACCTACAAATAACTCTTTTCAGCTGCTGGGAGTGTTTTTTGTTTTTTTTTTTAATGAACAAATTGCTCCATACCCTAGGCAGATTTCTGTCTCTGTAACAGGGTCTTTTATATAAAAGAATTACTTCTCTGAGTAGTACTTCATTTCTAGGGGTGAGGGGAAATACTAATTATCAGAACAGAATAACCACCTTATATTTCTAGTTTTTAATTTATGTAGAGAAATTATTTGAGTACGACTTGGTAGAAGACACTTCAGCCCCCAGAATTGTTAATTAAATCTATAATGTTAATAATAATGTGATTTTCTCGACTGGTGAAATGTGTAATAGCCTTTCTGTCCTGCCAAAAGATCAACTGTGTCATTAATGCTATTGTCATACCAAGCTAATGATATTTTTAAACCCAGCCTGGGCAGAGCGCTGAAAAATGTACTGAAGGAGACCTTTTAGCCCCCTGCCAAGGGGTTGGATTTGGTTGTTGAATAGTGATTTATGCTATTTCCTGTGAATTCCTGAGAATAAAAGCTTAGGAAAACAGGATACAGCAAGGTAGGGAATTTCATTATTAGAAACAGAATGAACCTGCTGAAGGTAACATTTATGTTATTTCTTTTACTGTAAGAGTTTCTGTTTCAAGACTGCCTGTGAGGTAATACTGGGTATGGTTTTCTGTAAGGGCAAACAAATAGCGTATTTCTAGCAGATGATAGTACAAATTTGTTCCTTAAATTGCTGTGGTAGAATTCAGGGTCATGTATTTTACATTTCTTGGCAGATGGTTTACTCTTCAGTTTTATGTTCATTAAATATTATCGCTTTCTCAGCTGTGTCCTCCTGACAACAGATGTTGCAGCTCGTGGTCTTGATATTCCCAACGTGCAGCATGTCATCCACTACCAGGTTAAATATCTTTGATGTTTTTGCTTTTACTATTTTGGTTTTGAAGTAAGTTTCTTTTACTAGCAACCCAAAGACTATAAAGCTCTGATTCTCAGTCCTGTGTTAAGAGTATAGGGATTTAATCATCTTTAATTAAACTGTCCTGTAGTGCTTTGTACCACTGCTACAGTGACTGTCATTGTAAGTGTGTGATTATATACAAGAAATGACATAACAGATATGATTCTCCTTGCTTTTTGCTTAACTTTGAAACCCAAAGGTGTCACATGACTCATCCTTATAATTCTTCTTTGAAGGTGCATACAATTTTTTCCTGCTTTGCAAATGAAATGTCAGAGGGTCAGAAGTTAGGAGAAGACTTGTAACAGATTATGCCAGGAAAAATAATAGACCAGGGGACAAAAACTGTCCCGAGGCAATGTCTTTCACCCTTACCTTCAGCTGTGTTACATGCAATGTGCCATGTGCATATAAAAAGCAATTTATCATAAGGCCTGGTACTATGTGGCAATCTCTTGGCCAAAGAATGACAAGCTGCTGCTAAGCTTCTATGGCCCGTTTCATCATTTGTCTGAATTTTTGCAGGTCCCTCGCACTTCTGAGTTGTATGTACACAGAAGCGGCAGAACAGCCCGAGCTGCCAATGAAGGCCTTAGCTTATTGTTGATTGGCCCTGATGACTTGATCAATTTTAGGAAGATTTATAAAACCTTGGAGAAGAGTGAAGAGCTGCCATTTTTCCCGGTTGAAACCAAGTATATGACTTCTATCAAGGTAAAGAAACATCAATCTCTTTGCAGCTTGAGTAGTTGCTTACTTGTTTGCTTACATTACTGCATTGCCCATCACGTTCTTTCCAGGTTTCAGATGAAATTTACTCTTCAGGACCTGGATTTGAAAAATGATACTTTATCTTTTTAAACCAATATTTGTGGTTTCTCCTCAATAACTGGCCCAAGAAAAGTATTCAGACATAAACAACACTTACATTTTCCTTGCCTGTCATTGCATAGAGCTTCTCATGACTAGATTCCCAAAAATGGTACAGGGAGGTGTGTATGCTTGGTGGCTGGGAAGCTGGGATGTTAAGTTGTTTAAAGTCTCCGTTAGGAATAGACTAGAACAGGATCTTCAGTGATCTTTGGCTGCCACTGAACCCGGTCAGAACCAGGTATGTTTCCCTTTTTTAGCTGAGAATTCAGTAACTCCTAAGATTCACAGTGGTTAGGATTTACAAAACAATACTTTTCAGAAAGAAATGTTTCTGCTTTCTGAAAAAATAACTTGTTTTGAGAGTGCTCCTGCAGAGGTCCCTTTGGCATTTCTTCATGAGTAGCTCTTGGCAGTTATCACACTCTGTCAATTAATGGGCAGGTAAATATTGTTCCCACACTTAAATTTTCCTGCTACCATCTCACTCTCTTCTCTCCATAACAGTGCTTCTTTCCCCAGGTAAGGTGTCTTTCTAATTGTAATTACAGAACTCTAGCCTCCTAGGCCCTTCACGTGGTCAGATGTCATTTACACTTTGCCCTGCGCTTAATCACAAAGCCCTTGTAGTTGGGACTCATAGTGCTGCTAGTTCTTTATGTCTGTCCCTTTTGCACTCTCTTCTCTGGTTCTGCCTGCCTTCATTCAAGTTTTGAAAAATCATAAAGAATTTCACAGTTGAAAGGAATAGAATTGGCAAACCGTGGTAGAGAAGAGACCAAAAAAGGACTCAAATTTTACAAAGATGGAAAAGCTATTTAAAATTCCTTGTAATGATCTAAGGAGACATGACCGACTTGTTTTATTAGTCGATTACAAGTTTAATTTCTTGTTTCTGCTGTTTTAATTATCTTGGCAGTTTTGGGTGGTGCTGTAACTGTGCAGCACCCAGCTATTCATTTGGGCTCGTAAGGGAATCCCGCACACAGTTTTTGTACAACCGCAGGCACATTCCAAACAGCAGAAGTTGTTGCTAGGTTGATTTATTATTTACTGTCAGTGCAGATTTTCTTTCCGTAACAAATTAGCTATTTAAGACAGCTTGGCCTAGCTGGAAGGCTGCAGGTCAGGTTAGGTTTGCTGGACATCTTCATTCCACATATGAGCAGCTGGGAAGAAGGATGGAACGTTTTGTCCTGTGCCTAAACAAAGTCAGGTGCATTTTTTGAAACGTGTGTGGCCTGCAGGAACTTGGTTCTTCAGAATAACATGAAGTTAGTGGCTGTCCCCCATTGCTGAAACTGGTAACTTTTAAGATCCAGCTGTACTTTGGAAATGATTGGTGATGCGTCCCTGATGTCTCTGAAGTGTTTATGGCAATTCCTTTAAAGAATGAGGTGCTAACATTCAGCGATGTTTAGAAGTTGAGATATTTTAGGAGTCAAATTCAATCTTGGGTATCTGAAGAAGGAAAACGCTTTGGCAAATGATGTGTCCGTATTACATAGGGTGTCTGCTGGGACAGCAGTAGGGAACAAATGCATCTGTCTCTCTGCAAGGCTGACCCCTAGGTTGCATCGTAATGCATGCTTTCAAACACTGATTCTGGTAGAGTGCCCCACATTTAAACCTGATCAAAATGTCTGAGATGCACTTTTGTTGCAGGAGCGGATGAATTTGGCACGGCAGATTGAGAAGGCAGAATTTTTCAATAGTCGAGCAAAGCAACACGATTCTTGGCTCCAGCAAGCTGCGGAGGCTCTCGAAGTTGATATCGACGATGACCTCTTTATGGGCAAGTAGTAGTGCTTGTTATGGGCGTGCTCAGTTGGTCCTACAGCACTGGTGTCCAAAAAGACTGCTACCATGGTAGAGGAACTTTTAAACCCTGCAGGGCAGAAGGGGAAGTAAAGCAGCGTTACTACTTAGTACGTGGCATTGCTAGTGTTTTCAGGATGGTTGTGTAGTAGTGCTGCAGTGAGGGAGCGAGTTGTGACAATTGTGGCAAGACACAGACAAGTCCAGGCAGGGTAGGATAGTTTAACTTGTAGCAACCGTTTTAAGGTAATCTAACGGTCTAGTATGTCCTATGGGAATCTTTTCCCCTCTGTGTCAAAGAAAAAGCTATTTATCCACTCCTGCTTATTTCTCCCATCCCCCTGTAGTCAAGCAGCAGGACAGGAGCCAGGCAGCGCTGTGGAGGAACACCCAGGAAATGCTGACAAATACCAAAAATTATGTGAGCCTTATGTGGGTTGAATTGTGTGGGCTAAGTGTCGAATAGTGGTATGCAAGTTGTTGAGGTCTCAGGTGGTGTGTTAAAACTATAATATTTTCTTGTACTTTAAGATTAAATATTCTGCAGGCTGTGCCTGAGGGAATGTATAGGGCTGTGCAGCTACAGGTGCCTATTAGTTGAATGCCATGAAGCTTTGCACTGCTTAGATGGACTGTTAAGTGCCACACTGTGCTCCAATTTTAGGAGCTGAAGGTATAATTTCCTACCAGTCCAGAAGGCGTACTGAATGGAGTTGCTGCCTGGGTCACTTCAGCTTAAGCTGCCTCTATCCTGGTAGCTGCTTAATATACAGATGCCTTAATGTTCAGATATATATTTTTCCCCTTTCCTTTGTCCATAGGCTAGCTTGTTTTCTCCTACTTTCCAAGCAAAGACTAATCAGATCTGTCCAAACTGTTCAGCAGTGCTCTCAGATAATTAGCACCCTGTCTGTTTTGACATAATCTGAGTATTCTGTGCTTTAAGTTTCAAAACAGCACAACTAATGCAAGTTAGTTGCGGTTCTTCAGTGAAGCGCTTTGTAATTGCCACCCAGAATCTTGCCAGATTCATGCAGTTACTCAGTCTCCAATTCTTCCATAGCTTGTTGGAAACAAATGAAAGTCTTAGTCATACCTGCCATAAATAAAATGCTTCTTATATTGTTACAATGGATGTAGTAATGTCCTTTCAATTTACATTACAGATAACCTTGATTTCATTTATTCCCTCCAGATCAGGCTTCTGATCCTGTGAACTATCTCAGGTCTCTTTTGTTCCCTTCCTTCTATGATATTAAATCTGGCCATCTCATTGGTTTTTTTTATGTATAAGAAAGAAAAGGGTTTCCCGTTTAACAGGTGCTGAAATGAGGCTTGCATAAGGTAACAACTTACAGAGGAGAAGTTTCTGCCAGAGCTGGAAACCCTCAGTTAATATTTTGTCTTCTGGACCCCTTTTCTTTTTGTTCCCGAGAGAATGCTGTGGGTTGAAAGTCAAGTGAATGATTTAGCAGAATGAAACCTGGGATAGAGCTACTCAGTCATGTTTATTCTTACTTGTTTTTCTTGTGGACAACCTCAGGTGATCTAGAAATGTCACAGATGACCGGAAAACTACATTGTAGTTGAGCAGTTTTGTTGGAGAGAGATTTGTAGCAGTAGGGGCAGATGCTAAAGGCTGATGAAACAGGCCAGTGCAAGTTCTTCTGTTGTTGTAACGTTCTGTATCTTTGATTTTCATTCCCAAGGAAGAAAAGCTAGTGAGCAAGAAGAAAGCCAGAAGCAAAAGATGCTGAAGGGAATGAAGAAACAACTGAAACATATGCTTTCCCAGCCACTGTTCAAAGTCTTTATGAAAACCAAGTACCCAACACAGTCTGGAAAACTACTCCTGCCTCAGTCCTCAACAGGCAATTCAGAATCTGCTCTGGGTACCGTGTCAAAACAACAAGCCAAGAAGAATAAATCAAAAAAAATTAAATCAGATAACTAAGCAAGATCTCTTGCTGTGATGGAATCATGGACTAGCCTTATCAAGGCTGACAGTTCTTATGCAGGAGCTCAGCTAGAAAACACGTAGTATCAAGGGGTGATTGCTGTGTCTTGGTTGTGCAGGCACACAGCAAAATGTTGATCTGAATCTGGGCACTGTTAACATGTGATTAGTTACTCTTGAATCCTGTCTTCAATCTTATTTTCTGATATCCGTTTCCTTACTGTCTATATTAATAGAATTTAATTAGTTTTAAGATAGTTCTGTTCGTTTCTTCTTTTTATAAGGTAGGTGGAAGTACTGGGTAAAACTCACTGTGGACATACTCTAATGTAACTTCATTTGAATTTTAATGTTATTAACGGGGAAGGTAGGCTTTATGCAGGGGACAATCTGAGCTGGTGGTAATGGCAGATTTGGCTTTTACTGCAGTTAGTTCAGTGAGAAAGGCAGTAAATACAGGTAGTGTTACCAGGAAGGCTAGAATTGTAGTTATGGGAATCTCTCCCAGTTTCCTTTCCCCTGTAATACTATTTCTCAGTTCTGTTATCCACTGTGTCTAATTCCATTACTCCTTTGTTAATATGTTTAAGAATGTTGGAAAAAAAGTCAAGGTGGCAATAGTCCAGGACTGACCTTGGGAGATATGCAATCCAGGCAGACTTTTCAGGAATGAGTGTTGCTATTCACCATGTTACTAATTAGTATCTGGAGTTGAGTCTGTGTTTGAAAACATGTTTGAATCATGACCTTTGTTCTGTTGGAAAAGATGATGATGTGAAATGTCACTTATGAAGAGTGTTTCCTGATGATTGTACTTCTGAATCATTTTAGCCTGACCTGGGCAAATACTTCTTAAAAATGTTTTTTAAACTATGTCAGAAAAATGTATTTTGAATTCTTGTTAAATTATATTTGGTATAAAACACAAAGTCTGTGTCTGCTTTCAATTCCTTGGAATTTCTAAATTTCTCATAGCTTTCCCTTTACATTTAGCAGTCAAGGAGAGGAAATTCAGGGGAGAAGCACCCAAAAGGTAAGACACAGCAGCGACATCTGTATTGGTGGGAGCACAGAAAACCTTCACCTTCCAGCTCTAGACTGAGCAAAGTTTTTGTGTCTTGTATTGAATCAGTGTGACTGCCCTGCTAGAAGGCACCAACTGACTCAACTAGTCAAAGAGAAATTTACCTATGGAGTTAAGTGTCCCCACCAACCACTTGCTGGTTCTGGGAGAGTAGCAAGCTCTTTGCTCTTTCATCTTTATGAATAATTGACTCTCCTGCTCCCCCATCTCTGACAAGGGCTTTTCTCTCACTTGCTGCCTTGCATTACTGAAGAAGAGATATGACAATTTAATCATAAGCATACAGAGATTATCAATTTATGAAGCTTTTCTTGCAATACACTGTTCATCTGATGTCATGTCCTTTGGGGTGGTTTGGGTGGGTGGGGGGGAGAAGTTGTAAGGCTCTTTATCCTTACCCATGTGAGAAGACAAAACATCTTTGCAGTATCTGTGACATCTGAGAAAATACAAATTTAAAGAATGCTTCTTGCAAGGAGAGCTGAAAAAATGAAACTGAGCAAAGGCAAGCGTGCCCTGTCTCATTCCTTTTTTGATTCCTGTACCATATTAATCATATTTTTAAGCTATGGAAAGAAAACTTTCATTGCTTTTTGCATCCCTGAAGGACTGAAGAACAGGTGGGCCTTTTATGTATCTTGTGATACATTTTTGCCTGCAATTCATCAGACAAAATCAAGGCTGACTCCTGACACTAGCGCTCTGCATCCCCTCCCTTGTCTGAAAATCTGCATGAGGTAGAAGAGTTTGGCAATTTATAATTCCACATGATGACAGGAAGAACTGAACTGGAGGATGATGAGTATTATTTCTTCTCCATCATTGCTGTGAAGTTTTTCAGCTGCTCCTGTTTCCTTGTGCTTAACAGCCTAGTTCACACACCCACCCCTCCGTCTGGCCCTCAGCCTACTGTCTTGCTAAGTCTCCCTAGGATGGAGCGCGACACCTCTGCCGCCCTCCTCACCTTCTTCATGCTTGCCTGTGGCGTGCTATGCTGCTGGTTTTCTCCCACAGCCCCTGACGCACTCAGCACGTGTTCTCTGGGCTTAATCTACTGATAAAGTACCCCATGGGAGCTCAAGCCATTGCTTGGACCCTAAAAATATCCATGTCTTAAAAAGAATACTTGTCTAGCACTCTGCAAGCTCTCTTCTGACTGCCTGCTTTCACTTGTCCTTCTATTGCTAATACATGGAGTCTTCTAACTATAGGAGGAACCTTATGCTTGCTTTAGCTAATTTAAGCAAATTATTAAACAGTAACTGGAAAACGTTACTGCTTAACGGTCCCTCTCCAGCGTAGACTAGGTTACTGCTGGAGGAGAAGAGGGCAGAGGAGCAGGTTTTTATCCAGCTCTGATTATTTGCATGTATCACCGGTGCAAATTAGACATGAACAGTTTTACATCGAGTGCATATGGGTGATTTAATTTAAGTATTTAATGAAATGTGTAGTAATGAATTACTTCTGTAATGCTCTACTGGCACAGCAGTTATGCTAAAGCATCCAACAAGTAATCTTGTGTCTTGTGGCAGCTTATGTCTGCTAAAATACTCATTAATTGACTAATTAGGTCTGTTTAGGCTGTAAGAGCAACTACCAAGTAGATTAATCAAGGCATGAGTTCAGCAAAGTGTTGGTAGTGGCCAAGCCAATACAGAGCCACCAGTAATACGTAACAGAAAATTGAAACCCTTCTAGCTTCTGAGCCTACGTTTTTATTTTGTGAATGTGGGAGGCCACTCAACCTTATCCTTGCCACAGAGCTCCCAGTATATCATCTGACTATCAAAAGAAGGAAGAGTCCCTATAGTTTAAGACATCTGCTGAGGAGATAGTTTGGACAGGTTCTCATACTTTGGACAGTAAAGTTTCCTGAAATTCGTAGACTTTTCTTTCTCTCTTCCCCTGTGTGTTAATGAAACAGCAAGTTAACAAAGGAGAAATTGGAGAGCTGCCTTAGCATATGCCGGCAGCCCAGGCGCACCTCTTGCCATGAGGCATATGGCAGGTAATTTGCACCTTGCCAGGAAAGGGACAGGTACCTCACGTTCACCACGCTCGCCACAGGGAAGGGGTGCACATGGAGGAAATAGCAATTAGGAAGCTGATGCAGAGCAAGTTCCTGCTCTTGCTCATTCCTCGTAAGCCTGTGTTCACATCCGTAAGGAGGAAAGGAGGAAGGAAAGCACGCTCATGGTGATTTCACTTTACACTGTCTGATCCCAGGAGGAAAATCTGGTAATAAACACTGTGCTTTCCTGGGTGTTCAAATACCCACTGCTTTGTCCTGTGCTAGCAGGGTGTCTTTGGGGGACTGAGTAATTCCACGTTGTCTGATGAGTGGCTTGGTGAAGGAAGTTGCTCAGAAGACTGAGTTAAGCGGCAAGCCTGATAACATAGCAAGCAATGTTTAATATCCAGCCAGTGGTCTTTGCAGAAAAAGAGGATGGTGTCAGAGGTCATAGGATTGAAGGAGGAGGAGGGACATGACAGACAAAAGGACTTTTTGCTTTAGGAAATGGTGCTGATTTTGTAACCCTCTATAGGTATCTTCCCTCCCTCTCCCCTTCTGATGCTATGGCAATTGTTTGATATTTTTCTGGCCCATGTGAGATTTCCTATTCCAGATTCCTTTTGTGAAAGGTACTTAAGGGCTCCAGTGTTTCCTCAAGTCAATCAAAAGCTCCTCATGGGGCTGGCCTCACAGAATGGAGACGAAAGAGGGAAAATAATAATCCAGGACTCCTGAGGCAAGGTCATTGGCCTCTGAAAGCAAGCGAACAGGGCTGTTACACTTGTTTGTCTTGGAGTTCAGTAGCTCTTGCTGTTAAGCTAGAAGAAATTGAGGCCTGTTTCCAGAGCAACCAACTTAAGATGGTACAAACTGCCAAATTTCTGTAGGTGACGGCTGCAGTTACAGAACACAGCCCCAAATCCTAGGTTCAAAAAGCAGAAAGAGCACTGCAAAGTACACATAGACTTCGGTACCCCTAGTTTGGTTAGAGGTATGGTGTCCTGTTATTGCTCATGTGATTGTATCGGCCTACTTGGTAGTGTGAATGCCCTTATAGCAGTGGAGTTTATTTTCCTTTCCTTGTGGAAATACCTACACAACTATAAGCAATTTTAGTACTGACTGGAATATAACTATTAGATTTCTGTACCAGCATTGGTTATAAGGTGCTATAACGTACAAGGTGTAAGGAGACTGCCAATGTCGATCCATTTTCCAGCCATTTCAGACTGTTTCTTTTAGTGTTGTTTCTAAGCAAGTGAAGTCAAATCCTCTCAGTTCTCAGATGACCTCACAGCATGGTTTTCTTGGCAAGTTAAAAAATTTGTGAGAATTAAATTTGCTGAAATACTTCTTAATATTTTTTTCTTTGTTTACCTAGGTTCTTAAAATCTCTTGAATTCCAAATGCAAATAAAGTTTATCCTTACATCATGACTGGAAAATATGTGCCTTTCTTCATAGAAGTTTTCCAAAGTTCATTTTCTAGCAGATCGTGCACAAATAATGTGACCTAGCTTTTAGCTAATATGACTATATACAAGAATAAAATGGGCTGGAGCACCTCTCCTGTGAAGACAGGCTGAGAGAGTTGGGGTTGTTCAGTCCTGGAGAAGAGAGGGCTCCAGGGAGACCTTACAGCAGCCTGCCAGTACGTAAAGGGGGGTACAGGAAAACTGGGGAGGGACTCTTTGTCAGGGGGTGTAGTGATAGGACAAGGGAGAATGGTTTTAAACTAAAAGTGGGGAGGTTTAGGTTAGATGCAAGGAAGAAATTCTTCACTCAGAGGGTGGTGAGGCACTGGCACTGGTTGCCCAGAGAAGCTGTGGATGCCCCATCCCTGGAGGCGCTCAAGGCCAGGCTGGATGGGGCTTTGGGCAACCTGGTCTGGTGGGAGGTGTCCCTGCCCATGGCAGGGGGCTGGAACTGGACAATCTTTAAGGTCCTCTCCAACCCAAACCATTCTGTGATTCTATGATAAAATACTGACATTAGCTAAATAGGTACTGATTGTATAAGTGTATGTATATATAAGTATATGAAGAAATTTAGAATTTCAAAAGAACTTGTAAAAACCTCAACATTTCTCAAAGGAATAACATAGGAAAGTGTCATTATGTCTGCTTTATAAACAGAAAAACAGCTCCCTGTGCCTTTCCCACAGCTCCTTGCTAGGGTGGCAGCAGAGCTGATACGCAGAGGTGTGCAGAGGTCCAGCCCAGTGCTGTGAAGGCCGTGCTCAGCTCACCTCTTGGTATTCCTTGGTATGTTTCAAACGTATAGGCACTCCCCAAGAACTAGACTCATCAGAGCAGGCAGTGAAGCACTATTCCCACTGCTGTTTGTCTGCTGCTGGAGCCTTCAAGCAGTAAAGAGCAGCAGGGAAACGTACAGGGAACTTTGTCTTCTTCATTAAAGGAATGAAGTATGAGTTTCCTAAATAATAAATGCTAACTGGAAAATATGTCATCATGCATTTCAAAAGAAACAAGAAAATCTCAATGTTCAGTCCCAACTAAATCTCAAAAAAAAAAAAAAAAAAAGGAAACGAAGACCTGAAATTTAGAGCATAAAAACCAAGACAGCTTTAGTGAGCAGAAATTTCACATTGTTTTCTTCTATTTAAAATATAATCAATGACAGCACCAAACAAACATTGAGTAATGTTTATCAGAAGCTGCTTAATTAGAAAATGGTACCATCATTACCCCTGCACTTTTCTGTACACAAAAGCCTGGTTGTCACCAACAGCCAGGGGCAGCTCTCTGCTTGCAATTAAGAAAATGTTTGCATTTTCCATTTTCTCACAATGCCTTATTATTAAAAAAAAAAAAAAAAAAAGGAAAAACTGACACTTATAAGGCACTGTTTTGACTGAGAAGGGTTTGTCTACATTTTGTCAGCAAAAGCTGTCTTTATTGTTCCTGCATTTAAACTAAACTTCCTCACATGCGAGGGATGAGACCAAAACTCATTTTGCAATGAATTCCAGCCACCAGAGCTGGGTTAAGGTGTAAGAAGAACCAACTGTGATGCACCAGTTCCCTGCTGGGGCAAGTAATGTTGTAAATAAACATTCCTGCTCTTTAGCATACTTATATTTATAACCTTTCTATATGCTCTGAATAGCAAGTCAGGCTCTTGATTTATGGCATCGTTTCCCAGCAGAGGCCCAATGCACAGATAAGCAGGGGTGGTGGATGTGCTTTGCTGTAGCAAATGGCCAAAGTGGAGGAGGTAGGAGGGAGAGAGAGAGTTCAAGAAAAAAAAAATCTTTCTGTGACCTAGTAATTGCCAGAACTACATGTTCTCCCTCTCAGCATAACTCTTCACAGGAGTCAATGTGAAAAGTAAACACTCATTTTTAAAAATTGATTAAATACCTTAGAGCGCTGGGGGAGACTGGATTCAAGTGACAGCTTGACAAGTGGAGCCTGCCAATCCCTGGCAACTCTTGTTAGTCAGTCTGTACCACAAACCCAACTAGAGCTGCCAGCTGCAGCTCCTGCGTGCTCGCTGCCTTACAAGCATTGAGCAGAAGATGGGCCAAGTCCCGCAGGCCTGGGCCCGTTTGGGTGTCAAGTCAGTTGTCATTCGAAATCACTGGGACTTCTGCCGACTGCATGGTTGGTGGCTGTGGGACGGACAGGCAGCTCGCCCAATTAAAACCTTAAAAGATCCTGTCTTTATCTGGTGAATGGTGAATTTCAGGCATCGTGTTATGTGCATTGTGCAGGAAAATGCCATGATTGTTCAAAAACTTTCCTCAGGTTCTGGAAAGAAACCTTCAAATTCAAAAGCTTGCTCTTGCTGTGAGAAGTAAACAGGTCTCTCTGCTTTATCCATTGGCTTTATCCATCCTGGCAAATATGACAGTACATTTTCCCTAGCCAGCACTGAGTTTTAAGTAAACAAATTCACTTTGCTGTCAGATTATAAAGTACATAGCACATTGCAGCAGTTGATAAATTGAGGGATAAGCTGATTATGGTGATCAGCTTGGGTGTTCATTTCACACAGTGGCCTCACAGAGGCACGTTTCTGTTCCATGCTCAAAACCTAACCCGGAGCAGTGGTGCTGCACAAGCAGTGGTTGTTCTTGTGGAGTCCTGCCTTCTTCTTGCAAGAGGAAAATGAAGTACAGCAATAAGAAAGGAAGAGTCTTGCTACCCTCTGACGTCTGCTTCTTGTGTCTCAAAGTCCTTCACCTCTGGCTATAGTTAGCACCCCACTGTGCTGTCCCACTTCTCTAGGCAGTATTGCAATTATAGAGCATGAGTTGTTACTGTGTCTCTGTGTGGTTCTCATCATGGTTGAATATAAATCCCTACCAATCCCTCTGTTCCTTTTATATTTGCTTCTTTCCTCATATTTATTTATTCAGCTATTGCACCAAAACGAGCTCTTGCCAGCTGTAGTTGCATTTCAGTTATTGTGAAGAACTGTTTCTAAAAGATGATGAGCACTCACAGTAATATTGCTGATAATCCATTTCATAGAAATCATAATGGAGTCAACATCGAAGTAATTAAAATGTCTTGTGTTAACATGATTTTTTTTTTAATTGAAATAGCACAGTGCTGTTTGAATTTAAGCCACTAGTGCCAGGAATTTCCCAGTCCAGGTAATGCATTTCCTTTCAGTGTCCTATTCCAAGCAAAATCCTCTGTACCTGCCTGCCAACTTCTCCATAGAAAGAGACTGTCTTTGTTCCAGAGGCATTTGGACAATTCCCTCAATAATCTGCTTTAACTTTTGGTTAGCTCTGCACTGGTCAGGCAGTTGGACTTGATGATCTTTGTAGGTCACCATTCCATTCCACTCCATTCCACTCCATTCCATTCCATTCCATTCCATTCCATTCCATTCCATTCCATTCCATTCCATTCCAAACCCATCAATAGCCCTTTTCCCAAGCACTTAGAGCACATGGAGGTAAACTAGCAGAGGCCATAACCTTGGCCTTTCCCCCTGTTAATCCAGAGCTAACATATTAGCTGTTTACATTGATGAAAAAAGGCATGCTTCATCTGCTGGACAGCTGGAATACCTTGCTGCTTACAGGAGCAAAATGCTGCCTCTGATGGCAGTGGAGCCTCCTCCACAGCACTGCCGTGTCTGAGTCACTTGTGGGAGAGGACTGGAGGAAGGCTTGGGACAGACCAAAACATTGGACGAAAAAAAAAATTAAAAAAAAAAAATGAGAGTCTTTTCTGGGGCAATTGGTTTTGTCTCAGCTCAGCTTAACATCACGCACCGCTGGCCACAATTGTAGTACAAGCAGTAAAGTTCTCTGGCTTCTTGCTGGTTTCTCAGAGCATTACCTTTGCCTGCATTTTGTCCCAATTTCTGCAGCATTGTTGTTCATTGGCTTGTGTCTCTACAGGATAAAGCTGGACTGAGCTGCCAGTGTTTTGGTCAAGAGCTGCAGCTCTGGGGCACACTGCAGCAACACCTGCAGGCAAATCCAGCAGGAGTGTTCAGCCTCAGCATCTCATCTGTGTAGCTACTCACTGCATCAAAGGTGCATCCAGCTGCTCTCTTTCTAAACCCAGGAGCCTGGCTGTTTAGCCACACCAAAGTGACATTAAAGATGTTACAGGCTAGGAGCTTTGATATACTTGTTAGGTTACTACTAAAATGTTTCTGCCATTTCTGGGTATTTTACTTAGCAAGTGACTCTTCTGCTTTGCATTTGTTACACAGAGCCCAAGGACAACTTGAATGACCAGACAGCTGGCCTGCCTACACCAGTGTCCTGCAGGACAAGACTTTATAGATAAAAACATCTAGAAGATCTGTACAGAATGCTCTTCTACAGCAGGAACCACTGACACTGGTGATACTTTTCTGCTTTGCTCTCCTCCACTCAAATGCGTTTTGGCATCTTGTGCTGAAGACCTTAAGCTTGCTGTGAAAGTGTGAGCAAGGGTTTTGTGGCCTCTGATAAGCAGAGACCATTTTGCTTTTTGCAGACCTGTCTGACTAGAGGCTTACAGAAGCTGTGATTATTTAGGGGCTTATTAGCTAGAGAAAGAGGAAACACAACATAAAGACAATATCAAGGCACTTGATGCTCAATTTAACTCCGAAATAACAACTGGCATCCATTTTAATGGATCTTTGTGTTTTCTCTCCAGAGAGAAATAGGCACTTAAAAAGACATTGAGATGCTATTTGAACGCCTTCTGAGCTGAATTTCATTGCATAGCTCCTAGAGGGCAAAATTGCAGCACTTTATTTTTCATGGGTAACAGGAAAAGCGACGGGCAGAAGGAACAACCCCCCCGTGCCCATCTCTCCCTGGTGCTTAATGACCTGGTGATGGTGTGTGTGTGAAAGCCTCACATCCCGTGCCACTTCCCTCACAAGTCGATCTCTACCCGGCTCGGGGTGCCGGCACCAGGCCTGCCGGCTGCTTAACACACAGGCCTCACCTCGGCCCTGGTGAAATTATGGCGCCGAGCAGCCGCTAGATGGCAGGCAGGCCCCGGCACAGCGGCCCGGCTGCTCGGCCCTGGGGGCCTGAGGGAGCTGAGGGGACTGGGGGGATTTGGGGGGCTGAGGGAATTAGGGGGGCTGGGGAGGTTAAAGGGGGTGCTGAGGGGTCTGGGGAGTGTCGCAGTCCCCCTCACAGTCACCACCCACAAAGAGCGAGTGTACCCCTGTCAGTGCTCCTCGAGGGGGTGGTGGGCGAAAGCCTTGCACGTTTGCATTGCCCCTTTTACCTGCCAAAAGGGCGTTTTGTTGTTGTTTGGGGGGTTGTTTGTTTGTCTGAGACAAAAGACAGAAGTGGTTAGACTTTAGGCTCGCTTAAATTCTCAGTGTTTCCTTCTTGTGCACTCATGTTGATGCCCTGTGCACCTTCAGCCCCGGCGAGAAGGATGATCACAGCTGTCCTTCATGTCTTCCCTCATGAGGCAGGGCAAAGGCAACTGGAGGGGTTCTTGGCAAAGTGCTGGTGTGAAGCGAGCGGACGGATGTGGGTCTTGACAGCAGGGACCAGGGGTTTGTAATCAGTCAGATGAGCAAATGCAGGTTGTTGTTCCAAAGTTGTCCAGACAGAGCAATTGGGAGTTATTTCCCCATGTGGCTCCTGCCAGGAACAGGAATATTTTAAATCTCCACATATTTACTGTTAGATGCCCTCAGCAGGCACCCTTTGTGGGATGCCCCTTTGGGGGACTCCCAGACATCTGCTTCACCCGTTTGTATTTGTGCTCTGAAGACACCTAATTGTGATGGTCCCACAGGCTGAGAGCAGGGCTCCGTTTAGGCCATTTAGACTGGCTAGCCGCATGCAGCTCTTGCTGGGTGGTGCTGGAACAAACCAAAGGAAAAGCTGTAGGGATGGGCCCTCCAGCCAAGTCCCCGTGTCCCTCTGGGGACAGCCAAGAAAAACAGCAGGGGATGCTGCCCACAGCAGCTGCCATCTCATGGCTTTAGTTTCTTGCTGTAAATACTGATGGTAAGAGAAACCCAGCCCACAAGTCAGGCTAAAAGAAGCATGTAACAAATGGGCAAGTACGGAGTCTGCTTTCACCTGATAAATCCTCTGGTTTTCAGCAATCAGTGATTTAGGGATTCCCAGTTCTTTTAGTCTCAAACTTCAATGCTGGAAAGACTGCTCAAGAACTGCAAGAACCTTTTCCATGGGATGGATAAGCCACAGCAAGGCTGCAGAAATATGGGGATCTGCTGGGTTCAAGTCACGGCTGTTACAAATATGAGGGATATTACCTTTAATAGCAATCTACCATATACTTGGTCTTAAGTTTAGTAAAGCTTTTATGCATTCAGTACTCATATTCATTTCATACACTTCTGTTGCCTGGTAGTAAATAAGTCAGCCAGTACTTTTTTGCTGTCAATATTCAGTGTTTTCAGTAATTTTCCCAGTTCATAGGGCAGAAACCCTACTTAAAGCTTACAATTCTTCCTCAGGTTCCTATTAAGAAGTGAGAATTTGAATCAAAAGTAGGCTAGATTTAATCCAGTCCATAACCTCAACACTATGCAGATTTAATACTCTCTTACACAAGGCACCCACTGAGTGACAGTCAAGCAAGGCAAAGACGCTTCTTCAGCTAGAAAACTGAACTGAGCTAGGACTGTGCGTGTTTAATCCTGTAATGTTGATGTGATAAGCATCTTGGTTTAATGAGATATGCTCATACCAGTTCTGTAGCTGTGGAGGGCATGCAGATGTTTGGCTGATTTCTGAAATGTAGGATTTCCCACTTTGGTTTGCAGCAGTAGTCCAGGCTGGACCTCTGAGAGCAGTCAGAAGCAGCTGTATGTTGAGACGGATATTGCAAAAAAAAGTAACTGACAGAACGCAGATGTGGGTTAATCAGTCCTCCACAGCGGTCTCATACTGATCCAAGAAATTAGAGACGGGAATAATCTTTGACATGTGCAGTTCTTAGTGACTGTTGTACTTCACAGGAGGTTGATTTTTATCCTATTCTCCTCCCATTCCTTTCCTTTTCTTTCCCTTGTCCCTGGAGAATACATTTTGGGTGGAAAGTATGTGGCCGCTCTACACAGATCACTGCATGTGACAGGAAGAAAATCTCTTGAGCTTGACAATCTTGCTTCATGAGTAAGAACTTCTTTATTTTATTTTTTAAGCAGATAGTTTTGGAAGTAGATACCGCTTTGTCAGATTGTTATCCCACCGGTTGGTGTCTTTTTATTAGTGTAAAAATAAAATAGTTTTCTTGCTGCCTTTTCCATTAGGTAATTAAGTTGATAGACATAATTCAAAATCTTGTTTAGGATTTTAATATTCTCAGTGGCTTTTTATTTTCATTTAACAAAGTCAATCTTGTTTAAAAAATATAAAACTTAAATCATTTGACCCCATTGCTCTAACACTGAGTGACTTATGGATTAACTTTCAACAGCATATAACAAGATTTTGATTGCTTGGTTTGAGTCAAATCCGTGTTTGCCTCTGTCTTGGCTCTTGGGCTTGGTATTCTATATGTTACTATATGTCTTTGACCTCTGTCCAGGGTAAGGATCCTGTTGCATGTAGAGCTATGTGTACAGGTAGTAAGCAGAGCCAGCCAAAAAATGAGAGATCATGGGATTTATTTTTTTTATTGTGGTTTTGATCCAAACTGGGTGGAAACCAGCATTTTTCAGAATTTCCAGCAAATGGAAACATCTGCAGTCCTTAGGAAGGCTCAGTTTAACCAAAACACTTGTCACTTCCACTGTTAACAGCACCTGCCCCCTTCCCAAGCAGCTGTAGGAGCTCCTGAAAGCCATCCCAAAAGCCGGGCAGACCCCTCAGCACACCGAGGTCCCTCAGCCCCAGGATGGGCATTGGGAGCACCTGCCAAACTGCCTTGACAAAAATTTGCCAGTTAGAACATTGCCTGTATTGCCAGTAAATGCATAATTTTGTTCTACCTGAACTTGGCTGATTTGAAACTTCTGCAGATCTTCAGAGGCAAGGATTAGCCTTAGTACCATCAGTACTCTCTTACATCTTTTCCTTTTGTGCTGTTGCTTAATCACTGCCAAGGACTGTGCCCTCCTAATGCTTTTAAATTATATACATATATATATACATTTATATATGTCACTGTATTTGTTATTCAGTTTGTGCAATAAAGTTTAAATATGACCGGAGTCAATAACTCTTTAAATCAGCAGCTTTGACAGCACAATTACTCCACGGTATGAGGCAATAAGCACATTCTGCCATACCTTGGATATCTATATGACATGAGAAGCATTTTATCAGTGATATGCCCTCTTTGTGTTTCTGCATTATGAGTTTTTATCTCAATGTTTTCAAAGTCACCAATATGTCCTAAACTGAATGATGCAACCTGTTGTTAGGGAGGGAAGACCACATCTTAGGTCTTGACAGTCCTCTTGACTTTTGGTGGAAAGCTGAAATGGTAAAACACTCAAACAGCGGTTTCTTAATAGCATCATTAAACACTTTGATTCAGAACTATATTGATTCCTGTGTATCAACATGACTTGTAGTTACTGCTCTTTGTAAAACGTGGTTTACTCTGGAAACAGGCTCTGTAACAGGGGAGCGAAAGGGAACCTACAAAGCATTAGCACAAGATGTCTACAAATAACCCTGCCATCCTCCCGAGACCCACACTAAAAACAAACAGCTCTGCCAGAGCCTGGAAAAGTCTGATTCTTTTAACTTGTGTCTTTTCACATCATAAAGCACTCTGGAGATTTCAGGCTTACCAGCTTTTGCCAATAATCCATTAAAGGAGAAACAAACTCTTCATGCAGAAAGCAGAAAATGAGTGGTTGCTGTCATGATCCTGTACTGGGAAAGGAGATCAAAATGTGGCATAACCAGCCAGATAGACTGAGCTGCCCAAGCTTTGGTTACTGCTTTCTTCCATTGTCTGGAACAGGAAAGCGTGATGCTGAGCTGTTTGTTCCATGTGGAGAGGCCAGCCAACACTTCAGGATCAGGGTGGTCCTGCTCTCCTCACTCCTCCTTCCTCCCTTCCCCTTGCCAAGTAAACTAAAGCTTTAGGGGCATCACATTTGCTTTCTCCTGCAACTGGAGGAAAACGATGGCTCTAAACTGACTGTGAGCAACAAAGGGTCTTATTTTGCTGAACCTCCTTTTGCTTGCTGCAGTGGCAGATGCCCTTTCTGAGGGGAGCATTGCATGGAGGGGATAGCTGCAGAACCACCTCGCCTGGTGAGGAAGTCAGTCCACTCATCCCTCCTCAGCCCAGGTGATCTGGCCTTCATCAGCAGCATGTCCATGCAGCAGGCAACGATGAGCAGCTGAGGGTAGAGATGTCCAGCAGAGCTGGAAGAAGACAGTGGGGAAATGTAGGTGAGGAATAGCAGCACATGGCTGCTGCTGCCTTGCACCCCAAGCTGCCTGGGGCAAGTTTGATTCAGTTGTGTTTTACAGTCTGCACAGGCTCCACAGGGTTGCAAAGAGGAGAAGTGAGATGCTTCTGAGTTTTTTCCATGTAATTGTCTGGGCTCTTGATTTTTACCAGAGGACCCATGTGCAATTTTGGCACCATTCTGCCCTTCATAGTCCTGCCACAGAAACAAAGTGCAGAGCGACTTCAGCGCTCACTTTTCTCATGGAAAAAGGACTTAGAGTGGCCTAAAGAAAAGAATAAAGAAAGAAAAATAATAGGCAGCAGTTTGCAGTTTGGGTTGAAATCCTTTGAAGAATTTCAGTAGGGGAGGGGAAGCATGGCAAATTGTTGCTGAAATGGAAGTGTTTCATTCAGTGCTGAAATGGAAGTGTTTCATTCACTGGAAAATTCTGACTTGTTTTCCAAAAACATGAAAGAGCACAGTTAAAGCGGAGCTGTAGTGCCTCTTAACAGTTGCAGTTCCCATTTGCAGCTGCCTTTCTCCTCCTAGGGCTGGAATCCCAAGCTGGCTCCTCAGCCCCCTTGCCCTGGGAGGCCCTGGCCTGGCTCCCCGAGGAGTGGGCAGTGCAGTGACCCTGGCCTACAGGACAGCTGCAGGATGCGGGGAGCAAAGTGCAACTCTAGTCTAAAGACCCTACAACTTTCATTTTTCACCCAGGCATTTACATATTTGTTGTCATGTCTCAAATTTGGATTTTCTGACAAAAAACACGTATGACTGGGGTCATATTTTCACATGTATAAATTCCTTTTCAATCATTTCTCTTAACACATCAGCAACAAAAATGCTTGCCTTCATCAGCTCTTCATACGTGTTCTTATTTTCTTATTTAAAAGACTCTTAGGCTTCAAAAGACTCTTAGCTTGCCCTCACTTCTTCTGAGTTTGTCCTGGGGGTGAGGTGGAGATAGTCACAAGCCCTGCCTTGGCGGCAGCCCAGGAAGGAGCACAGGATGCAGTAGGTGGGGAGGGAGCGGGATCCGCAGATCAGTGGTGGGATGTTTTGGAGAGTCTGTGTGTGTGTGTGTGTGTGTGTGTGTGTGTGCACGCCTCTGGGGTCTGGGCCCAGCTCCACAGCTGTCAGCCAAGGCAGCAGTGCGAGCTCTCACCACCACTCACCACCTGTGCTAAAGGCTCCCTGGCACCAACACCAGTTCTTGTTGAGTTTGGCTACAAATGCAGGGCGCAAACACTATTCATCTTCTGTACCATGGGGTTTTTACTAGCTGTGTAATTGGTGAGTCAAGGAGGGCTAATCTTGAGGAGTGGCTGGAGCTATTAAAACTGATGCTACCTTTGGACTGAGAAAAAAGGAACAAAGTTTGAAGCTAGATCTGAATGAACTTGATGCTGCCTGCAATGAATGCCTCTTCTTTCATCAGCCAGTGACTCACTCAGGAGTGTCTAACTCAGTGACTCTTCAGAAACTAAACTTTAGCGACCAGCTCTTCTGTTTAGACTGGTATCAGGAAGAATCAAGGGCTTGGTTTGTTGCAGTGCAGTGCAAAGTAGTGTGAGATGCTTCCTTTCCCGATTGGTAGTGTTCTCCTGCAGCCTTGGTCTGGCACAGAAATTTGGCAACCTGCAGGACAACTGTGACTTGAATGTGCTTTTATGACACTGGAAATCTTGGCCAAGATGTTTACCAGGCAGCAGCCAGCAGAGCCCTTGTGCTTTATAGGTAAGGAATCACTTCTCGTACAGGGTGGTGGATGCTGTGATAGCAGTGCGGGGAGTAGTGTACCCCCCTTCAGCGAGGTGACCCAGGCAGAGTGAGGAGCTGCTGTGGGGAGAACAGGAGAGCCAAACACCTCTGAACTCCACTGGCCTCACACTGAAATGGCTCTGAAATATCACGGTCTTGTCTGGGCATAGTGAATGGCTCCATGAGCATCACTCAGCACAGTTCCCACTGTGACCCAGTATGTGTTATCCTATCCATTTTGTAGCCCCTTCTTTCTCCCAGAGAAGAAGGAACAGAAATGAGGAATTCCAGGTTGATTTCCAAGTGGATGCCCTGAAGCAAAGTGCACATAACTGTACACTGATCCCACTCATTCCCAACATGACAGGTGTTATGACAATGTTTTATTACCAGTGTGTACCCATTGCACAGCAGTTACATCTATTATTACGGAGCTTGTATATGCAGAGGAAACAAATGAAAAACAGAATTAGAAGAAGGATTAGTTAAGGAAAACCATCTAGCCTGATGCCGACGTTTGCAATTTTAATCTGCTGAAGTAGCACTGCATTAAAATAGTGTCGTGTGAGTGCTTTCCACTTTTTCTCACTGCCTTATATTATTCCACCACTGCCCACCAGTGGCTGCTTTTGTGCCTTCCTCGTAGTTTCTTGCACTGAGTTTGGTTTCCAGAATTAGACTGCAACTTCCCAGGTCCATCAGACTGTGTCACTAACTGTACAATTAGATTTTTTTTTTTATTATTTTTTTTTTGGAAATAAATTCCTGGCAATGAAAAAGATCCTTCTGCAGGAAACAATTACTTGCCTCCAGTCCCCTCCTAATCCATGGGATTACAGCTCTGCTCTCCTCCGCCTGTGCCCTCCCTGTTGCCTACGCCCGCGGGAGTGGGGCTGTCCCTTGCTGGCACCTAGTATAGTGGGGAATGTAGGGAGAGCTGATCAGAGACAGTGCAAAAGGACTGATTCTGCACTGCTAACTAGTCTGGGACAGTACCACGGCTATTTATTCTTATTAAAATATTCTACCTTTAGGATTTCCTGCCCTCACTATGAAACACGTGAAGATGCAGATGAGGTCTTCATGATCTGGGTTTTGAGACTGTAAACCGAACAGTTTTTCTCCTTCCCCTTTATTTTTGCAAGGTAAATTATTTTGTCTTGTCTCAGTAGGGACAGGATTTCACCTCACAACTGAAAGAGCTGAGGCAAGGTTCAGACTTAGACCCAAAGCTTGGGAACCGTCGTTGTGGCCGTTCCCCTGGCTCCACCTCTGACCAAGCACTTCCCCATGTCTCTGTATCTCTCTGCTAAAACAAGATTATTCTGCTAAACCACTTTAATACAGGGCTCTGGGAGAGGCTGGAGAAAGCTCTTGAAATACTAATGGAAAAACCATAGCAGTTCTCACTTTCTATACATGTCCATATATAGCTCAGCTGGGGCAGTCTCCAAGCGGAGTTATTTATTCCAGCAGCCTGTGTGCTCTGTGGCTTTCTCCAGCACTGCTCTGTTGCGCAGGTTTACATTCCCAGGGGCTGAACCCTGAAAAGATCAGCTTTGAAGAGCACATTGTGGCATACCTCAGCCAGGAACTGAAAGTCTCCCAGTGCTGGCCTTATACCCTGTCTCTTGCCAGATCAGCTAAGCAGAGCCTCATCTGCTGCTGTTAGTGTTACAGACCGACAGCAAGGTGTGACCAGCAACGCTTTGTGCCATGTGCATGCTGCACGTGCAGATGTGCACAAGGTGATGATGATATTTAGCATTTAGCTCCTTTCCTTCCCATATTTCAGTTGTTTAAGGTATCAGTTAACACCCAGAAAAAAATGGGAGAGGTGCAGGCACGCTGGCAAGTCTCTGGGACTTCAGTGCATGCTCCTGGAGGAGTGCCACGTCGGTGCCATGCTCCATGTGTGCCCAGGTGTGAGAGCGATGCCACCTCCTGCAAGGGCCCCAGGGCCGTGTGTGACACTGTCCTGATGGAGGTGGCTGCCGGCAGGTGCCTTGGTCTTGGCTCTTCCCCCACACAAAAGCCCCGTGTGAATTTTTGCCGCTGGCCCCGAGTCTCGAATTGCCGAGTTCCCTGAGAAGGCCATTCCTCTCAAGGTGACAGAGCCCAGCACAAATCCCATTGTGGGATCCAGTTTTTCTTTTGGGTGCTTCCCAATTATGCTGCTGCTTTTGTCCCTGTCCCTGCTTCCTCCCCGTGATCCTGGCCAGCCTCAGGGCCACCTGCTCACCTGATATCTGGAGTGTCCTTGCTCCTGGGTGGCGTGTAGCTCCAGCTGTCTGCTTGTCTCCAGCGAGATGCTGCCCTTCATCTGAAGCTGAGAAAGCTCACACATCAATTCTGGATGAAGAAATCAGAAAGTTCGCATGAAGCTGCACTTCTCACTCACAGAGAAAGCCAGCATTGATGGCTTCCAGTTAAAAAATGGCTTTCCTGGTGATTACAGGAGTCTTTACAAATTTACCAAGCCTTCCTCTGGGGCTGGGCCAGGACAAGCGTAGGCTAGGCTCCCCCACAAGCATTAAGGCTCTGCAAAGGCCTGTGCACCTCTACGTTTGCAGGGCCACCTTATTTCCTCATCGGTGCCAAGGTAAACCTCAGGCAGCACCAGTGCGAGGACTCAGCCACTGGTGAGCAGAAGGTATGGCTCCAGGAGGAGTGCCACCAAGGAGCAGCACAAGCCTGGTAGGTGCCACTTGAGCCGCTCAGGCATCTTTCCTGAGTGCTGGCCAGAGCATCAGATCCAGTGTTATCTGAGGACAGATATGGGACTTTTATGGGACTGCTTTCTCTCCCATGTAAGGACACAATTTCTCTTTTTATGCCAATTAAAGTATTGAATAAGAGTGATTAATTTGACCAAAGTACCATGAGAAATCTTTTAACCATAGAAATCAGCTTCAGTCACAACATTTTATAAACGTGGCTCAAATTAGACTTCAGAAACCCTGTCTGTGTAACACCATGGCCTGGATTGCACTTGGCTGCACTCCAGGAACCCATCCGATACCCATGAGAGATTTCCAGCTGGGAGGGAGTCCAGGTTGTAAAATGGCCACTGACACAACTCATTTGACAACTGGTATTTTTTTCTAGCATGTTCAAATGAGGGGAATATATTTTATATTTACAGTCAGCAATAGTTGGAGAGACAATCTCCTCTTCAGCTGTTATATACAATTCTGGGCTCTAAGGCTTTCTTGCAAATCACAGCATTCAGCACCACAAAAAAAAAAATCATTTTTAGATGATGTGACTCTGTTGAAGTAAATATTGTCCTATAAACTGTAAATAACAAGCTTAATAACGCTACAGTTTCTGTGGTATCATGTTCCCACAGCACGGCTTCAAGGTCACGCTGCCTCTTTTGTAGTCATCTGACGGGATGCCTACATTCTTTATCACCTTCTGGTTTGTAGCTGAGAGTCTCGTGCTTCCTGATGACAGCTCTTGCCATGGAGTCCTCACTGTTTTCCAAGTAATCGTTAGAAAGACACAAGGGAAATAGACTACAGTGTGGATATAGGTGCAACCTACCACCTATCACTCATACTTTGTTGTCTGCTTTATATGGGTCAAATCCTGCTGATATACAGGTTTCTTCCTACAGGATATGTTATTCTGACTGCTCAAGACCTTGAAGAAGTGCCTGCACCTTACAAAATCTATAAAGGACCAGGACATATGCAACAATCTTGCTGCTGGGGAGTATGTCTAGCAGTGGGAATTGATTTAAGATGGCTAGTTAGGAGCACTCAAGTCTGAGCACTCAGCTGCTCCCTCTACCACATCTTGAGGTCATCTCAGCAGTCATGAATTCCAAAACCAGAATTTGGTACCTCTTTGCACTTGCTAGTTTTTGAACGTTGGAGCTTCACATTTTCAGTGTTTTTTGTTTTTTTTTTTGTTGTTGTTCATTCATTTGTTTGTTTGTTTTTTCCCTGCAATTTTGAAGAGGCTTGAAACAGACCGTTTAGAAAAAAATAAAATAAAATACCCACTGTGCTTCCTTCCCCACCTCCTGCCTGAACAGTGTAGATTGCTGCCTGATCTACCATCCCCAAAGCATCAACTAGTCTGAGGTGTGAGAAAATCATATAAAGTGCCTCTGCTGGTGGAGTGCTCACAAAGGGAAACAACCCCAGTCTTCTCAGAGAACATGGAAAGCTAAGAAAGTAAGGTAGCTGAGGTGATTGCATTTCAAGATTTAATTAGGAAAATATACTGGACCTCATATGTCTGCTAATTGTGGGCTTTAAGCTTCTGATCCCAGGGAATCTAATTTCTGGAAAAAAACAGTGACAAAGATGGAAAAGAGGAATACTCTTCACCAAGGAAGGTATTTTTACTGTAAAGTAATGAATGGAGAATGAATATAGCCAGAGTCTGTAGTGATCCAACAAGGAAATCAGTCTAGTGTGATATTTCACACCAATGAGTGAAATGGGTTTTAAAGAGAACCTGGAAAAAAAAAAAAAAAAAAAAAAAAGTCTGTATGGGGACTTCTGTGCTCTTGGAACAGGCTATTACTTCAGACTTGACCTCTTTGTGAAAAAAAGCCAGTGACTTTTCATAGTTCAGGGTCTAAATGTTGCCAAGAGATAAACCATTTATAGGCTTAACACCTGAGTAGGTGTTAAATAGCTGTCCGTGATAAACCTCTTGGTGCAGAATTATTAATTCAGACCGAGACTGGACTAAAAAAAAAAAAAAAAAAAAAAGGAATGCGGATTTAAGATGCATTTTTTAAAATTTTGTTTAATGCATTTTCTGTAAGTTATGTGTAACCCAGCAAGATTAAAGACTTTGGGAATGACAGTCAGGTCCTTTACCTAGATGTAAGTAACTGATCAGTGAATGTACATATAAGAAAATCACCTAACTGTTTAAATACAGCACTATAAAGGAAATGGGTCTAACTACACTAAATGCCTCAATCTGCAAGCTGGATCTGTGCTTTACTGCATTCCCTGGGAGGTGGCCCTCATCTTGCTAACACAAATATTCCCTTGACCCCAGTATATTTGTTTTAAAAGCAAGAGAAAAAAAATATCAAAGTCTGTTGGACTGACTTGCTTGTTTGGAGAAGCTGACAGAGCACTATTGACCTTAGACATATGTGGGGTGGGGGTGCGGATCATGGAGCAGGACTTTATTCATTTTATAGTGTAATAAATGTTTCAACATATCACAGCCCTCTTGGTTGCCTTGCATGGTGCTACAGGGGTCACAACCAATCTGCCGAAAAGCACCGAGCTATAAAACAGTCTGGAGCCTCTTCTACTGCAACTCTAATCCTCTAATAAATAAGTGGAGAAAACCAGCCTGTGTCAATCACAAAAGAGAGGATGCACAAGTTTGGAGTTGTCTCCCACTGCTGCCATGCAAGTGTGTGCTCCTTGAGCCATTTTAGGGCAAGCTCCACAGTTGTCTGGAGGGAAAGAAGCCAAGCGCACTCAAACCCCAAGTCCTAGGGTCCAAGGATGTGTCTGTGTGGTCTAAGAAAAGTCCTAAGCAAGGCCAGTGGGCTGTAATTTGTCTAGGCAGGCTTCTTGGATTGGCTGTAGCCAGTTATTGTATGGCTGTGTGGAGCCAAGAGCACAACAGAGCCACCAGCCAGCCATGGAAGTGGGAAGCAAGGGGGCCAGGAGGCTCAGAGTGCTTATAGCCACTTTCAGTCCAGCCTGTGATTGCAGTGGTGGTGGTGAAGCCATCCAAGCATCACTGCCCTATTCCTCATGCACAGCACCCCTGCTGACTGCTGTACGTGGGTGGAGTTTGCAACCCAAAAGCTCCCTGTGCAAGAGGTGCACTTTAGACCCAATAGCAGACAAGCTCAGCAAGAGAGAAAAGAAATACAGACTTTGTGAATCCTTTCAACAACTTCATGTCCTCTAGGCCTAAACCAATTCCTCAACAGACATCACCAATAAATTGCTGCAGTGCCTGACAGCTGCGTGATGCAGTCCTGACTTACTGCTTCCCAAGCACAGTTGTACTGCTATGAGGCGTTTTGTCTCTTGCAGTGGTATCAGCGAGAGAAGCGTGTGCTCCCAGTTCATGGCCATGAGGCTATGCAGACGTCATGGCCAAACCGGGCTGTGGCTGTCCCGTAGAAGGGACCTGGCTGCCCTGCCCTGTACCTGCAGCTTGACCCTGCTGACCCGGCATGCAGGCTTAGCCCCAGTCCCTGCTGTGCCCCTGGCCCCTGAGCTGGCAGCCATCAACTCTCTGCACAGCTGGCTGGGATTCACTGGACCGAGGCTACGGAGCAAAATCAGGCAGTGACAATTGCTGTTATTACCGTAAAGAGCCAGCAGATGCTTTGGAGTAACACTTGCTGTCATGCAACTTGTCACTGGTTTTCAAGTAGGACGTCTTCATACAATTTGAATTTTGCAACTTTCTTCTCTAGTTTTGCTGCCTGAAAGGAAATGAAGAAGTACTCAAGGATGTGTTGGAAGAGTTAGTTCAAACACTGAGAATAAAATATGTTGGTAAAGGGATCCCTCAGTGTTGAAGGTGGTTGTAATTGTGCTATGCCACACAAGGAGGATTTCCACAGTGTTGGAGGAGTGTATAAAAATAAGTGCCCTTTGAGGGGGAAATCTGGTAGTGCTTAGATAGTTCAGCTTCCCAATGGCCTCCTGAAATAGTCATAATGATAGTAATCAAAATACTTAATGATAGTAAGCACTATTGTCCAGTGGTACAAGACATTAATGAGATCTGTTCCCAGATATCATGTGTAATGTTCTGGAAAGGCAAACTTGCAGCAGACAGGTGCAGGTGGGGAGAGCTGAGCAGAGCAGGGGAACTGAGAGCTCGTCTGGGATAAGGGGAACTTGGCTGGCTTAATGCTAGCGAGAATGTGTCCCAGGGTGGATACCACTGCTTTCTATAAATAAAGCAAGGGCATAACACCAGGGAGAAAGAAGAGCTTGTTAAGCTAAACAGCAGAGTTGGCAGCAAAAGAAATAAAGGGCCATGAATCAATTAGAACAAAGTTTCTAATCAGAGGCAAGAGGTCTTGAACAATACATCACTGGGTGTAAAGGCAGCTGGGGTTAGGGCTGTGTTGGCATCCAGTGGTCCCTTTGCAGACTGTCATTGCAGGCTACACTCTCCCGAGTGCCCTCTAAGGCTGGGGGTGCCTAAATCACTTAGCCCATAGGCACTGAAGGTTTCCTGGGGGCTAAAAGCTCTGCGTCTCCATGTGCCCAGCACTGCTTGGGTTGAATAGCTTCTTGCTTTTGCTCGCACCTATGCCCCATCAGAACTGGCTGATCACCAGCTGAGATCGTGAGGGAGAGCTCACCTCAGTGGGGTGGCAGTAGGCCATCAGGACCAAGTGCTTAGCGATATTCATCAAGACCCACTTTATTTTAAACATGACTTAAAGAGGGGGAGGCAGTGCTCCACCACCCACACTTGTACAAAGCAGCTTTACTGACAGCCAGGCTAAACAGTGGTGGCTAATCCCCACTGACTGGCAAGGAACCTGAGCTCCCAGATCTCAAGTCCCCTTTGGCTCCTGGTGCCTATAAATCAGGATTGGCACTGCCAAGTACTGTTGTTCTGCAGCCCCTTACTGTGTCTAGCCCAGATTTCTTAACTCATTTTTGATGGGTCTCATTATATTCTGAATGGGGATTATACATGATGTTTGCTGACAACAGCAGGGGACAAGACTTAAAGATGCAGTGGATTCGATTTAGTACCTTACTCCTGTTACTGTACTATCATGCTAATTTATTTTATTAAGTGAATAATTAGAACAAGGGAGATGCATAAAGTTGGATGGAGACCGTGTGCAGACAGCGGCAGTCCTATGTTGCATGATCTGATATTGTGGTGAGGGGATCATAGTCCCTGCAGTCACCTTGGGACTGTAGCTCTACTTATCCTATGTGGAGATTAGAAGCAAGCTGAGTGGCTGCCCCATCACATCTGTACTACTGCAGCCTCAGAGGTGAGAGCTCAAAGGCAATTAATGGTCAAAATGAGGTTAGGCAAAATAGAAACAGCAGCAATGTGTAAATGGTGATGGAAGGGGAGTTCCTCAAATTGTATGCCACATACCTGACTCTCAATTTTTCAAGCTATGCTAACAGTTTATTTTTCTTTCCCTTTGTTATTTCATCCAATTCTACTTCTACCTGGGACTTCATATTGGCCATCTCCTCTTCACATCATTACCCTTAAAAAACACCTGAAACTTAAGAACTTGGTTCCTGCCTGCCACAAAAATAAATAAATAAATAAATAAATAAATAAAGTAAAATAAATAAAATAAAATAAAATACATAGTGCACTTAAAATGTCGATGAGGCACCTGAATGTGTTGGGTGAACTGCCAACCTATCTAATATCCTGGACAGGCTCATTAGTTTCCAGCAGATTGACAAGTATAATAATCAACATGTCCACAATGAGACTGGAGCATGAGGGAAGATGCTCAGGGTTGTTGTTAAACCCAGCCCAAAGGACTTTACAGCACAGGCAAAGACATAATAAGCTTCAGTCTGCAGAGGCTGTGGTGCTGACTCACGGGCCATGGTAAAATACAAAAGCACTGCATTCGGGTTGTGTACTCGTGAGAAAGGAGGGGAGAGAGAGCACATCCCTTTGGAGAAAGACTATCGTTTGCAGCTCTTCCCTTGCTCCAGCACACTGCCCGCTGCTTAAATGCCCCACTGACTGCACCATGTATGAAAGTGCAAATGTTCCCCACAAACAGCCACCACAGTCACCCAGGGACACATCAGGACTAAGCCCTGACACCGAGGCTCTTCTGCTACCTCAGAGTGGGAAGGATGCTTACATCTTGCTGCTTGGCAGCCACCTCTGCTTTCCACTGGGACGCGGCTTCCATCCCCTCTTCAATTTCTTGCCTCTTGGCAATGAGCTCTGCTGTGACACGATTGACTTCAACCTCTCTCTTTAGAAAAAGAGCCTTCTGGAGCGTATTTGTAGAGCTTTCCAGAGTCTTGCTGGGGGCCTACCAAGTGAGCTGGCTTTGCAAGTCAGTAAACGCACACAGCAAATCCCTTTGTGCTTGCATTGAGCCAAGTCAGAGTACAATAACTTTTTGTCTTAAAGCTGGCCAAAATCTCAAGTTCCACCCCCTCGCCCTCACAGTGCAGGCGTACACTTACATCAAGGCCCCAAACCAGAACAGAAGTGTGACAGATTTAAGTCCCCATTTAGTCGAAGTAAACCACTGAGACATCCTTGGGCCATGCTAGGAGCTACTATGACCCAGGGTCCCATCTTGCCACAGCCCCCAGGAAGCATAAAGTGGGGAGAGCCCCTTCAATCGGAGGTGCAGCAAAGGGCATGGTGGTGGGGTTGGGCAGGACCTGCCCCATCACAACCTGTAAGGCTGGTGGGACGCTGCCACGTGGGTCTGAACAGCTCTGACATCCATGGAGATGGCTGGATGAGGCTGGGAAGTGTGTGAACTGCAGCCAAGTCTCACTCAGGGCTTCGTTATGGTGGGATTGGTGCATGTTGACTGAAATGAATAGTGAGTTGCCACACACGGGTTTGTGTGTGACAGACTTGCCAGATACGGGCCTCTCCTCTGGAAAGATCTAACCTCGTGTGGTGTTTTTAATAGAACATAGAGTAGGTATCCTGGTTATCTCTAGGTATTTAAAGAGGTGCCAAAGTTAGAAGATTAATCAACTTTAAAGTTGATAAACAAAAATAAACACCCAAGAGGTCAGTGCAGCCCACTCAAGCTCTGTGGTGGCCGAGGAGTTACCACCTCTCTTTCTCATGGTTCACTGGAGTGTGAAGTGATGAGAACATGAAGCATGGGTCATTACCTACAGTTATGTGGGACAAAAATGGGCAAAGGAGAGTGGAAAAGGAGCTGGGCAGGTGCTGAGGCACTTTCCACTTTCTGCACAAAGGAAGGAGTAGCTGAGGTAGGACACACAACATGTCACAGACCAAACAGGAGTGGTCCATAACTAATGATGCTATTGTAGAAGACTTGGAAGTAAGTTTTATTTCCTTAACACAGCATGTTTTTCTTCTTCAATTTTATTACTGGTTTGTTACCTTATTCTCATCATGAATTACTGCTTTTGGGTTGTTCTGTGTGTGAAACTAAAACCATAATATTCTGATGTAAAATTTACTTTGAGGGAAGTCCCCAGGTAGTAATGTGGCTTGGCCCAAATTTGAGCAGACATTTTGAATCTACTGCATGTTTGACATCCTGCACTCATGACACTGCTTTACCTGGCTGAGAGGGCTGGATATATGCACTGTACACTGAGAGGGCAGCATTTGATTTAAGAGTTAAGAGGTTGCTTTTATTTAAGGAGAGAATGCGGTTTTCTGGGATTCTCTGACATATGAATAGGCAAAAAGATTTGTCCAACCTCAGGGATGATGGAGATGTGAGTGACACCTTTGTCTTCTTCTTCCCTAGGAAAATACACAACAGTCAATCAAATCAACCAAAACATTACCCAGATCATGATTTTTTTACTCCCTGTTAACTCATCTGTATGTGGTGAAATAGCCCTTGGCTTCAGCAGGCATTTTGCCCTTTGAAAAAACTTCATAACCAACCCTCTCTATAAAGCTGTTAAAGAATGGTGTCACACAAGAATACACAGAAAAAGCTGAACCTCACGCAGGGCTGCCAACCTCTCTGGCCTCATACCCCAGTATGTGAGAGAGGAAAGCATGACTTGTCCCTTATTCCTTGCAGAAAGCAGGCTGGAGGTGGCTGTTTTTCTTTCCCTTCCCTTGGGACCAGAGGAAGGGACTGACCAGATGCTAGTACTTTTGATACTACCACCCAGGCCATGCATGACACAATTGTAGGTCTCCTTTGTTATCTTTTGTTCCAGACTTGAACTATCTCTGCTGGCAGGTAATGCCACCAAAATGGGACAAAGTGTTTGTGTCAGCCAGGAAAAATTATTGAATTGAGGTGTTTTAAAAAAATTAGCATTACTTATTTGCCAGCAGAGACTGATCAGGCAACAGCTTTCATCAGGTTCCTTTCAATAATATTTCTAGTTACTGAATTTATGTTAGAACACAATTATTTAATTCTTTGACCAAGTCATAAGCTCAATAATGCTGATGTAAATTGAAAGAGAAACCATTTTATTCATTGGTGTTACAATCTTGTAAGTTAGAAGAGCTGAGGGCAGGATGCATCTCCTTGTTTCTAGTAGATTTGTCATCAAAATACTGAATGCAGTGATGGCTTGTGAAAAGTTCTTAAAAATATATGAATTGTTGACAGAGAACTTTTAATATTCTGATTTTTATCATTCTTGATTGGTTTCAAAAGCAATTGCGCTACTTGGAAAATTTTATTTTATGATGCAAGGTAATTTCAGTGGGTTTTTATATTTCAACTTTTCTTTTAGATTTAAGATTAAGCTAAATAGAAATGAAACAAGAAATCTGCTGTATTTTATTAGATTTTGCCTTTTTTTTTTTTTAAGAAAGGCTATGTTGCATGTTTTCAAACACATCAAAAATTTGCTCCTGGAATCAGACCTTGCGTGAAAAATATCAGCCGTAGTGATGGTTTTCTTAATACATCTCTTAACCCTGAGAATAGTAATTACATGTGGTGCAGTCATGGCATATAATTACACGGCTGTGCTTGGTAGTGCATGATAGCAAAGATGAGAAAGGACTGCACATACACAAAGAAAAGAGTCACTCTGGCATCAGCACTTTCAATGCCAAAGGGATTTTGGTCTGTATTTTTACAGAGATTACTTACTTTGAAATGTGTACAAAATGAATGGGTGCCTTTATTTATTTATATATACATATGTATATCCATACACATATGGGCAGGGCTCCTTTTGAGGACAAAGTAGACGAAATAAAGACCAAGGGAATATAAAACAGACCTGTGCAGCTTCTTGACTAGTTAGTGCCAAGATTATACTTTAGTATGTACTTTAGCATACAGGGGCCAGGCAATAAACAAATAGTACTATATCTTGCAATGAAGAGAGGCATCCAGGAGGTAGACAGGTTTCCCAACAAGGTTCAACCCACAAAGTATCAGCAGGGCAGTCATATAAGACTTTTCTCTTAAGTTTAAAATCAGTGTTTAAATCTGAAGACTTGAATTTTTATAAATCCACAAGCCCAGATCCTGATAGGCAAGAATCATGTATTTTTATCAATATAATTCAGTGTGTCATGGTCTCTTGAACAGATCCTTCCTTATGGATGATGCTAAACAGCTCCTGAGGATTTTCTTCAGGTGAAACATTTGTCCTGTCACCTCCACAGAGATTAACACAGTGGTCAGAACTACTGGAGGCTTGGAGAAAGTACTTGGATGGTTTTATAGGTTCTACAAATTGCAAAATGAGATATGGTCCCAGTTAGTAATTTTACTAATTTCATATAATAATCCTGGCAGATATGGGATGAAAAACAAGGCTTCTGTTACAGGGCTAGTCCCATTCAAAATGCCTTAAGTGCTCTTTTGTGTTTCATTTGTTTACGGTTACAAATTTTGGAAGTCTCGAATGTCAAGACGGAGGCCTTTGAGGGCAGGTTGCAAAAGAATGGTCCTGAAATGTGCAAAACTAATGGGCATGTCTGGTATGTTGCTGATTCTTCTGAAGAGAGATTCTGTTGGAGAGAAATGCTGCCAAAACACGTGGGAAAGACTCTTTTGTGCCATTTTGAGAAGATACACAAGCAAGTCAGCCAGATGTAAGGCAGCTAGGCAAGTAGGTTTGGACAGTAATTCCAATCAAGCTAGTCGATGCATGTATGTGTCAGAGCTCTGTGGTATATAAATAAGTATCACAGTGGTAGGCACGTTACAATTGAGCGGTGGATTAAGTGGGCTCACACATGAGCAGCAGCTGCACACACTCCGTTTCCCAGAGCTGTCCTAAGCTTTCTGGGGCTTAATCAACCAGTTGTGCACATGTGTCATATTACCTCTTTGGGGTTGTTCTGTCTTTTTATTTTTATTGACTCCATATTATCTGCTATAAATTTTAATTTTGAAATGATGAATCATCTCACTGCCTTCTACAATGTGCCTTCCCCATGTTGCAAGACAGATTTAAATTCTGTCAATGTAAGCCATCTGTAGAAATGTAGCAAATACCCAATAAATGGTTGGTGCCTACTGACATCACTCTGGCTTGTTTTTATTTTCTGGGATGCCACACGTAAATGCACAACACTAAGTTTACACAGAGCTGTTTCACATGTACAGGAAAGCTGCTATTCAGTCACTCCTCCTCTCTGTCCTAAATGCTTTAGAAACACTTTTATTTCTGAGAATTCCTTGCCACTATATTCCCCATAGAGTTTCCTTCTAAATTTAAGGATATGGCAAGTCTCCTACCAATCTCTGGTCAGCAGGGAGAGTGCATCAAGGAGTTGAGCTCTGCGGTGCTACAGCTGCCTTCCTGCCATGGTCACAGTGGTGTTCCCCTGGCAGCCTCAGCCATACCCAGGCAAGGGACAGAATATCATGGGCTTTGGGGCTTGCCCTGGCAAATACTTCTTCTGCCACTATGCAAAGCACTGCCCAGTCATGCTAACACCCTTATGTGGGTAAATAAAACCCTTCTTTGCTGCACGTAACACCTTGGGGGAAAAATTCAGCCTTAAAGTTTTAAAATCTACTAAAAAATATGCATATACATATATATATAATCAGTTCCCAAAATGTAAATGCTGCAAGCAGAATTTGAGGTTCAACATTAGATTTCTTTGATTTTTTTCAAAAGCTGCCCAACTTACTTGGTGCTGTCCTTTACACACAGTTCCCAGTCCCCTTTCTGCGTCTGTGTGTGCATGTGGGTATGTCCACTGTAGCGTACACAGAGATACACAAATTTTATCTTCCTCCAAACTGCAGCACTGTGTATTTTGTTTTATTTGCACTGCAAAGTACGCTTTCCTCTACGTAGTCAGCAAAAGTGGTGCAGAGCCCCGTGCTTGTATCTGGTTTACTCTATTTAGTTATATGTAGATTAGTTTTTGTTTGTTTGTTTCTCTGCTAAGATACACACAGCGCTGTTATTTTTTATGATTAATTTTTCTTGAAGATGTTTAGCCGATATAGCTTTGACCTGTCCACCTCGTGTAATAAAGACATAGACTTCCTAAGCCAAACTCTTTTTCTGCTTGCTTCAGTTCAGCCTGTCTGCATAACACATATCTGGTTTTGTTGTTGTTGTTGTTTGTTTGTTTGTTTGTTTGTTTAAATATATATTTCACTGATGCTCTGCTCAGACAGAGTGGCGAGCTCTGTGCACAAGTATGTCATCAAGGTCCTTTCCAGATCTATTTGCAAAAGTGGTTGTCTTTCTGTGTCAGCAAATTACCTTGAACCATATGGAACTGACAGAGAGCTTCTCATGATCTCCAAAGATCCTGAAATTATTGTTTGTTTCTTACCAGACATAAGATATGACTCTGGAGCTTAAAAGGAAAAGCACTAAAATGTCATGAGAATTTCACATGGCAAGTCAGTGTATGCCATTTGCATGTCACATTATCTCACAGACCAGAAACTCTGTTTTAAAAATCTCTTGATGGGAGCTACATGCCTACATGTGAAGTGCTGCTTGTGCTCTTTAGTCTGAGCTGCACCTTCTTTGGAAAAAACTAAGCACAGTTACACTAAAATAAACAGGGTTATACTAATCGCTACTAACTAAACATCTGCTCATTTTTTACATAAATAAATGCAAGAGACTGAGTTCCCTGGACTGGTCTGTCCATTTTGTGACATAAAGCTTAAGGATGGGTAGAAAGCATCTGGAAGCAGAGGTTATGAAGGAATTCTTTATCAGAAGAAAGTTGGGAGAAAGCCCACACCTTCTGCAATGTTTAACCCAGCTACTCTCTTGCCACACTAATTTGTACCTGCAGTGGGTGTCTCAGGTAAAGGACTTTACCCAAGTATAGTAAATTTCCAGTAAGATATCTGTACATGTGCACATATAAATGTGAAGAGAGAGAATGAGTGCTTATTCATATGTGTGTTACATGTGGCAGGAAGGTCAGAAGAGATTACAATAGTTTGTTATAAACAATAAAGTGTAACTACAGCAGGGAAAGAAAAGGCTGGCAATGCCTGCTCGATCTGTTCTTTCTTTCTATGAGACCTTAGTGGGTTTTGACTGACTGCTTTGTCCTCACTTATTCTAGTGTAACACCATCAGCTTCTCTGGTCCTGGACCAATCTACCTGGGCACGCCACTAGTTGAGTATTGGCTTTTATGCTCTGTTTTTTTATGCTTTATTTTACAGATGTGATGCAGAGCAGAAAGAAACTGATCCTGAGGCCAAACATGTGGTATGGATTGTGGATCAGTGATGAGGAGAGCACCTTCCAATTACTCTGGTGGTTTCTGGTAAATCTTTGTTTTCTCCTTTTTTTTTTTTTTTTTTTTTTTTGTCATTATGCTAAAAGCAAATAAAATGATTATGAACACACGCCACTCCTATTCACACCCTGAGCAGCAAACCGATAGCCTGAGACATTTCTTAACACTGGTGAAGACTGACACTGACTATTGATTGCTTTTTTTATGACACAAATGTTTTGACTCTAGGCAGACACAGACGTCCTGTGGTGTCCTGTGCTGCACAGCCTGCCCTGGTGAGCGTGCCTGCAAATTCATCAAGAGCTGCTGTACTGATGGCAAAGGCAAAGTTTTGATTTATGCATGTGTTTGGGGATTTTTTTCTTCCTCTGACTATTTTTGAAGCTAACCACAAAGTTTCCTGTACAACTTGAACTTGGTGTTCAAAGCATGCCCCAATGTCATTTTTGTTACCCAGTGTGTCAAAAGCAAGCTTAGTGCGTGCAGCCTCGCTTTCCTCTAATGCCTGGCTCACAGTTTCAGCCTCCATCAGTGATGGGGGTCCCTGCTCCTGATGTTCAAAGCCACATGTGTGTCTCTGCTGGTACACAGCAAGATGTTGCCACAAGTTCGACAGCCCCAGAAATGTGCTATTTGGGGCTCTGGAACTCATTGCTTCACAATGTCGTGGAGGTAAAGAATTTAGCAAGGTTCAAATTTGGGCTCAGCACTACATGAAAACAGAATTCTTCAGAAGTAAATTAATCAAAAAAATATTTGGAGAAGCTGCAAAGTGCCAAGTTTTGAAGATTTAAGCCAGTCTTTATGAGCAATCAAGACTTCTCTGAGGGGAACAATTTATCCTGCCAGAAGTTTCTTGCAAATGCTCCTAAACCACCACTGTCAGAAGACAACCAGTGGGGTCAAGCTAAGCTGACCACTGGCCTGATTGATTTTTAGGTATCTAGAAATAGAAAATAAGGTTAAGTCAGAGATTTATGTAACTGTGAACATAACTAATGTGACAGACATGATGTACAGTTGCAGAAGAGAAAACCAAACCATTGTCATGAAAAATAGGCTGTGCTAACCAAGAAATGACTCAGCCATTGCAGCATTTCAATAAAAATATCTTTGACACTCTGCATGTACCTACGTACACACACATAGAGTGTGAGTAGCTGAAGACATATAAACCTGTGTCACAATCTCAGGTCAAAAGGGAAAAAATAGTAAACATGATTTAAGCCCTGTTGAAAGGTGCTGTGCTGGCATGCCTTGTTAGCAAAGTGCTTTTGTATCTGGAGTACAAGCACAAAGTGGGTGGACAGGCTTGCTTACACTGGTGTGGCATTGTGCCTCACTCTGATCCCAAAAGACTGTCCCACCCGTGGGTGAGAGTTTTTTGGCTGAGGAAAGTGGACAGTGCCCACTGCAGCCCATCACAGAATCACAGAGTGGTTGAAAGGAATGGAAAGGACCTCTGGAGGTCACCTACCCCAGCCCCCAGGTTGAAGCAGGGCCTCCCAGAGCAGGGTGCCCAGGCCCAGGCCCAGGCAGCCCATGAAGTCATGCAGCCCCCACACCCAGGCTAAGCCCCCCCACACGCACTCTGCAACTATTGGGCAACTGTTGGGCATCAGCCCCTCCATCGGGGCTGGACCAGCTTTGGCCTAGTGACCCAGGGATCTGCTTGCATCCCATTTCTAATGCCTTGAAAAAAAATCCTCCATGCTCAGCTCCCACAAGAGAACACCAGGGCCCTGCTTGCTGGACAGCACTGCACGCTGCCCTTGGTGCTCCTGGTGCACCTCAGTAAGGGAAAGTGGCAGCCATCACCCACGGACAGCAGCACCTGCAGCCCCGACACTCAACAGCTGGTGAAAGCCCCGTAACCTGTCCTGATTGGTGGGGTGGGGCTACATAAATGCCAAAGGGCAGAAGCACAGCAACAGCTCTGATGGAGAAAATGCATTCTTGTTGTTGTTACAGCTCTCATTGATGTCAATGAAACTCAGCTCCTTACTCCAGCCTTCATCTCAGCTGTCATGCTTGTTCTCATCTTACCTGAAAAGGTATTAAACAGATTTTCCACATAATAACTTTTTTTTTTTTCCTAGTGCTCAGGTTTTCCCTGGAGCTATGATCTCCCTACACAGCTCAAGAAGCTGATCATGCTTAGTTTGGAGATCTGGGTCTCCCTGCCTCAGCCACACTGAATGGTATCATCTAGCCCTCTTGTAGTTCAGGAGGCCATGCATGTTGCAAGCCATTTCTTAATGGTGAAAGAATCTGCCCTCTTCCAGGTTTAAGGTGGGAGTTTAACAGCCACTTAATTCTGCTTTTGAGGAATCAGAGATCTCTCACTTTGGTGGGAAAAAACTCCACAATTCTTTTCAGAATTCCACTGTAATTTACCTACTCACGTCCTTTTGACAATCTAGGTTGTCATATAAAAATGACTATGGGACAGTAAATACTGCTCAATACAATAAGAAAAGAGAGCTAACACAGAAAAGGATTTTTTTCTGTCTTACATGCAGTGATGTCCCCTCCCGCAGTATGCTTGTGACTCTTATTATTGCCCAGTCTGATTACCAGCTCAGTAGATAGAATCCAGAAGCCTGCTGAATTAGGTAAGTGTATGGTTATTTTTAACTGAATTGAACGTTACATGTTCGTATGGCATGTTGTGCAACAGATATATGCTGGTGTCATATGATATTCTGTCCAGACACTTGTCCTAAATTTAACCTGAGAGAAGTAGGGCAAACAATTAAATGTCAACCCTGCAAAACAAACCTGTTGCGTTGTGATTTGAACTTAAAGGAGGCATAAATCTCTGGTCCGTTCTCATGCGTGCTTGGAGCAGTCAGTGCAGGATAGCTAAGCTTTCTCAGTGGCACTATAAAGGGGAGTTAATTTGATCAGAGCTTCAAATATTGTATTTATTACATTTGAATTTGACTGCACTGCAAAAACAGCACTGGCTAAATAGAGATGATGGTGCAATGTCCTTTAGCACAGTCTATTCTGGTTCTTTCACTGCTCTCATCTGCACAGCAAGCAATGATGTCCCAGGCCTGATCATTTCACTAGGGGAAACAGGCCAGTGCTGCATGGCAGGAGTCAGTAGGGATGACAGGCTGTTCCCCTGCTTTGAGTTTCTGAGTCTGATGGCAGTGAACCCACTTCCAGCTGGGGTGTCTGGAAGCCACCTTCAGCATTTGTTCCAAGCCAGGCTGGAGCTCATCTCTGTGGAACCCAAACCACCCGCTTCTCCTGGCAGCACTGCGCAGCAGGGTCTCACTCTGCCTCATCTCTCTGGTAGCCTTGGTTTAACTCTGGACACACAGAAAGTTATAACTGAACTCCTTGAACTTCATCATGCTGAAAGGTTTGTATGTTTTTGCAAGCTGCTCTATTTAGGTGGGGACATCTTTTGGTTTCCAAGGGCTTTTTGTCTGTGAGAACAGTAAAGCAAGGACAGACCCGTAACTAGAAGGCCTGCTGTTCCCAGGTCAGGAAAGGGGAGGAGAGCACTACAGCAGATGCTCTTGCATACAGCAGTCACAATAGTTGGAAACTAATCAGTCTTAAAGGAATTAGAGGGTACCAGAGAAATGCATCCAAAATTGTAAAGTAGCAGAAGGAGACTGTTCAGAAAGTTGATTATGGGATAAAATGGAGGGGTAAACTCCCATGGTATATTTACGCAGATTGCTTTTTTTTTTTTTTTAAAAAAAAAAAAAAAAGGTACAAAGCTTGTTTTCCATCAAAATCTCTTTGACTTTTTCACCATTGCTGTTTTGGAGTCCCTGTTTCTGCTAGGATCTTCACTGTTTGCAGCAGCTCGTGTCTCACATTGCCATTCTTGCCCTCCTGCTCCTCTGCAAGAGCCTCAGAGCAAACAGTTTGCAGCAACATCTCTGAATTCTGTGGATTTTGTAAAGGTCAAGAAAAAGAAAAGCTTTCATTAGAACTCTTAATAGCATACATTATAGCATAAAATAAATGATATTTGGACAGCGAAGAGTAACTAAAAGATAATGTTTATGCTTTTTCCCTTCCTCCAAGGAGTTGTATTTTTTTTTTTTTACATATAGTTTTGGGGTTGCATTCACTTTGTATTAGGATTTCATGTTCTACTCCGACTGATTGCTCTTTCAGTCTGAGTCAGTGGATGTGACCTTAGGATGACATTTGCAGAGAGGCAACGACTGCAATAGCTGTGCGTTCTTCCAAAGCTCACTGGTATGGCAGGTCTGGCCTGAGTCACCAGATACCTGAAATAAGGCTTAGGACCCTAATACAGGGTGTTCCCTGTTGTGATCATACCATGTTTCCAGAAGACTGAGGGCTCCATTTTGATTGCTTCTGAAAGGTTAAAGTTTTCTGTGAAGACCTCCCAACACGGAGGTTGCACACTGAGCAAAAGTCCACCCTGGCTTAGGGGTGAGGGCCAGGAGCCACTGAAGAGAGCTAAATCCCTCCTGATTATTATGTTTTCAGTAGAGTGAACTCAAAGCATCTACATCTTTGCAATGATGAAGTACTGAGACAGCAGCCTCAGCAAGGAAAACTCTATATTGTATTCCCTACCCCTGGGCATGTGTGACACTCTGCACCTTTTCCCATGCAAGTGCCTCTGGCTCCTTGCCTCTCTCAGGTTACTGTGGCCAAAGCAATGTTTAGTTCTTGCAAGGGAAATTGAAACTGTCTTCCCCTGTGGGAGTTTCTGCCTCCTTGTTGTTTGAACGTGGGTTGTATAGCGGGAGGTGCAGGAGGATTGTTTTTGGTTCTGGCGTTTGCATTTAATCTTTGGGAGTGCCTGATGGAAGCGCAGCATGGCAACACCGAATGCAAAGCAAAGCTCTGCTTACTGGAATACGATTGCGAGAGGTGCAGAGACATGTGCCCTAGGTCTATACTCACATTGAGAGGTACCACCCAAATTACCTTGCTGTCTTGCTGTAGTGAAAAAGTTCAGACAAGACGTAAGTGACAAGGGAAGAGTTCATGGTACCTGGCACACAAGTCTGTGGCAAAGTATTGTGGGGTTGCTCTGCTTTAAACATAAGAAATTGTCAGCAGGAAACCTAATCAAACAGCTGCTATGCAACTCCATACTGCAAGGGGTCCCCTCGGCTGGATCTTTTTGCATCTCATATCTGTGTGCATTCAGCAGTTACTACTGCACAAATGAACTTTGTTTTTTCACAAGCCTTAGTTACCTGATTAATTTGTGCTTTAATAGAAAATAGCACTTAGTGGAATGGAAGGGCTACTCAATTCAACTAACTATATTAGCGGCTGCAAACAAATCCAAAAATAAAACACGTTAAATGTGCTTTCCTGACCTGGCTTCTGATGGCTATTTTGAGGAAACGTAAAAAAAATAAAGAGAACCTTGTTGTTCATTTAGCCATTTGCTATTTTTACATGGTTGTCCTTTGTCTTCTCTCAGATTCAACTCTCTTTTTATTGCTCCCTGTTTGTGAGACCCTAGCTGACTCCCCCATCAGCATGAGTTGGCTATTTCCATCGTTTTCTATTTAAAGAGAAAGCAAACAGATCTAATGTGCAGTGTCTGAGTTTGAAGTCTGTCCCAGAAAATGGCATGAATTTATGTATTTATTTTTGCAGGTGACATTTTGTAATCTCTTGGAATGTCTCAGGGTTAAGTTGAAAATGCAAATTCATTATTGGGTGAGTCCCAGGGGAAATATTAACAAATCTGATGCAATGCTAATAAATCATAATGATTGTTATTATTATGCTTTGGATGTGTTGTAATAAAGACACAACATTGTTTTGGAAAAAAAAAAAAAAAGAAGGAAAAAAAAAACTCAGCCTCCAAATGTATGATTTCATGACTGTGTAGTAATATTTCTGTAATTAGTATTGCAAACTTCTATGAGGTCTTCCTCTGAGGATAAGAAAGTATTTCACAGATACTGATTAAATAAAGTCATATTTGTCAATCTCTATCCATATAAGTAATCTTGTTGGCTTCCCGTCTATGAAGAAATCTGAACTCATCTCTGAAGTTAATGCATTTGGTTATTCACTGACGCAGATGAGACACAGAGGAGTTAAATGTTTTACTCAAGAGAAAAGTGAGAGTCAGTGGTATCTAAAAATAGATCTTCTGAGGCACTTTTATTAGAAAAGGGTGCAGCAGCCTTCATAGGTGCTCCCAATACATCAAATCCCTTATGCCCACAGTGATGCATTCGTCCAGCAATGGGCACTTAATGCTGCCTGGTCTGTCCAGAGTCATGCACCAAGGGAGACATTCATGCAAAAAAGCTCCTCCATGGTGGAGCTTCTCTCCCACTCATGAGCTACAGCTGGCAATCCTGCTCCATGACCTACCAGCCTGTGGCATTTGGTTTGCTGAAATGTGGAGTGGGGGAAGAGGCTACAGCACTGTGCTGTGCTGGGTAGGCACCAGAGGACCCTGCACCAAAAGCAGCCACCCAGCTGTGGCCCTTGCCACTTCATGCTGTGTGTCTTGCATGTCTCTGTACAGATGAAACATCTGATGCAGTGCACAACTTGAATGGTCTGATCTGTATAACGCTAAAGAAAAGCAAGGCATGGGCCAGGACTTACGGTGACACGTTCCTAATTTCTTGTATGCCCCAGGACTCAGAGTATGCTTCACACAGTTTCTGTGTGGGAAGGATGCACTGGGCATTGCAAGGAAAACCAGTAGCGTGGGAGGGAGGGAAGTGCAGTGTGCTTAGTGTGAATGACATGGGTTACCTCCTGCAATGTTCATAGCTGCTGGGACCTTGAGCTCCAGTGTCTTTTTTCTGATTAAATAACCCTTACTGGAACACTTACACACCCTTGCCTTTTCCAAGTATGAATCTGCAATGAAGTATCAGCATTGTTCCTTGAGTTCAGTGGGTCATCACGCAGGCCATAAGAGTGCCAAGGGTGTGGATCTGATGAGAGGCTGCCAAAAGGAAAGCAGAAGGGTTAGATCTGGGAGATATTCACTCTTGTTTTTAAGGCAAGGCTGGTTGCAATCTTAAAGTAATATCAGGAAAAAAAATGTTGGGTGTTGTTTAAAAGTCACAGAGGATTGGCTGACATGCTGTCAGGGGTGTAGGAGTTTCACACCCACTCAATGACGACATCCATGGCTCCTTTGCCTGCCACAGTAATTGTTGAATGTCCTTAACTTTGGACAAAACAATTGCCCTAGAACTGGTGATGAGGGGTAGATCATTTTTCAGACAGCAGAGAAGAGGGACGTGTCATGTAATGGCCATCTTCTTGTGCTGGAGCACATCGGATTGAAGAACAGACACGGAGAAGGAATGATGCTGGTCCTGAAAGACCCTAACTGCAAAGCAGGTAAGTTGGAAGGGATCATGTAGGAGTGGATGATGCTAAATGGGTTCTCTTCCAGATTGCTCTTGCCAAGCCTTGGATGGGGTTGTTTATGCAGTGACAGGGTGAGTACAACTAGCCTGAGGCTCAACAAGGTGTTCTGAAAGGAAACGAGACCTGTTGCAATCCAGGCTTTATTCTTTTTAAATGCAATGTTTTGTCACAGGAATTAATGAAATGGGAGCTGAAAGAAAAAGCATAGACATCATTTTGATTCTGTATTATACTTCATCCATCATATTAGCTAGACAAATACATAGTAACCATCCCAAATGGAGGATTATGCCCATGTTCCAGTTAATCCAGCAGTGTCAGCTCTCCTGTATGTGCCTGACTATTTCCTGTGATCAGAGTTATCTCTTCCTTTGCCAGTTTGCCCTATAACAGATGTGGGGACAATGGCTGCCATTTCACTATTATGGCCGAAGGCAGTCTTGTGTTCGAGGGTCTTGTCTTCTACATTTAAGTGTTTTGAGAGCTGTTCTTTTCCAGTTGTAAGCTCTTATAAATATTACTTGGAACAGGTTCACAGCTGCTTTTGTCGTCTTTGGAATTCTCAAGTCTCAAACCTTGTAGCCTTAAAAATGCACAAACCACTCTAAAACATCACTAAATACCCACAGTAATGTTTGCCTGTTTCATTTAACGTGCAGCAGCTAAAGGAAAAGTAAATTGAGCTCCCTTCACCCATGTAAATAAAACTCTCCAGGACAACATATTTTACTTCAAAATTATATGGTAATTTCTTTTCTTTTTTTTTTCTTTAGGTTCCAGAAACATGTCCATATATGGTCTACTTGTCAGGGACAATAAATAATGATGTAATAGAAAGGTCAACTTTGTGTCATTTAGTTACAGGATGCTTGATGAAGTGAAGTTCCTCAGATTAATGCAACAAAGAAGAACTTTAGAATGGGAAAAAGTTTCAGCAGTACATCTTCAAGCAGGAAATCTGAGATTCGGAACAACTTATATTTTGGCTTGTATTCGCTGATCATGGGGTGATCCAGAAATAAACTCCAGGCTTCAAAGCGAGAGTGTTTCAAAGCTGTCCTGCAGTTGATCGAAACATCCAGGCAAAGCAGGGAGATGAATACCAACAAGGATTTTCTGAACTAAGACTTAATCAAGGAGATAACTAATTTCAACAATATTATTACCCTTTTATTTCAGAACAAAAAGGTAATGCAAATATGCATGTTTTGAACTTATTTAGCATTTTCAATCTGTCTTTTCTATTTGCTATGTCTGTGTAAATGCTTATTCCTATAGCAGTTTGTAACCTAACACCCTAACACAGTCTTGGGAGGTTTTGTGGTTTCCTTTTGTGTTTTTTCATTTATTTATTTATTTATTTTTACAAATAAGCCATACAACACTCACTGGTGTTAAGCAGAGCTGTAGTTCTGTCATTTCCTTAGTTTTCTTTTACTTGCAGGTGATGCTTTTATCTTTATCCCTTAGAATATCTTGCTCAGAAATAATTGTTGTTGTTATGACATGAAAAGGTAAAACATAGTGTGCAAGGCACAGTGCAGGAAAAAGATGTCATCAGCAAATAATTTCTTTCATTTTTAAATTTCCAGTTGGTATGACACAAAGCTAATATTGCACTTATTGCTGTGTGAATCAATGCTTTCTGAGAAAAATAAAAGCATGCAGGTGTATGTATTTCCAGTAAAGATTTTGCACAGAATCACAACTTGATGACATCATAACCCATGCCAGACTGATAGGTGACCTGTTTTGACAGCTGGGGCTGGACAAGTGGATTTGTTTGCTTGGAGGATTCCTTTGGGAAGCCTGGCTTTGCTCCTCCAGCACTGGGCTATAACTTGACCAGTATGCATAAGCTGTTGTTACAAAATGTGTTTGCCTGTTGCTGCAGCTGGACTGCATGAGGTGTCTTCTAATGCCCCAGCTCTGACAGGTCTGATAGGCACTGGAAATCTTTCTCTTTTTAAAATATCATTTGCCTCCCAGCAGTAGTTAACAATATATTTCAAAAACTGCAGAGATGTCTGGAAACTGACCTAAAATATAGAAAAAAATATGAGCGCTCTAAGTGCTGTAAATTGGTCTAGTTTCTACTGCCAGCAGAGGATCTGGCCTGAAAGGTGCAGCAGAAAGAGCTGAAGTGGAGGCTTGGTTTTCTGGGAAGACTTCCAGCCATGTTTACCTTCCCCCTGTGTGCTCCTGCTGCTTTCAGAAGTAAAGGCAAACACACGGAGTGGTATCCTCAGAACCTGGGGCTCACTCATGCCTTGTGAAAGGTAAAAGGAGCAAACCACTCCTCTTCTCTCCCATTTGCAGCCTCTCAAAGACTTGTTTTTGTTTTTAGAAATGTGGTTTATCTCACCCTGTGCCATAAATACTGAGGTTCTGTATTGAGTTACAAGCTGACCGGGTAAACGAAGTGCAAAGGCAGGCAAAGTCCCTGGCTGTGCTCCCTTAATGACCTTGTCACTCACCTGCCGCCCTCCTCTGACAGCGAGAAGTAATTCTGCTAATTCTGCTGCCTGGGGTGCATTGAAGGACAAGCAGCCTTGCTAAGCTTTTCTTGAAGGGAGTGCTATCAATGGGGACCAGTTGTTTCAGATGCTAATGGTGTCGAACAGTGCACTCCTGCATGTTGAGAGCCAGCTGTAATCCTCCTTGTTTATTTACGCTGCACCAGGAATCCGAGGTCCATTCTCCCAAACACTGGATGTTGACAGAGCCTGCAGTCCAAATGTAATAGCATCCTAATTGTGTTTGTCTGTGGCTTTTACCACAATGTGAGTGGTTGCCAGTAGTCAGCCGGGAGCAGTACCTCTGCTTTCAGAGCCAGGTACAGCTGCTCGTCCGTCGCACAGTGAGGGCAGGGCCTGGGCCTGCCACCACCATGTCCCTGCTGGCCCTACCTGCTGGGCCCCGGGTGCAGCTGCAGTACGTCTGTATGGCACAGACCTGATTGCTACATCAAATAAACTCACTGAAACCAGGAGAGCAAAGTTACAAATCAGGTGGAGATGTTGTTTATGTCAGGAGAGCAGGGTCAGGCCCGAGGTGGAAATGATGAGGAATTTAGATCCAGAAGATCTTGTCAGACTGAGGTATTAAGTGGAAGCAGAGGCAGCAATATCCTAAGATGTGTCTCTAACAAGAGAGTTCACTAATGAGGCAATTCAGACCTGAAGGCAGAGTGTTCTTCTGTGACTAATACAGGCGCTATAACCACAGCTTTAAAAATCAGGTTCTGCTCTTCTAAAGTACAAGCAATGTGCCTCTGAAGATGATTGCTGTAGAAATTACTTGGTAGGTGACACAATCACCCACCTGTGAGGATAGGCTCTCGGGCTGCCAGAGGAGTACAGGGGACAGCCCGAAGTGAAAATCTCCCACAAAAACTTGGAGATAAAGTGGACAGTTAAGCCAGCATTTAATTTCTAGATCTGATTCTAATATTTTAAACCTACAATAAACAGTACTGAAACAAGTAAATAGATTCATGCTGACTGCAGAAAGACCACTTTGGCTAGACCTTATTTGACCAAATTGGTTCAACCATTCCACACAAGAAAATTTTATTTATTTATTTATTTATTTCTATTTATTTACATCTTTGTTACTGCAGGTGGAAAATATGTAGCTTATAGCACATTAGCCTAGTGGGTATTTATAAGGCCGTGGCTGGAGGTTCACTGCTGTCCAGCCAAGCAGGGCAGCACCAGGCGAGCGACTGAACCCAGCCCAGGGGGAAAGGAGGTTAATCTCCATCCCACTGCTGTGCACCAGCCTCCAGAGGAAGGCATGCACTTGGGCAGCTACCACAGCTCGCATGGCTTACAGCAGCTTCCTACAGAATTAAATCGAACCCAAATCAGATCACTCTGACTCCACAGCTGCCTACTAAAGCATCTCGCCAGAGAATGGCTTCAAACCCAACTTGAATCATCTCTTGGAGGGTTCAGGGCAGCTAAGGACATCTTTGGCTGTCCGAATGGGCCTGAAAGCTCCTGCAGCCCCCAGATGTGACCCTCACAGCCACAGCAAGGTTGTGCCAGTCAGATGAGCAGCACTTAAAGCTTTCTCTATTTCGGGCCTCACAACATTTCTGACTGCAGGATGAGTCAGTGGTGGGAGCTGCTGCCAGCACTGTTGTTTCTGCACTCCATGGGACTCCTGTCAAAATATTTAGATTAGTGAGGATCACCAACACATGGGGGAGGTTCTCCCTTTCCTCTCGAGTGGGTGGGACCCAGTTAACCCATACAAGAGTAAGAGGATCAAGCAGGAATGATCCCCAAGTTAAGAAATGTTCCCTCACTGTGCTTCAACAAGGCAGGAAACAAAAGGAGGGAAAGGAAGATGTCCAGAAATGGCCTTTATATCTAGATCTGATAGGGGTTTAGAGGGTCACCTAAATCAGTAGGCCCAGTGTGCCGGAGCATGGAATTGCATTGCTGCTGCTTTGCCCCTGTGCAGTCAGGATGCAGGTGGTGGTGCTGGGGAGGATAGAGAAGAGGCATATGAGCCCCATGCCCCACTGCTACAGGTTCCCCTCAAAGAACACTTTAGCTCCATTCTTGCCTCCTCCAAAGAGTCACTGTGCATCACCTTCATTAGGAGCTTAGGATAAGATCCTGCCCCCTCCACTAACAACTGAGTTTAAGTCTCTGAGTCACCATCTGGGCCAGGCCCCTGCATCTGGGCACAAAAGTGCTGGATGTTGCAGACAAGCTCTCTGATTCCAGCCCGTGGGTTTCACACAGCCACAGCACACCACTCACTACGTAAGTACCTAGGCTGCGGGACTGTAAGTGTGCTGCCCAGCATGCCAGGAATTGAGCAAGCCAAACAGCAGCAGAAGTTGCAGGGAAAACAAGGCTGTGTCATGGGTTTGGGCCAGCCGTGGGCTGGAGTGCAGCCAAGGACAGGTACTGGAGCAGCTGGGGTATGGGGCGACAGCAGCTCTTGTATGGGGACTGTCAGTGGTTTGATGCCTGGTTTCAGTTCCTTGGGACAGCAAGGGGTCAGAGAAGAGCTGAAGTGCACCAGCTCACATTAGATCAGCCTTCAGAAATCTGGGGAAAAAAAATAAAAATAAAAAAAAATGGGTTGCATTATTTACAGGAACAGAAGGTTTTATTTTGGCAGTTTTCATGACTGCAAAACACATCCTTCATCGTTAAGAGTCATAATGTTGATCTGAAATCTGCTGGGCTTCCCTTTCCCACTTCCTCTGGGGCATGCTTGGAGCTTGAGGGGGCCGTGGATGTAGCAAACATGACTGTTTCTGAGGTGAAATGCTTAAATCCAAGGTTTTAAGTTTCTTGTGGCTTGATTCAGGCTCTTGCATTTCTTTAAACTTTGTGTGTATACATATATATACATACATATTATGGTTAAAGATATGACCGTGAGTGTCTTGATGCACATAGCTATGTCCATTCCCATGTGGGGAGTTACTGTTTCCCCCAGGTCCGGACTGTCTCTCAGCTGTGCACACAGCAGCAAGGGCTGTGGGAGCAGACCAATCTCCTGGCATAAGCCCCAGGAAGCCAGTCTGCCCTGGGTGGCTAAGTGGGAAAGAGAGGTGGAGGCTTCAGTGGTGCTCTGGCATGGCAGGGGCAGGGACCCCCTTACTCTGGCATGGTTTCTGGGGCAGGGACTGACACCCCTAGGGGCTGAAAGGGGCCCTGATCCCCAGCGGGAGTAGAGGCAGCTTTGTTGAAACCCCACAGGTACACTTAGCCAGCCCCTTGCCTATGTGTGCCTGGGGGATGCTTCTCCACCGTCATATTCTGCTGTCTCCCTGTCCTCCCCTGTCCTGTCCACCTCCTCCTGGGCAGCTTGTAACCATTTCTCTTCATGCCAGTGTTCTCTGTAATTTTACACAGTTCTTGTCACTTTGGTGCGCTTATAAAGAGCAAACCTATTCCCTCTTTGCTGTCATCTTAAAAGAGCCAAGCTTTTCCACCTCATCCCTTGATTTTGGGACACTGACGGCCAGAATCCTCTCTGGCATCTGGAGCAGATCCTGCTAGAGTATTGTACTGTTCATGGCATTAATTCATCCCTATTACTACTGGAAATGCAGTAGTACTTTGGATTGTCTTTGCCTTTTTTGAGTCCGTATTATGATGAGGGTTTGCAGTCATTCTGTGATTTCTGAGTGTGCCCTTGTGTTTCCCCCACCTCTCCTTTCCAGATCTCAACCACCAGTTTTTAGAAGTGAGTCTTACCATAAGTCTTGAAACTGATGACCTTGAACTTTGTTCTGTGGGCAGCAAAAAATCAGAAGTGAAACTGAGCAGTGTCGTGTTGCTCTGCTAGCTGAGCGAGACAAAGAAAGTCACTTCAAAGAATATCTTTGCATGTTGCTCAAGAGATCCCCTGATAGGGTGGAAGAAATTACTCCACGAAGTTGCTTTATCCTGGCAGAGAACCTGTGCTTGCAGAAAACAAGCAGAAAGACAAACCTTGTCCCTAAATTTTCTGCAATTAGAGTGAGAAATAAAATAAAACAAAACAAACAACAGCAAAACACACACAGAATGATGCCCACTGGTGTTGACCTAAATAAACTCACTTCCAGGCTGTATCTTTTTAATCTGACGAGGATTTCCTTTACTGATTCTTCTCTTGAACTGTGGCAACCAGAAAGAGTAGATAAGAACCTGCCTTCCTCGCAGCAGCTCCCTTCCCTGTTTAATCAACAGATAAATCAGCTACTTTATGTGATAGAAAGGAGTTCGTTCAGTAAGTTCATGTGCAGATTTTGGCTGATAATATTCTCTCCCTGGTGAAGGATTTCCGAAGTGTTTGCCAGTCAGTCCAATCAAGGGGCAGAGCTGAACAAAAGCACAAGATGGTTGAATTTCTTTGCTAATTCCAGATTTTGATTACTGTAATCTCCCTTTACAGGAAAGCAAAACAAACATAAAAGAATAAAAATGGCTACAACAGCAGCAAATACCCAAAGACAAACAATAGGCTGCGAGGAATACAGCCTGTACGGTAGCTTGAGCGAAGACGAGCTTATAAAAATGGCCATCCAGCAGAGCTTGGAAGAGGACCCGGCAGGCCAGGCAGCTGCCCAGAGCCACCAGAAGTCAGTGGTGGGGAGCCCTGGCGAGGCGGCCACCCCTGGCCGTGCCAGCAGCCACAACCCTCCCTACCAGCTCTACCCTTGGCAAAGGTGAGTGAGCGCCTGCCCAGTCTGGGCCATCTTGCGCTGCCCGCCAGCAGGAAAACAGCTTCCCCCGTCAAAACACGTGCTTTCTAATTAGTGCTGCTGAGCAGCTTCACGCGCTTGGTCTGCAAGCCTGTCATTAGTTTGAAAGCCGGAGCCTGCTATAAATCCAGTGAGGTCAACAATTTACATCCTCACAGTGAAATGAGAATCTGCCCGGAGCTGTCTGGTTTAAGTAATAAATAAAAGGAGAAAGGGGCACTGCTGTGTGCTTCCTGAAGGGAAGAAGCCCTGCTGAAGCCAGCAGCTCTCCTCTCCTACAGGGGCACACTTTGCGCCAGGCTTCAGCTTCACCAGAGGAAGCACAGCGTTTGTTATGGGAAAACATAGGAGAGAGGCCAAAACCAGACATATAAAACAGTGTGAGCTGGATACCTTTTAGATACTGTAGAGGATGAATTTATTTCGGGTCTGAGTCTGGTCCCAGGCATGCAGCTGTGGAGGCACTCCCTGCTCTGCCATGCTGGGCTCAGGCGGTGACAGTGGGGACCTGCTGGCAGGGGAAAACCAGACCTTGTTCTTTTGGTCTTTATAAGGCAGATTTCTCAAGGCTAAAGGGAGAAAGACATTAGATAGTCACCCCAAAATCAAGGCAGATAAAAAAGTATCCTTTAAAACCTTTTTTTTTTTTTTTTTTTTTGGGGGGTGGGGGAGGAGTAACTGAAGTTTTTGTTCCTTCTCCCTTCTCATAGCTCTACTGTCCTTCCTTGGTTCCCAAGGCTAGGAAGCTTGGGACAATCTGAGGAGCTATAAGCATGTCTAACAGCTGCAGAACAAGGATGCTTTACAGAGTGCACTCCTGCTCCAGCTGAAGTTTGTGGCTTCTCGGTGTCATTACAGTGCACTTGCACTGTCAGCTCTGCCGTGGGGACCCAATGCTGGACAGAATAAGGGCTTCCCTGGCTATTTGGTCCTGTCCTCCTTGGGGGTCCTTGCTATTTTACTGAAAGACTGCATCCACTGCTCTTTGCATTAACTTGTCCTGCCTTTGCCGCAGGCCAGCAGCATTTGACCTCCCAGCACAGCAAAAGCCTTTGCAGCTTTGTAACTCCAGGCTTGGAGCAGTGCTGAGCTCTTCCACCACCCCGAGGAGTCAGGTGTCTTCCACCCCCTGCTCAGACCTGCTTGTGTGACACTTGGGGAGGTGACAAATGTCACCTCGCCTCGTGCCTGCTTCCTGTGTGGTGGCGGCAGGGTTAAACTCACTCTTGTCTTATATGGTCATTTGAATCCCCTGACGCTTCCTCAGAGGGCCAAAAATAATCTCGAGCTGAGAGAGCAGCTGAATCCAGCGTAGAACAAGCTGTGGCCATCTGCTTTTATTCAAAGCCCTGACCGGCAAGCTTCCTTGCTCCATCTCTGCGGATGTGTGTCTCTGTTTCTGCCTCACCATGACCTGTTTCTCCTATTCGGAGTATTTCTCTTTATTTCATTCATGTCATCGCCACTCCAGATTGGCAGCCCAGCCGAGAGGCCGTGCTCAGCCTCCCAGCACAGGAGCAGCCTGGGGGGTCAGGCGAAGGTACGACGGCAGCCTGTACAGCACAGCACAGCCCGTGTAAGTGCCTCCCCTCCTGCTCCCGCTCCAGACCCCCCTTGCTCTCTTCTCCCCCTTCATCCCTCTCCATCCCTCCAGTGCACACTTCCTGGGGACTCTGGGTCACTTGGTAGCTCTGGGAAAAAGCAGGGAAAAGAAATATTCTGTCGCGTTATATAAACAGGGCAAGAAAGTCCTTCAAAGGGATGTTTTATTAATGCTGCCAGATGCAATGCCTGTTCCCAGCAATACCTACACTGTCCTGCCATGTTAAGAGGGGCTGCTGGGAAGCCGTGCTGCATCTTACCTGCCCGAGGGGCAAGCCAGCATGGTTGACTTTTGACCGTCCTGGCCACATTTTGCTGTTGGCAGAGACCATAAATAAACTCAGATGATCACAGTCATGGTTGAGGAAAGCAGACAGGCAAGTGAGTGGCCCTGTCTTATGCCTGGGTGTTGTGGAAGTGTCTGGACACAAATGGATTTATTACAGCTCTCTGCAGGCAAAGTAGATGCAGGCACCTGCCTTTAGGGGCTAGACAAATTATTGCAGCAGCATTTCTCTTTATCCTGCAGAAAACTCCTCCCTGCCTTTTTTATCCCAGTTTGAAATCACTTTCTTCTATCCATCTTTCAAGTCCCTCGCTGGATGCATGCTTGCAGTGACTACCTTTCCACCACTCTACTTCCTTTCCTCTATCACCCATCTCTATATTCTCCCCCATATCACCTATCACCCATTCTCCCCAGTCTCACCCTGCACCCAGGCTGATCCAAGCTCTGTTCCCTGCTCTCCGCTGACATTGCCCTCCCTGACACATGTGAAAACCCCTTTCTGCTGGAACATGGAGCCTCCCTTATCCCCATAACCTGACACCTCCTCTTGGTCCCACTGAAACCACACCCTCTTGTTAAGTGTCCTGCACTCCTTGCACACCTCTCTCCTTCTCTGGGTGCGATGACTGGAGGGACAGCTTCTTCTGCATCACACAGCTCAGTAGGGTTCAGTCCACAGTGCGAGGTGGGATAACGCTGATAAACTGCCCGTCCTCTGCTGCCAGGTGAGAGCAGAAGTGTGGCGGGGAAGCTACAGGGGAGCGTGCTGTCACGGCTATTTTAGGGCCCTGGTCTTGGAGCCAGGCAGGGCTGATTGTTGGCTTCACCTGGAGAGATGTTGCTCCTTCCTGCTTTCTGCATCTTACCAGGCTGCCAGGAAAATGAGGAGCTTCCTGAACCCTCCTGTGCTCCTCTGCACCTCTTCTGCAGTGCTCAGAATTGACCCCCCTGTACATCTCTTCTGCAATGTGTATTTATCAGCTTGGCTACTGGCATTTGAAATGCAGTAATTCTTTTGATTAGTCTATAAGGTTAAGATTTCATCAGAGCTTCGGGCTTCCTCCATAGTCCTAATACTTATTTTGTATATTTCTGATGAAATCCAAGCAGCAGAATGGTGACTTTTTTTTTTTTTTTTAGATAGTTTGGTTTGGTTTGTGTTTTGTTTTGTTTTGTTTTTTATAACAGCCAACTATGAGCCAAGCAGAAAACAAGGATTTCACATGGAGATTCATTAAACTTTCTGTACTGATCTGGAATGCGCTTGGCTAAAGCATCCACAACCTGATCCAGCAAACCCCTCTTCTTACTCAGGAATCATTTAAGGTCAAGGATCCCAACAGAAGCTTGCTTCATTCGGCATCTAAGGGCTCAAGCCGAACAGTAACCGATTCTTCATACATTTTTAACCCTATCGCTGATACGAGGTAGGCTGCTTTCACTGAGGTCCCAGCTAATGAGATTCACCTTGCATTTGCTGCCTGCAGGCACCATGCACAGACTCCTGCCATGGCCCACCTGGCATGCAGTAACTCATTCAGCGCCAGTAACTATTGTGTGCCGAATCCTGAGGTTGTGGTGAGCAGCCCAGCGTATGTAACATGAACCTTTGCACAGAACAACAGATGGCTTTGGCAGCCTTGTGCCAGAGGCTGTTACAGACAAAGATCCCCCACCTCCTCCTCCTGTCCCAGCCAAACGCACCAATTGCTGCTGGCTGACTTCAACAAAATGCTGGGTTTCCAGCACTTATATAAAAGTCTCTTATCTATAATTTAGTTGTAGTCCTCGGGGTACTCTGAGAATATGAAGATGCAGCAGAAGATGGGACCTCAGCCCTGCAGCTACCAGGTCAGGTGATTCCTCCTGGCCAGCTGTGGCTAGGACAGCAGCTGCCTGCTCTAGCTGTTATCTCCTCATGTAAAATGCCTGGCTTTGTCCCCTATCTCCCTCCATTCCAGGGTTGCTATTTTTGTGACTCTGCAGTCCTGAGACTGCTGCCTCCAGCTCTAGAGAAACAGCAGTGGCAAAAGGGACATTTTCATCTGGGGAACGGTGTCTTTCCCCATTCCTTGGCACACTGCTCCTGCAAGCTGCACTAAATGCAGAGGTTGTACCAATGATGTGGTTTTTGAGAACTCCCATGCTGAGCTGCTTATATTTTTCTGTCTCTAGTCTCACTCCATTGTGGTATTTTAGACCTCCTGTCATAATCAGAGTTTCTGTCTGTTCCCAGTATCACTGCCATCATCTCATACTGGGTTCCTACCCTGGTGATGCTAATGCTCTCCTTGAGACACTCACCTCCATCCCCAGTCTCTTTGCCTTCAAAGCTGCAATATTTTCTCTACAGAGTTAGCATGAGCCACAAGCTCCCCTAGGTTTTCAACATCCTCATGTTCTCTGTCTCTGAAAATACAACCCCTGTTCATTTTTTCGCAAACCCCCATCAGAACTGGAAGGATGCTTCTTCCCTTGGGGTGTTTGCTGCCCTGGAGCTTGACAATTTGCTGCCTCAGAATAGGGAAGCAGTGGCTGCCTTCTGTCAGCACAGCCAGGCAGAGAAGGACCAGGCACTGGTGCTGGAAGGAGTAGATCGCCTGCTGGGTCTATGCAGGATGCAGGCTTGGCAAAGGAAAGGCTTGTTGGAAAGAAGCTCACCTGAAGGCTGCTCCTCATGTCTCACTTCTCAGGGGCATGGAGCACACTCCATGATTTTTCTAGGTTTTCAAAGTGAGTCTCTTCTTCTACACCCCATGGAAAGAGATCAACACATCCAGACAGTGATTCTTCTGACCTGTTGTGAATGGCTAAATTAGAGCAGATAGATAAATTTCACCTTTAGAGGTCCCGTAGCTAGAAAAAAATAATCTTAGCATATCAGCTGTAGGGGTTCACTGTTGTTGCCAAATGATACAGTGATGTTGCTGTGAAAAGCTTATTGGGAATGAAGGAAATGGTAATCAGGTTTTAATCTTGTTTTAAAGAGAACTTGACCCTGTTGTGGCAGCAATCAAGGATGGAGATGAAAAAGCAGTGTGCAACATGATGAAATCAGGAAAAAACCTTTCTGAACCTAATAAGGATGGCTGGATACCCTTACACGAAGCTGCGTACTATGGCCAAGTGGGTTGCCTGAGTCTGTTGCAAAAAGGTCAGTGAAATTAAAACTAATTACAAAAGGAGGAAGAAGAATATGAGTATACTAAAAAGCAGAATTAGCACCAGCCCAATCCTTTTCTGGGACTGTGTGTGAAGCTTTTTTTCAACCTCTATGAGTGCATATTAATTTAACCTTGTCTTTGAGGGTAGTTTTCCAGACTTAAGCCCCTAAAAGTTAGGATCTTCAGGAGAAAGTGATGCCTGGATAGATCTTGCCAAGCCTTGGACTTCTCCCAGCAGTCTTATAGTTGGGATCTTGGCCGTTGCAAACTGCTCAGCCACCACAGCAGGCATCAGTGTCACCTGCTAGCACTAGCTTCAGAGCCAGCCCAGCACCTCTTTCCACCTCTCTGAAAGTGGTCGACTACTGAAATTTATTTTCAAACTGCTGCTGAAGTGCAGTTACTCAACAGGTTTCTGCATCACCAGTGGCCATAGCTAAACATTTTAATCTAAGCTATTGACTGATCAGATTCATAGTAACTTTATATTCTTAACTTTGTTTGCTGAAAATAAAAGGAGGAATAAACAAAAGAAACTCACCTAAAACTGTAAGGGTGATGGTGCTGCAGATACTTGTGCACTACCTGCCGCGATGACTTTGGGCTCTCGGTTTCTTCACAGCGTACCCTGGCACCATTGACCAGCGCACCCTCAACGAGGAGACAGCTCTCTACCTGGCTACCAGCCGGGGCAACCTGGACTGCCTGCTCACCCTGCTGCAGGCTGGGGCCGAGCCCGACATCTCCAACAAGGCCAGAGAAACTCCACTCTACAAAGGTAAGGGTGGTGCTTCAAGGGATGATGAGCTCTTCTGGCACCACCAGGAGAGAGCTGCAGGTGCTTGAAGGATCAGCTGCACCTTGCTCACCTCAGACATCTTGCCTATCATGCCCTTAGGCTGAAACTCCGCAATTAACTCATTTTGCACCCTCTGTCCAACAGTTCTGTGTCTCCTATGTCTGACCTGCCATGCCATGGCCTCTCTTCTCATTCACGAGAGACATTTTAGATGTTGCCCTGGGGGCATAGGCTGCAACGTGGTGCCGAGGACGGGGTGTGTGGTGCTCAGTGGGCTTCTCAGCACAGGGAGTCCATGCAGTGTCCCAAACTTTGGGAAATCAGAAAGCTGGACAGTACAGGAATACGTATGTCTTTCCAAGCAGTTGGTCCTAAGTAGCTGTTCGGTGTGGGAGTGTATCAGCTGTAGACATGCCAGTAATTCATAGACAGGGCCAGGCCAGGCTGTGTGCTACGGGAGATGAACGAAGTTATAAACAATCCAGTGAGGCAGATAAAGTGTTTAACATGGACATACTACATTGCTGCTGGTCAGAGAAAACACTTTCTTCAGCAGAACAACATCAGATCTATGATATCACAAGGACTGAGAGGACATGAACTCTCACACCTTCATGTCCATCCCTCTTTGACCGACTGTTACTGCCATAACCATTTTTAGTGCTCTAACACATTAAATAGCACATATTACTGCTTTCAACAGCAACCTTGCCTCCAGCTTCGGATGCCTGGCACTAGACCTGTTCAGTTTAAAATGTCTTAGTTGTAAAATTCTGGCTTATAGTCTGTCAAAGGAAAGCTGTTCTACTCTGGCTGTTCTACTGTGTGTTAAACACACAGCAACAGTGGTAGTAGCAGGTAGCAATGTTAGCAGTAATAGTAGCAATAATAATAATGTGAATGCATCCTTTAACCAGAGAAAAGCTATTATTCAGAATATGCAGGTCTTTATGCAAAACCTTCTGGCCCATCCTCTAATAAAAAGAGTGAAAAATTTGAATGGCAAATAAGTCATCCCTTATGTGTTAGCAAATTTAATTCTGCAGAGCTACCATGCATAGGTGATTATAATAGTGTCTATTCAGATCGTTGCTTTCAGTACATGTGAGCGACACCTGTGTATGAAAGAGAAATCCATGTGCATGTCCCAAGGGAAGGATCAAAACCAAAAAAGGACCACTGTGAGAAAAATGAGCTATTATATAAAACAAAACAAAAACAAAAACACAATTACTATATAATGTGCTGGCCTACCTCTCTGAACGTTGTAGAACAAATGCTACAGGGGGTGGTAAAAGTTTCGGATTATCCTAGGTGCCTTTAGTTTAGGATGCCACAGTCGAAGTGTATAACAAGGATTGGAAGCCTCATGATTTGGAATTCAAGAAGCAATGGGACAAACTGATGGAATAAAAATCAGTAGAATACTATTAATTACTAAGAAAGCACCATTAGCTCGGGATGGTCCTAAGCTGTGAATTGTTGCAGGCTGAGAGAGTGCTACTGACTCACCCTGTTATTATTTTCAAAGGATCTTTTTCTGGCCACACTTGGTTTGGGCTTTTTTTCATTTTATTGTCTATATAGAACTCTATTTGTAGTTCAGAACAGTAAGATCTAGAGCCATTTTGCTCAGAATTTGCAAATACAGTGTTCAGGTCATGTGATTTCTATGACTTGTTCAGTCTTCATAAATTATCTCTCGTGCTTTGTCCTCTCCCTGTGTCACTGTGATGTACAAATGTGCTGGTACAAATGTGCTGGGCTTCCTTAGAACTAGGCTTGGCACAAGTCCTGCACATGGCACAGCCTCCCCCAGCTCCAGACTGAAGATTGGCTTCACTGCCGCGTCTCTTGCAAGCCCCAGACAATGTCATTTGGCAGCAGCCTTAGCCATCATATTGAACGAGACGGTCTTATTCAATATGGCCAAGTTGCGTTATATTGCCTTGTGCTACATGAGGTGGATACCCACAATACCTAGAATCTTTTCAAAAGCTTGTACTGATCGCTTCACTTTTCTTCAAAACAGCCTGTGAGCGCAAGAATGCAGAGGCCGCAAGACTTCTGGTACAGTACAATGCCGATACCAATCACCGTTGCAATCGAGGATGGACTGCTCTCCATGAGGCTGTCTCCCGAAACGACCTGGAGATTATCGATATCCTGGTGAAAGGGGGTGCCAAGATTGAGTCTGCAAACTCCTATGGAATCACTTCTTTATTTGTGGCAGCTGAGAGTGGGCAGTTGGAAGCTCTGAGATACCTGGCAAAATGTGGTGAGTAGAGTTGTGCCCTTGACACACCATTCCTCGTTTCATCCTTGATATTTCAAAGTTCCCATTAATTTGCCCTGACTCAGCTTTTCTATCTCCAGACAAAGACTGGCCTGTAGAGCTGCTGAACCCCTGTTGCTCCAGATGGCTGGATTGTGTAGGGTCTTTCAGAGAGCATGGTCTAAACAAATGCACTTTAGCATTCATTTGAGGTCACCTACTTCAGGAATTAATATGGCGCTCTCTAATTTCATTGTTTGACAGCTTTCAAAACCTGTATTGCTGTGAACACGTAGCTTAAATCCGATCAGTCATAGAAGAAAACTGTAGGTGGTAAGAGATGGCAGAAGTTGAATATTAGCCAGCCCCATCTGCTCATGAACATGTACACTGATGTTCAAGGTTATCTCTACTCCACTAATGAATCCTGCTGAAAATAGACAGAGTACTATTGTTATAATTAATGGATTTACACCTAGGAGAAGCAGACACTCTCCCTCATGTGTATGTGTTCAAACATATAAACAGAATGAATTTTATTCTAGTTTACACAAAATCTAACTTCTACTGCTCCAGTCATGTAAAACAGCATTACAATAAGCACAGACTTTACTACCATTCTGAAGAATATTTTATTATTGCTGTGGACTACTATCTTCAACGTAGGTAAGAATTGGGTCCTGCACTTGTGAAATGAGAGTTAAACAGCAACGAAGATAAGAAAAACTTCTAAATCAGAACAGCTAAGAAATATATGAGAGTCGGGGAGAAAAAAAAAAAAAAAAGTTCTGTTGTCCAGCTAACATTGTCAAGTCAGTTTTATGAGACCATTTAGTCCATCAGACTGCCTACAATTTTAGAAACTAAGCTGGAATGTGATTTATGTTTCAACTTTCATAGATATTATGAGTTTCTTAAAGTTCAATTTTGAGAAAAATACACAAGAGAAAATCCAATAAAACTGTCCAGTTGTTTCAAGCTCTCAAAAACTCCTCTGAGAATCCCAGAAATGATATCACTGCATTGTTTACAATGAGCAATATTCATCATAAAAAAGGTTTCTTTTTCATTTCTTTTTCATTAAGAATGTAGTCCTGTGTTATGTTTTGTCACTGCAATTCTCTTGATGTTTCCAGCTACAACATCTTCAAAGGGCCAAACACAACACAGATGTTTCATTTTGGGGTGAGAGCACAGGGAAATGTTCTCTTTGGCAGGAATTTTTCATGATCAAACGGGAGACTGATTGACTCCTTTATTGGAGTTTAGAAGCAAAACTCCAGTGAACTGTCATTCCCATTTAGGATGCACATAGAGCAGCCTTCCCCAGGACAGCATGGTAGAGTATATTGCAGTCAAAACTCAGTCTGCCAGGCCTTAAATATCTAGCACAGAAAAAAAGCAAAATTCCAAACTGTTTCTGGCCAAATAGTACCAGGGCTTGGTTTATTCTTGGTTGTTGTTTATTAAGACAAGCACCCACTAGAGTACATGAAAAAATGCCCCAAATACTCTAGTAACTCATCAATAATATTTATCTTTTCTTAGGTAAAATTCACTATTTGGGGCCTAAGGTGAAGCCTCATAAAATGGAAAGATAAAGCTTTAGGTGCTAAGTTTTGAAATGAAATATTCATTAACTAAGACTTGCCCAAATGAAAGCTGATTAGAATTCTTGTTCAGAACTATGCAGATGTCTTTATAAAATCCTGTTTTAGCCTGTATATGTACTAAAATTGAAATATATTATAAATAGTATAAATGTACATACATATGTACCTGCATAAATATATAGATTATAAGCAATTTTAAAATGAAATAAATATATAAATCATAAATACATAATCATATAATAATTTACTTTGGAGAGCTACTATTGAAGTAATCTAGTCCACACTTCTGCTCAGTAATATTATATATACATAGTGTAAATATATAAGTACTAATGGAATTATTGTGTCCAAAGAAAAGGCCATGTTAAATAAAGAACAAGCATATTTTAAAGCATTTGTCTTTGAGATACAGCTGAATGGAGCCTCCATTCATAACTGGGATCTCATGTTCGACACCTGCTGTGCATTTTATCCTGAGAATATCTCCGCTTTCCTAGAGTGCATTGTCACTTTATCACTTTACTTTCCCCAGCAGTCTCTGAGTAAGAGTATGATTCCCTGTTTAAACTCTCCCTCATAAAATTCACATCATAGTAAAAGCCAGTGGAGATCTATAATATAACTGTATCACATTGTCATTTTGCTGCGATAAGACTTCATTCGCATCCTCTTTCTGCACATGGTGTAACTCCAGTGTCATGGAGATTTATGTGTTCATTCAAAGTATGTTGCTCCCATCTTATTTTAACCTTTTAGTGCTACAAAGATTTTCTTCCTTCCTAGGTGCTGATATAAACACTCAAGCCAGTGATAATGCCTCTGCTCTTTACGAAGCTTGTAAAAATGGACATGTACCTATTGTGGAGTTTCTATTGTCCCAAGGAGCTGATGCTAACAGAGCCAATAAGGATGGCCTGTTACCTCTTCACATAGCAGCCAAAAAAGGGATTTGCGAGTAAGTTTTAGTTCATTTCATAATTTCATCTTTTAGATAAAAATACAAAGTCCTTATGAAAAGGAGAACGTAATGTTCCAGATCCAATTCTGAGCATTGCAAGCAAGGGAGCTGCCGCTTTCAGAGCTTAGGTTGGAAATCATAAACTGAACAGAGTGTGTTTTCCGGATGGGGTGGTGTGAGCAGGGATGTGAGGTGAAAGGTCCCTTTAGCTTTGACAAGATATCACCTATTACAGCTAAATAACCCCATGTATCTTGAGAGTGGATTAAATTGAGCTCCACAAAATATGCTTGAGATAGAATAAAAAAGCATCTGTATAACGGGTTAGTACTCAACAGCTATCACGGCATAGCCTAGTCTGCAATCATTTTCCTACATAAATAAGCCCAGAGTGATTTTTCTCCATAAGCAGAACATGCTGCATTCATCTCTGGTGTGTTCAGGTTTTATTAGCCATAATTCAGCTGCTGACAGCAGGAAGTGGTTAAGTGAATCTTTAGGGCATTAATGAGATTGTTGCTAGAATATGGTGTCCAGTTCTGGTATCCTGCCTTTCAGAAGGCTTTCAGGAAATTGGAAAAGCTTCAGAAAAGAAGTATAAGGATCACCCAAGGTCTGGAAAATATGCTTGTTAGTGAGTGATTAAATACTCTTTCATGGAACAAATTCATAAAAAGATACTTTTTTTTTTTAATTAAATGTCTTTGGGATAGAACTGATTATATTCTGTAAACACTGAGAAAAGTACCTAATGGAAAAAATAACCAGGAATTGAGTAGATTTACCGGTCCTCTGAAGTAGTTTTTTCTAATAGGAGAACACAGTCCTGCCTGAAATAAATGACGTCAGTTTAGGAGGTGTTGTCTAGGGGTGGGATTGTTGCACTGTCATGTAAGTAGTGCTTCCCTATCTCTTTCAAGACCCAATAGGAACTGACATTGCAACCTGCTTATGAGCCTGAATTCCTGAGCATTTCCTTCTGATCCCAGGATGAGTTTTAGCTCCCACCTTTAATCCCCTGCCACAGCCCACAGCTACTTTTGCAAAACACAGTCACATCTCTGGTTGCAGTGACAGACCCCTTTGGTGACTTTAGTGGACTCTTCTGACTATAGCAATTTCTGTCGAAATCCTTTAAGCAGTGATTAAAAGAGGGAGTATGTCCAACCACATCCAGAAAAGGCTGTTTCTAGATAGTAAAGCTATCTTTGCAGACTGCTAGAGCAGATTCTTATGTATTTCACAATGTCTGAGGAATTAAAACTTTTGACAGTGCTACACCTCCCCACAGTATCTTTTCTCTTAGCATTTTGGCCCGTTTGGGAAACCCAATTACACTTCTCAAATCACTTTGATAGACCTGAGAATATTTATTTTCTGCAATTGCAGTAGGCCTGCTTCTTTGTGGAAGCTGTATTCAGAGGGCAACCCGGTGTGAATTTACATAATTGGTTTATATGCTTCTAGCATGTACATAAATATCTTGCATAGACTAATACAGGCACGATTCAACATTTTCTCCGGGGTTTGACTTACAAAGACAGTTTCTTGAAAACAAACACATTTTAGATGAGAAATGTGCCAGAGACAAAAACCAGCTCCAGTCGTTCACTTTCAAAAAAGTTGATCCAACAGTACAGTAAATTGATCTGAATCCAATCCGTATATAGAGTCTAGACCAGCTCTCTGAATCTATTCTTCCCCTCAGAAGATCCACACCCCAATCTGAAAACAAATTTACATGGAAAGTCTGCAACCTCAGTCCATCCCTATGTTATGAGAAAAAGGGCCTAATTCAGAGATCACGTCTATCATTGCTAACATTGAGCAGCGTAAATGAGACCAGAATTCATCTCAAACTCAGTTTGTTCACTTGCAAAAGTCTGAGCACAAATTTTTGTGCACAACTGCCCAACTGCTGCAAACAGAATTGCAAGAGGATGAAAAAAAGAAAAAGATCTCTTATAAATATTTATCTAAATGACAAAGCTTTAGCCCGATTGGCTGATCGTTCTTAATTCCTTTGGTATTCGGTAAAATAACACCCTTCATGGTGACCTCTCTTTGTATTCCTGCAGATTTAATACGTAATTCTGCAGGAATTCTACTCTTCAACTTTTTGCCAGAGCACGAAGGCTCCCTACCATCAAAAAGCAAATAATGTAGTCTCAGGGCTTAACTGTCAACTCTTGTGTCTTGGTGTTTGTTTATTTTAAATGACACCTTGTCAATACTGACATGAAATTCATAAGGGTCATCTCATCAGCTGTAGGACAATCACAAGCAGTCATTTAACTCCTTCCCCCTTGGAACCAAGGAGCTGAGAAGAGTTTGTGAAGTGTGGGCAGATTTATTAAGTAAATGCAAGTCAATAATCTCTTGGCACGCTCATAGTAAGGATGCCCTCTGCCTCTTCCCTATAATTTCTAGCAAATGGAAATCCCAAAAGCAGGTGTCAGGGGTAAGGGGACACTCAGCACTATTTCAAAACTGTGCAAGAAGCTCAGCCTTGTGACAGACACAAGCTGTGGCATGGCTTGTCCAGCTTTGGCTGCCTTCACTTGAGCTCCATTCTCCTTCCCACCAGACAGGAAAGACTGCAGTGGTGGAGACACCACATAACTGAACCAACTCGCTTTGAAGGAAGAAGAAACAGACAGGTACTAGATACAGAACTATATTCTGATAAAATATGATGATTCCAGACTTTCCTTTTTTTTCTCCCAACAAAGTCTGAGGTACAGGGGTTGTACTGATGTTTGTGGCACTGCAACATTTGGACATAAAGCCTCAGTGTGGCACCCCTGGGGTGAGGTTCAGGTTCTTGCAGACAGAAATGAGGCAGGTTAGAACTTAGATGTGAAGAGCTGGCTGAAGCACATATTCTGGAGGGAAAGAGCAAAACAGACCCTTAAATCTTCAAAAGAGTTGGTCATGGGATGACAAATTCTGGCACTTGGCATGGTGTCCTCACAGTGCTTTGTGCCCTTTCTGCTATTAGGGCTCTTATAGAAAACATTTGCTAATGGTGGAAAGTTGCACGCTCACCAACATCCAATCTTCCTGCTCCCTGGTGAGCATCACAGTGCTGGAATGAGTGAGGATGCTGGAAGAAAAGAAAAAAAAGAAAAAAAAGTGCTTCGCTACTCAAGATATTTACATAATTTAAAACAACAACAACAACACAACTTCTGTTTAAAAAATAAGATGTAAAAGTAACTTGGAAACATCAACTGTCCACCATGTAAATGGGAACATAATCCTGTAAAGTGTTATGCATCTTCAACTCTTCTTTCAGCTCCTGAGAGCACTGGAGGCTCAGTCTTTCACAGGATAATTCAATGCATCAGAAGCAAAGTTTTTTTCCTGAGACTAGGGCTTATATTTTGCTTAATTTGATATGTAAATATATGTTTGAGGGCCTAGTGTTGGAACCAGCCATTGAAGCCCAGCTGAAGATGTGCCATATTTTAAAGGAGAGAGACACTACTCATTGGGAAACTGAGCTCTGCATGTTTGTTAAAAGAGCTGTTGAATGCCAAATAGAGTCATCTGCATGAGAGGAGGATGAAGAGGTGTGTGACTTGCTGGCTGCCACAAGTCCCTTTTTTAGATGTCCCTGTCTCTGCAGGCATCCCATAGGGAGCATGGGCATCTCCTGGCACAGTAGGCAGGCTCAGGTCTGATGGTCCATACTCTCTTTCTACATCTAGCTTAGGGTGACTGTCTGTGTCTACAGAATCAGGATAGCACCTTAGCTAAAACACCCAACTTTATGAGCAGGAAATGAGGGTTTAACCCATGGGTCTGGTTATGCAGCTCCAGTGACAACTGTGGAGACATAAAATGCTCATGGATTTGAAATGGCAGGGGCCTTTTACATCATATATTTGAAATTCTGATTACATAACGAGAGCGGCCTGATTTATGTTGCTGTGCTAAAGGCTGCATCACACTTTCCAATAGCAATCCCTGGTTACTGGGGTTTAGGACTTGGCTGTACATTTTTTCTCCCTGGGTTAAAAGCATGGCAACCAGCCTAGAAAATATTTGTGTTTCTTTTTCTCTCCTTTCCTAATTATCTTTTTGGCTCCCCATGATCTGGGATGGATGTTGATAGCCCCACGGATTTGCCACAGCCAAAAGCTGCACAGTGAGGTCCTCCAGGACGGGGCTCAATCCAGGGTAATAACTGAACTGTAAAATCTGGCATGGAGGTCTGGAAACCAAATATATAGTTTATCCCAGCTCTGTCCCACAGAGGAAGGTTTGGTTTCATCCCCTTTTTGGTCTCAAGCCTCTTGCTGCAGCTGTGACCCATGAGGCCTACCAATGTCTTGTGTGGGTGAGCACTCAGCAACAGAGCTATCATGATGGAGGTGGGGATGTACAACCCCTCTTTCAACAAGTCCAGCCTGCTTCCTCAGGCAGTTCTTCTGACTCCTACCCACAACGCAATGGTGGAGGTGCAGAACATCCGGGAAAGCCCATCTGGGTGTTTGCCATTGGGTTGTTGCACAGGAGTGAGTTACAGCGGGATAGGTGAGGAGGCAGCACATTGTCTCTTCCATTGTAAATGCCTCTGTGGCTGTCAGTACCTCACAGAAACTGGGTGATAATTTCGAAAAATTTGCTCCTCTCTGAAAGAGGAGTCACCTAACTCACATTTTTGTCAAGGTAAGAACATAGGGAGATGAAGACAGGTTTCAAGTTCACACTCTGGTTTTGCTCTGAGTGAGTTGTTCCTGTGCCAGTTAGTAGGCTCTTAAGGTTACAACCACAAAGCGAGGATTTGCAGTAGATCCACTAGAGCTCACCACTGCTCACTGGCTCTCCATCCATCCATCAGGATTGTCTCCATGCTGATCCCCGTGACCAGCCGCACCCGTGTCAAGCGCAGCGGCATTAGCCCCCTGCATTTAGCAGCTGAGCGCAACAACGATGACATTTTGGAAGAGCTGATTGATGCTGGCTATGAGGTGAACACCAGCCTCTCCAATGAACGCTCCTGCCTTTATGAGGACAGACGCACCACCCCCCTCTATTTTGCTGTTTTTAACAACAATATCTACGCCACAGAGCTCCTGCTGCAGGCTGGAGCCAACCCCAATGTTGACCTCATCAACCCGTTGCTCATCTCCATCCGCCATGGTTGCCTGAAGACCATGAAACTGCTTCTTGACCACGGAGCAAACATCAATGCCTATATTTCAAGCCATCCTACCACATTTCCAGCAACCATCATGTTTTCAATGAAGTACCTTTCTGTGCTGAAGTATCTCCTGGATCTGGGCTGTGATGCTGTTTCCTGTTTTCAGTGTCAGTATGGAAATTGCCCACACCCTGCATTAAATTACAGACGGGACAGACTTAATGATCCTCAGCTGTCCACAGAGCCAACTGTAATACAGGTAAGCACAGCTAAATCTACCTTTAGCACTTCTGAGGACACCTCTCACCTATATATCTTGATAACTTCATGTATTTCTTCTCCCACCTTTCCTGTGAGAGAAGTTGCCTTTAGTCCTACTTCACTTACATAAAAAAAACATAAGGCTTAATAAGAGTATGTGAGAGCTCCAAGTCCATGTTCAATGAAGGGGGGAGAGTGGGGGGAGGGAGAGGGAAGATAGGCAAAATCTGCTGTTGCCCTAGCCTGAATTTCAGGTGAATTATAGGCATCTTGACAGCTTTTGCTGTCAGATCCACAATACTCTTTTCCTCTGGACCTGAGGTGCCAGGAGTGAAGCATGTTTTCTTGACAGGCAGTGTCAAATGGGCAATAGAAACATGCTTGTGCTTCTCACCCTGTAACACCTGTTTTATCTAATAGAGAATTTAAACTCATGGTTAAATTAAAAATGTATAGTCCTTTACTTTATGAGGGTAAACTAGTGAATGTAAATTGTTGCGATTTCTGAATCTACTGGATAAGCAGCCAGGGAGAGGGTGTATAAATCACTACATTAGCTACATGATTGCACATTATATTCAGTTTTCAAACAAGATTAGGAGATTTAGATCCATGATTCCATATTTTCAAAGCCACTTACAGATTTTAGATGACCATGTCTTACATGTGTAACTCTGCAGTCCTTTCCAAATCTCAGCTACCATTTCCATTGAGCTGGAATTGGATTCTCAGTCCCCTAAATGACATTGCATAATCTCAGATTACACTTTTGTTGTGTGTGATCTTTGCCTGTTGACTCCTTCCAAAATATCTCAAGGAAAATATAACCCTCCAGTCATAATTTACTATCCTTCAACATAAGACACTACAAAAACTCTCAGCATGGCAGTCCTCTTTCTCTATTGCAAAGCATTATGGAAGCAGTAAGTCAACTCCTGTATAGCTTAAGTGTACCCTTGTGTGATTTAGAAGATAGTGTCACTTAGGCCGAAGAAATGCTCACCAATAAACTGAATAATTTCTGAGTCTTGAACAATGACAAGGTAGGAAGTAGAGTGAAAGAAGGCTGGAGTTCCAAGGCAAAGAGAGAGGATTTGTCTGTACCCTCTGTGATATCCCAGCCACAAATAAACTGGTCTGTTTTTACTTAGTTAAATGTGTATTTCCTTCTGGATGTCACCTAACACTATTTTTAACACGTAACAAAATATTGGGTCACACACAAACAGAGCCATCACCTCAAAAGTCAGACCACGTGAGGCAGAAGAAGCAAAAGCTGTGTAAATTTATATCTGTGCCTAGAGAGAGATTGGTGAGGGACAAATTCACACAGAGCAGAAAAAGTGATGCCTTCCCTCCAGTGTTATTTTAAATTTGCTTCTTAGTGCTAGGTTTCTGGCTAATAAAAGTAAGGCTTGTGTGGTATAGCTTTGTGACGTGGCTCTGATATGGTTTGTATTCTAAAATACAGAGCATCATATGAAACTGGAGTCTTTTCTACACAAAGGGTGTACATTTCTTATTTTCCTGTATGGAATTGCATAAGGAAAATAAATCTGAATTAGTCTTTACACAGTAAAGACAATGAGCTATTGGATTTGAAAAATACATAGCTATAAATCATTATTGCTTCTACTGAATTAGTGTTTCCTGGAGAAAGTGAATGCAGAAAAACGCACGCTGTCTCAGTCCCCATTTCCCGAATTGCAGTGTCAAAACCATGGACGTGGGGAGTGAAGCAACCTACTGCCGCGAGAGGGCATTCGGGGGCCTGCCAAGACTTCAGGCAAAGTATGTTCCGAGTCCAGAGTCACTGTCCCCGAGGCAATTCCACTGCCTGTAGTTGCAGTTTTGCATTATTTTGCTTCATTTTGCTCTGCTTGCTTTCTTGTAACATGTTTTGGAACATTTTTAATCTGGAAAACATTTTTGTAGGATGAGCTCGTGAATAGGGAAGAGAGAAAAAGACAGGCAAAGTCTCTGGCAGAGACGAAAAGAGGGGAGCAATAATATCCGGAGTTTTATTACTCTGAAACTGTGTCCTCATTTAAATTCTGTCAAAGTGGAGTTAATGCTTGGAGGTGTAGTGCAGAGCCCCAGTTTGCACGCTGTATGTGTATCTGCATGGTAAGGGCATACATTGGAGAATGTCAGATATCCCAAACTGAATTTCCTATAAACAATTTGGTAGAAAATTCTGGGTTGTACACTGGGATCCTCCCAACATTACTATATTTAATTTTTCTGAGAAACATTACATGGGGGTGCTCAGAGAAACAAAGTCAGAAGAGCAGTAAACACATCTGAGAATGCTCTCACTATGAATGAAATGACCTTATAATTCTCTACAGCTTTATTCTTCCTAGGTGTACTAATATTTTATTTCTGAATAAGAATATCCACACAAAATCTTAATGCATTATGAGTTAGTGCCCATACGTGTACAATCAAATGAGATCTAGTTACAGGGGCTTAAACTGAAAGAGGTTTAGGCTGGTACATTTTCTTTCCCATCTGGGGTGGGCTTGGAAGGTGCCTGCAGACAGTCTCAGTGACTAAGAAGATGGATGGTGCATAAGTCACCATTACTCAATTGTGTCCAGCTATGTGTCTGAGTTCTCATCCACACAGCATGATTTAGTTTATCTTAACTTATCTGACTGCTCATATGCAGATAAATCCACAGATATCTTCATATGCAGCAGTCTAACAGAGACAGATGAAGCAGTCTGGTATAATACATGCATTTAAATCAAAGGGGGAAGGCAAGTAACTACTTTTTTGAAATGATGCTGTTTCAAGTCAGCTCTGTGCTTCAGTGTTTCCATCAGCAGCCCTCCATGCTAAAGCTCTGAGTACTCTGCAGCTTGCCCTGTGGGCAACAGATGCCAAGAAGAGAAAGGGACCCAAGATGCTGGGTCATGGTGCTTTGAGCTGCATGCACCTTGCAGCAGCTCCCTCACCTGCTAAGGGCAAAGCTCTGAGGGCTCTTCTTCCCTCCCATTCCCCTGGAAGTAGAACTGTCAGACCCTGTAAACAATTCACCATCCTTTCTGTGCTCCAGAGATGGTACTCCAGCAGGGTTTTGTGTCCTCCTGTGGCTGCAAAGAGGGGATTCTGCCCTCAGTCGGAAAAAAAAAAATAGAGGCATTAGTAGAAGTTTTCCCATGGTAAACTGGAAATAGCCTTCACAGCTGGTAGAAATTTGGGACCAAAGAAGTAGCTGGGATTGATGCTGTTGTCATAGTTTCTGAAGGTGCATTTGTCTCTCACTGACTGTAGTGAATTTGTTTTTTCTTGAAGTTTTGTGACATGGTGTCTACTCCAGAGATGAGTCGCTGGGCTGGGCCAATTATTGATGTTCTCCTGGATTATGTGGGTAACGTGCAGCTCTGTTCCCGGCTCAAGGAGCATATAGACAGCTACGAGGACTGGGCTGTCATTAAAGAAAAAGCAGGTATGGTCACTCAGAAGAGAATCCAGTAAAAATAGTCTCACCGTTGGATTCAAAATGTCAGTCACCATCTCCTCTTATAGTTTCAATTATTTCTATTGAAAAGTCCTATAGGTTTTTAACCTGATCTCTGCAGAACCAGACAGTCAGTATCCATCCCTTAAACTCAGAAGGATTTCCTACTGAGACTGATTTACATTTTGGACCAGTTATGAGGCACTAGAAATTGCTGGGGTGCCATTGACTCTGATGTTAAATCCATCAGTTGTGGATCTGACCCACTGGAAAAAAGCCGTTGCAGTGCCGGAAGGCTTATTTGGCTTTACCTGGAATGCAGGCAGATCAGGGTAAGTGGCCAGCATGACCATCTCCACAGCGAGCCAGCAAGCACCAGTGGCTCCCCTCAAATATCATTTCTCACAGGATTCAAAGTCTTTCATAGACATTATCAGAATTAGTTGTCCAGCACCAAGCTAAACTGGGAAGGTGTTGCATCTATTTTCAGTGGGGAGGATGAGTACTGTGAAGCAGCTTGCTTAAGTCCTCCTAGAAAGCCCACTGGTATGCTGAGATGGGATATAGCACCCCTTCCTCCGGCCTTCTTCCTTCTCTATGCCATGCCTCAGAATGAATGAGCAGCCACTGATGCCAGACGCATCATCCCTCCATTACAGAAGTCCCCTTTTTCCTCCTCCCATCCTCCTCTTCCCACTGTCCTAGCTGTCCCTCTTGAGTTTAAACCTGCTCTGCTCATGTTTCTGACCTTCCTCTCTTTCAGAGCCCCCACGGCCCCTTGCCCATCTTTGCCGTGTCAAGGTACGAAGCCTGATCGGAAGAAACCGCATTAAACTTATTGACACCTTGCCTCTCCCACACAGACTGATTCGATACCTGCAGCATGATTACACGCAGTGACCTCAGGCATAGCAGACACGCAGCGGCTTCCCGGCACGGCACCCAACACCATCGGCATGGTAAGGGTGCACGCCATGCACAGTGGAGAGGAATTGCTGCTGGCTTGGTCAAGTGCACTCCAATGATTAATCTAAAATCTAAAAGAAATATGCTTCTGGAGCACAAGTAAGAAGAAAATGGAGGAGACAGATAAACATTAGGTTTTGCAGGAGAAAACACATGTGATTCACCTCAGAGCTTGGTCTGCAAAGAAAAAGAAATGAAAGACAACTCTGAAAAATGAATAGTTCTGAAGCAAGTACCAGTGGGAGACTGAAAGGTATCCTGGGGTCTGGTGGAGCTTAGCATCCTTGCTGTGATCACAATTCAGAAGTTGTCAAGAGTCAACATATTTGGGAAAACAATCACATTTCATTCACTGACTGAGATTTTTATTTTAGTTTCTATTCTATGTTTTGGATTTCTGCTCAGTGTGCTGATTGCTGATTCTCTGATAGTTTGACACCAGCTTGTTAACACTTACACTTTTATTCTTTGGACCTTTCTTATTGAGTAGAGTACTTGGTTTCTGAACATTCAAAGCTCAGAACTTTTAAAAAGACTAAAACCCAGATATGCTGATTCCTTTAATACTCAAGGGAAGGTTTATTTTAGAAGGATGTAAGAATTGTATTTACACAAAGCAAATACAGTTCATGTTGTATTACATTTGCAATAAGAAGGAGGTGAAATTCTGCTTGAGAGAATTTTCTAGACTGGGGGTTTGAAAGAAACTCTGAGCTATTTTTTATTTTTTATTTTTCTTTTCTGTAAATTAGAAATAGCTGCACTGTAAACAGTAGCTTGAGTCTGTCATGAAGCTGATATCAGAACAGAACAAAGGCCTAGAGGAGCATGGACAGTGATGGAGAAAAAAGAGGCAAGGTACATAGGGAAAGACAACGCTGCCAAGCTAACTTTATCTGTTGTTCCACTGGAGGGTCTCATACCAATGAAATCCAACATCTCTTACCTCCTTGGACCTCTGTGGCTATAACAATACCATCACTGGAAGAAAAGAGAGAGTATCTCAAAATGAGGAAATGCAGACTTTGAGATTTACAAAAACAAATGCACAAAATTAGGCTTCTAAATCTTTATTCAGATTCTCAAACAATGCCAAGTTGCTTGTGCCAGGTGTAGTTCCACTGAAGCCAATGGGATGACATTTGGTGTCATATTATCGAGGCAGAATAAAAGTCCAAGGATTTAGCCCTGAATTTCCTGACTTTGGAAGTCTGAAGTATCTATTAGCTCCCTTTGACACTGATGAAAGTTATTATCTCAGCTTCTTTGAAAATTAGGTCACCTATTTACAGCTCAGATGCACAACTGATTTATGGCAGCTTAACAAGTTGCCATCTATCAGCTGAACCACCATAATTGTCCGTGAAATTCTTTTATTGAAGTTTTTAACAAGTCACATTCCCTCACAGCTGGGGAGGCTGAGGAGCCCACGAAGGGTTATTGGCAGTGTCTGCAGCTCAGTTGACAGGTGTGCCTTGCTGAACTGCTGCAATTTGATGCATGCCTCGGTCCCGCCCAGGCACCTAGGTTGAGATGAAAGAGCCTAAATTTGTAATCACGTCTTGGCAGATCTTACCCTAGAAGCATGCCCATTCTTACCTTAGGTAACAAAGGAGCTGTGCAGTAGGGTTTGCTTTGATTCCCCACCAGAAACCTGACAGATCTGTTCTTTCTTTGCTGGCCTGCGTACCATGGAACCAGGTAGAAATACAAGTAGGGAAAATGCATTGCACCAACTTTTTTTTGTTTGGAGTTTTACACTTCAACACAGGACTAAAAGTGTGTTGCACACATACAAGTCTGGGCACAGAAGTCCAGATTCTGTGATGGTTTTGCGTGAAATTTGTTCAGCACTCTTGGGATAGGATGTGAGCGGGAGCAGAAATGGTTACAGCTAAGGGCACTCTGTCCATAGCTGTCCCCTTCCCAAATGCAGAAGCAGTTGAAAAACCAGTTGCAATTCACACTGAACTGTCACCTTTTTGCAAAGCTTTGGAAAGTCAGGTGTGATTCCTCCACCGTTGAAATTTCATTCACTACCTTCCATTACTACCAGGACCTGCACCCTTGTCCTGCAGCGTGACCCCACCCCTCATACAGGGAGGAGTGAGGTCCCTGGGGGTACCGTGCCATCTGCCCAGTACAGTCATCCAGAAGATGGAGCCTCCCAGTGACACCAGATAGGAGCTGGCCACCACTGTTGGCTGTACAGAGAACAGCTGGCTGAGCAGGCCATTGAAACCTCCCCCAGCCTTTGTGAGTCTGTCATCTTTAGAGCAGTATTGCCAGTGGAGGCCCTGCAATTGTAAGCAATAGTTTGAGAAATGGAAAGTCACCTGTGGAGGTCTCGCATCCCTCACCTTACAGGGCTGAGCAGTGAAGGTCTGGGTCTTCCTCATATTGATGTAAATCAGAAGAGAAATACTTGAAATTAAATGGCTGTAACAGAGCAGAGTTGTAGGGGGTGATAGACACACAACACGACCTGGTGGAGACCATTTACTTAAGCATTCGTTTGGTGTTCAGTGACAGCCCTGGCAATTTCTGGCTGGTGGAAGGATTCAAAATGACCACCTGCATGCATAACTGCAGGGGTGCGGTTTCATTAGCCATCCCAAACTGGGTATTTCCCCTGAACCAGCACTGTTATGTCCTTGGACAAGCCCATACTCGGTTTGGGAAGAGCAAATACAGAAAGTTCATTTATTTTTTCAGCCAAAAGACCTTCATCTGTTTTGGGAGACTCATGTCCTGGTTGCTCTCATCTGTCTGTCCTGAGCCACAGAGCCACTGGCCTGATGTGAGCACACCGCAGCTGCAGGAAGAGTAAGAGCCCACACTGCACAGAAACTGAGGAGAGACAAGTATGTTAAAGGGGGAATCTAGGAATTATGTTATTGCGTCCTTTCTGCTTGATCTTTACTGCAAACCTTCACACAGTCAGTTTACATTTATTTGCACTGAAATGGAGCCAGCTACCTCTCCTACACTCCGGTCACTGACACAATGTTTTACGTGTGATACTGAATCTGCAAAAATTTGACGATCATTTAATGCATCTGTCTAGAAGTTGCTATGAAAAGACAAATACCCAACATCCCAAGCAACCCAGGCTTTGTAAGCAGATCAGTCGTCCCAGTGCAGGGAAAAGTGGCTTGTTTTTATGGAGCATAATAGAATCCTTCAGAGATTATGACTTTTTGTGAAATGTTGTAGGAATATTTCATGACCAGGTTACTGTACTTTTTCTTACTGCAACATGTGCAATTTACTTTATGTTCTCGTGCACTTTTTTGATTTTTTATTTTGTATGAATGCTTTTTCATTTACCTTTCCCTTCCCATTATTTATGAAAGCTATTGTAGTTTCAACAGTTTAAATTTGCACTGCTGTAGTAAATAGCAGCTCTCAATTGTTATGTTTCCATCTTTCAAACAAAGTATGAATTAAACAATTAGACTCTGAAGGGTTATCATCTGTTCTGAACAATAGTATTGAACAACCAAACACTAAAATAGCCAGGAAAAGTCTGAATCAATCCAATCTTGAACAGTTAATAATTTTGATGGTAATCTCAGGGGTGAGTGAACAAAGTATTGCGAGAGAGGAGAGAGAGTTGTTATTCTTTGCAAACCTTTTGGAAAGTTTCATGCATCTCCATTCAGTGATTCTGAATATACTTAGCAATTCTCTTCTGTTCATTTGCGTTTTACTTCACTGCTGCTCCAGTTCAGAGCCCCAGCAAGGGCCAGCTCCTGCTCTGGGCTGGGGAGGGAAGTTCCATGTCACAAAGGAATTTAAGGATTTTAAAACATACTATCAGTTGAATCTGAGGGTAAGTGTGTAAATTTAAGTGCGTTAGCACTATAGAACCAGAATGGTCTGGTTCTGTATCTTGACTTAAAATATGCTATACAGCTACAACAGAAATGTACAGCAACACACATTCAAATAAACAGTTAAAAAATAAAAAGAAAAAGAAAAAAAAAAGATTTGGTATTTATAAGGTAGAAACTTGATTTTAACTCCCTTCATTTTCTGGATTTCTTCAGAAATAAAATTTCTGCAGAAGCTATCCACTTTGCCAAGTATGTCAATGTTGATAGAAATCCATATTCTTGTGCAATATGCAGCACTTTCAAATTTCTCCCCTGAATTCAAGCAGGAGCACTTGCCCACGGAGATCTCTGCAATACCCGCTGCTCATTCCATGAGCTGCTCTGGTCACCCAGAGGGAAATCAAGAGTGGTGCCAAGGAGGCTGCTCTGCACTGGCAACACTGAGAGAGAGCAGTTCAGCAGCGGGCTTCATCTGGATTACAACAGTGACACAGAGCTGTTTATGTGAGAAAGTGCTCCTATTTCCTTGTAAAAAATACCTTGCCTACAGCTCTGCAATTTAAGAACCATAATTCTCCTCCCACTAAAGTAAATAGGGCTACTGTCTCTGATTTTTGTTGGAGTCTCCTTGTGGAGAGGGACAGTCTCCTCGTGGATTTTTTTTTCCCCAAAAGACAAAACATAAAGACATAAGTATATTCATATCTTCACTTCTGGATCAAGAGCTAACTTGATGCCTTTATCTCTTAGACCATCTCTTTACCACCTTGCACCTTGCATGTAATTGCATGTATGTGCTACCAAAGCCATTTTTTTGCTCTGTCTCCTATAGGAGAGGCTTGATACATATGTGAAGTACTGGTAGCAGTGAGAAGGCAGTGAAAACCATCTCTGCTTCTACTTTGGATCTGCTGGACCAGCACACTACAGCCATTGTTTCCATAAAAGTAAACATCACTGGGATAAACTGAGAGGTTTGGGGAAAGAATAAGCTACTTTTGGCCTGAAAGTAGTTTATGTCCTAACTACAGTTGCAGCCTGGTTATATAACACCAAGCTCCATCACAAGATCCAAAATTAGACTCCATCGTGGCTTAAGATGATAATTTTTTCATGACCAAAACTGGAAATTGCAATGAATGAACGAAATTTTCATGACTGCACTTGAAAGAAGCATAGCCTGTTTTTCTCTTCACCCAGATACCAAGAGTGATAGAGCGCTACAGTAGCAAGAAGCCAATGATATTAAGGCCATTTTTTGTTGAATCCTGGGAGAAGCTCCCATTCACTCCAGCGAGAGCAGGTTCAGGTCCGGGGAGGTCACAGATGTCCATTCTCTGTCCCTTTTTTCCCCCATAACACACATCTCCTGTCCTCAGTGATTTATTCCAGTGTAACTGAATAGTTATACACCTGAAATATTAAAACTTTCAGATCTCATGTTCTGTGCCTTAGCAACACCTTCTCTGCGGGTTTAAGAAAAACTTAACTTAAAAAAAATCACCTATAAGCTTTTACAATGCCACTTCACTAAAATAATTAAGAAAATACTGGGCAAATCATTTGTAGCCAGGCTTTGTGATCACATCTTAAAATCAGGCAAAATAAAAGATCTCTGCTAGATGGAAATGAAGACAGGCTATTCTATGCTCTTTTCTATCATATTTTATGTTTTTGTATTCAACAAGTTAGACAATTTATCATTTTTTTTTGGTTGGTGCAGAACAATTTCTGAGGCAGAAATTCATTCAGCTTTCATTTGCACTGGTTTAACACCAGCTAATTTCCCAGCCTCAGAAGAATTACATTTGATTTACATCACTCTGAATGGACAGAGATTTCAGCCCTCGTGTCTAACCACCAGTTGCAAATTAAACCTGTGTCTACCCAGTGGGGCAAAAGTAAACACACTACATCTGCAGAATCACTAGAATAAAATTACCTCCTTTCTTCCTTTATTTTTTTTAATTCTCTCAGTATTTACACACAAGAAGAGCTTAAATCAATTCACAAACATGGTTTCTACATTAAATACTGTCCTTCCAGTCTCTTGCACGCAAAAGGAAGTGACCTGAATATCTTGACTTATCCAGAATTACTTAAAAGTACAAAAACTGTTTCAAGCAGTTTAATTCATTTCATTTCGCTGCTGTGGCCACAGGGCAACCCCAGGAAGATGTTCCCACATGGAGGAGGTCTCCTAGGTGTTACAAGTGCGGACTGTGAATGGTCCGGAGCCCCGCTCGCCGTGGCTCGAACAATGTGCTTCCACAAAAGAGGCCTGGTTTGCCCCACACGCTGTGCCACCAGCTTCATAAGGCTTATTCCTGATTTGCACCTGTGTGGTGAGAGGAGAATGGAGGCCAAACAGTTACTGATTCACTCCAGCCTGTGCAGGAGGACAACGATGTGTTCGCCGCCGTCTCTGGATGGAAACTCCTTCCCCACGCTGCCAGCAGCTCGCACCCACTGCCCAACCTGACACTTCAACTCTCTCTAAAGGGCTCGTATCCAGTGTGACACCCCCCAACCCCTTCCCCCGGCTAAAGATACCCAAAAACATTGAAAATCGGCGGGGGGACAGCAGGCTTGGTGGGGATAGGTTTCAAAACCACGGGCCTGTAGAGTTTCTGCCCCGCGCCCTCCATCTCCTTGCAGAAGGGCTGTGCCTCGGCCGGCAGTGTGGCCGCACTCTTCCTCCACAGCCCCAGCCCTGGGAAGGGTGACTGGGGCAGTGTCCCTGGGGGCTGGTACACGGCTGGCCCAGGGCATGGGAAGGGGCAGCAGGTCCAGGTGCCCACCCGGCCTGAGAGGTCGCCAGCAGGGTCTTTCTCCCCTGTGTGCAGGGCAGGCTCAGAGGGGCTCTCAGGACCAGCAGTGTCCTGGCTCCTTTTGCTTTTCTTCCCCTCAAAGGGAGGAGTGTCTCTGGGGGCTGACAGCCCCTCAGGGCCCGGGGGGAAGCCCCTGGATGGCAGGCTCTGGGCCGGCCTCGGCTCTTCCCAGAAGGAGGCGGGGAGCTGTCGTTTCCTCATGGGCACCTGGTCAGGCCTGCCGGCCTCAGGGTTTTGCTCTGGCAAAGCCCTCTCCCCAGCCAGGCTCTCCTCCGCCTCGGCTGCCCGCAGCACCTTCTCAGCAGCAGCCCCGCTGTGGGGGCCGGAGTCAGGCATCTCGGACTGGCAGCCACGGGCCCTGTCCTCTGCTCCCCGGCGCGGGCCGCACTCCGACGGCTTGCCAGGGTGGCACCGCGGGACCCGCGAGTACTTCTGAGAAAACCGCTTGAGCTGCTTCTGCAAGTATTTTCTGTGGTCCACCGACCGGCGGCAGGGAGCGGATTTATCCAGAGCTGCCTTGATGTCACTGGAGGCCAGGTTGACAAAGTTCAACAGGGTTTTTACCTCGCTGTCCGATGCCATTTCACTGGACGTCGCGTGCAGAGTTTCCCATTAAAAGTTTATAATCCGTCCCGAGCAACCTGCGAGACACGGCGGGCAGGCTTGGAGCACGACGCCTGCATTCAAAACACATCAAGAAAACTGAGGGAGCATACGGAAAGCCGTCAAACTTCTCAGCTATGCCCACACGTTGTCCATCAGGTCGCCTCCGTGCAGGCAAGCCGCCGGCAGAGCTGCCGCACACCCGCGGCCCCTCAGCGCTGCCCGGGCACGGGGTCTGCTGGCTTAATCTTGTTAGGTGAGGCTTAGGTGGGGAGGAGAAGCCGGGACAGCTGCTCCAGCATCCCTGCAAGCAAGCGTGGACACTCACCCGGCGCGCGGGGGCTTCTCCGGCGGTGCTGGCGGAGGAGAGCCCTTCCCGCTAATCTCGTTAGGCAGGTTACACACCGCCACCCCGGCGGAGCAGAGGCAGCCGGTGTGTGGAGGCAGCTGAGCGAGCACTTGAGCAAGCTGAATGAATATCGACTCCGCCGAGTTCGGGGCTCTCTCAGGCCAATCAGGAGCCACTTTGCCAAATACAAAGCATCCCAATCAGGCATCAGCCTCCCCTTCTCACATTCTTTGCCATCGCAAATTGTTGCCATGGGGACAGCCACAGAAAGACAGCTAATAAATACAATCATTTCCCCGCGATTTCTACCATTCTCCCCTATCCTCTTCACCCCTACCAAGGCCTTTCTTTTTTAAAGGCACAATCCAAAGGGAAAGTGCCGATGATGAGTTAGGAAAGTTTAGGCACCCTTTTCTCTGCACTCCCTGAAGCTGTCTGGGGGCTGATACTGACCATGCTTCATTGGCACAGGACAATGTAATACGGGGGACCGGCCTAGCCTACTTTTAACCGTTCCCCATCAGAGACTTTTTTTTTTTTTCAGGGGAGGATGATGTCAGAAAAAGGTAGGAAAGGAACAAATCTCTAAAGAGATGTGCAGATATCCATGGAAAGGGAGCTTGAGCGCTCAAGAATCTTGTCTTTATGTTTGCCCCCTCAATTGAGTTACACAAAAGCTGAATTACCCATTCAAACTACCCGGACAAAAGGATGGAGTTGGATAGTACTCTTGCATCTGTAGTCAAACAGTTAGAGACTTAAATCGAGTCGTCATGATGGAGAAAGAGTTAGACAAAGCCCATAGAATTGCCATCAGCAAACATTTTCCTGTGTCATATTAGTGGGTCTCCATGACTCCCCCTGGCCTGGGGACAATAGCACAAGTTTGCACACTCGACTACTGTCACCCTGCCAACGCTGGCAAGGAGCAGAAACAGGACAATCCTTTAAGGGGAAAGCATGCCCGCTGCAGGGAAGGTAAGAAGAGAGGGAAGAAAAGGCGTGTGAAATGCTAATTGAGCTGCTTCCTTTACTGATCCAGAGTTATGCGAGCCCTCCGCCTTCTCGCAGGCTTGTCCCTAAGGGGTGGCAATAACTTAATAGCACAGTAAAACCGGGAGCCAGGGGAAGAGGAGAGCAGAAGGGCTGCCCTCGGTGCACGCCGGCGGCGCAGAGCTGGCGGCAGCCCCATGCCCCAGCCTGAGACCCGCTGCCTCCCACTGCTGGCACAGCGCTGCTCCGGGGATGGGAACTGCGGAGCAGGCGGCAGGCTGTGCGTGCCCACAGTCTGGGAGATGCTGCTGGCTCGGGGGCAAGCACACCTGTGCCTTGGGGAAAGCAGGGACTGAAGTCCAAGCTGTCCCCCCTTTTGCAAGTAAAATCTTCCTTGCTGACAAGAGGCATTGAAGGTCTGAGTGCTGAGTTGAAAACTGTGGCAATTTACATGTATTTCTATTACTCTGATTTTCCTTAGAGAAGGACAAGAACCAGACCGTGCCACTATACCACGCTCTGGGCTTACTCCTCAGTGTCTTCATACCAGTGCACCCAGTGCTGCTGCCCCATTTCACACCATTTGTCCCAGTCCAGCCCAAGCCACATGTGCTGGTGCCCACACTCAGACGTTGCAGGTCTAGGGAGACCCAGGAACCAGGACATCCCACAGCAGGAGATGCTAGAGAGTCATTCGCACCACGGCGGGCTGTAATGTGCTGACTGGACAGAAAACCTTGAGGGCACCTTTGTGCTGTCTGAGGCAGGTGAGGCTGGCAGGGCGAGGGGCTGCTGTGGGCACTGGGGCTTCTCTCCTTCTGTCCTCCCAATTTCTATTGCAGAAGCAGCTCATCCCCGGGAGACCTGGTGCAACTAACCCTGCCTGCACCCTTCATCATCTTCCTCATGCCATCAGGATGCAAATCTCTGCACAGTCTTCTCCAGTAAGACCTTGGGGAGGGAGGGCAACAGGGGCAGGGACAGGACACAAGAGTTTCCAGTCACCTGCTCGAGCATCTATTTTGGAATGCACTAGCTGGGGTTTGCCCTCTCTGTGACCCAACACAGATCTTTCTTCTGCAGCTGAGGTTACAGAAAGAGGTTTTGTGGAGTTCATTTAACGAGACGCACATAAAGGGATCACACCTCTGTTTTCAGGAACAAACTGCCCCCTGTGCTCGAGCGTTTGCCCCCAACCTGGCCATCATGTTGCATCCACCTCCTGATGGAGCTAGTTGGTAGCCCAAGGGAATGCAAGAGAGAGACAGAGAGGTGTGGGATAGATGCCAGGGAGCAAAGGATTGACTCAGGATGTTAATAAGCTTTGTCCTCAGAGGCCTGGGAAACTCATGTCACATGCTTTCAGACCCTATATGCATTATAGGCAATTTATAGGAAGGATATGGGATATATACTGGAGAATACAGGAAACCTAGCACCCCTCCGAGACACCCATGGATAAAGTTCTCTCCCAGTCCCCATCCATGCCTGTCCCCTCCTGGAAGGACACTTGCCCAGGTCACGGCTTCTTGGCCACCACGTGGCAGCTCCCCATGCCCCAGTGCACTTGCTGCTCCAGCATCCCATTGCCTGCAGCTGGGTAACGGCAGGGAGCTGGAGGGGAATGAACCGGCAAGTGGGATTTAAAAACCAGAGCAACCCACCCTTTCAAGGTCAGACTCAGGTTGAGCTGCACAGGGTTTTCTCTAAGAGGCCACCGGAGCCCTTTTGTTCCTCGCTGCTCTCGCCATGTTCATCCCAATGTACATGTGAAAGGAACAATTAACAATAGGGCACTCCTCTCCGAGGATCCAGTGCACTTTGAAGTGTCCACCAACCAAAGGCTCAAGAATGATACATCATTTTCCACTGTGAACGTGTCAAACTAGTACAGCAATTGAAAAAATGTCTCCACATGCCTTCTCAGCATGCAGACAGGGACCAGCTGGAGAGCCACTTCATATCTGACATGTCACCCCCTGACAGCTGTCTTCTTGGGAATTTTTGGTATGTGAGGTTTACTAACTCCTTTTTTTAAGTGAAGCACAAAAATAAATCCATTCACTTTAAAGTTTTAGCCAGGCTTCTCCTAAACATGGAGCATCTCATTCAGAACTAAATAAAGGAGAGAGAAAAGATTTTCTTCCACAAAAATACCTGGGAGTTGTTTTTAAAGTGTCACTCATTGAAAGTAATGTCACGATTTAACCGCTTCTACACTAAAACCTCCCCCAGTTTATTTCCACTCTGAGGGCCCCTTCAGCACGAGTATTCCAGCACCAGCATCCTCCTTGGACACTGCGAGCAGACCCCTAACACACCCCACTAACGGAGGAAGCAGTCCCTAAGCAGTAAGCACACCGAGCAGTTCAGATAACATGGATCCCCATATCACTGGTGTTATTTTAATGGTCTGTAAAGCAAAGAGCAGCTCGATGAACAGCTGGGTGGTACAGAGGTGATGCAAAGCCATAGTTTTGACACTGGTTTGCTCAGAATTCCTTTTCGCCCCCAAAACCAGCACTTTTTATCTATCCTAGCCTGAGCAATAAGTGTTGTCATGGGGCTCTCTCCACTGTCAGTATAACAACGCTGCGTATTGCAGTGCTGGTACACTTCCTGGGCAGACCTGGGCTGAAATCAGCTCCGGGTGGCTTCTTGCCCTCCCTGATTTGGGGTAAGTAGTTGTTTGTCTGAGGTATGTGTATATGGTAAGGACTGTTATTCCCATCTCTTCTCTATGCATGCTAAAACTAGGCAATATCCATTAATTTAAAAAAAAAAAAAAACTTTCAGATTTTTACTTAAAAAATAAGGCTTCTTAGCAATTGTCAAAAGATTTGCTTTAGAGCTAAAGGTTTAGGTTCATTGTGCTTTGGAGAGGAGAGGACTGGACAGGACAGGACAGGACAGGAGAGCAATGTTAATGATGCACTGATGGCATAAAAGTGGAAGATGTTATTTAACGTCATGCTGCAAGAACTGGGTGGCCTCAGGAGTTAATGCAGTAGGAGAAGAAAGGATAGTAGGAATGCTTGGCCACACACCTCAGGAGTTGATAGCAGGAATTTCTGCCATAAGGACAGAAGTCACTGTCTGGAAATGGGAAGGAAAAACAGGTGATAGGACGAAAATGAACCTCTTCCCTCCATCCAGTCTGACCTTCCTGGGCCCCAGGATGGGTTCTGTAGGCCATAATCCAAGAGAGGGCACTGATGGGGTTCTGGCCTCCAAACAGGTTATCCTCTGGACTCAGAGCCTGACCCAAGCCTGGGACATGAACCTGCACATCCCAGAACCTGCAGATTCATTTTGAAAGGGAGAAAGACTTCTAAGCTCCTTTCATAACTGTTTCTGAGGATGAAATCCATCTGTCGGAAAGCTGGCGCAGGCCAAGCTAGCAGCCTGGCTCCCGGTCCAAGGACCTGAAGGACCTCCAGGGCAGACAGGCAAATAGTGCCCATGGCTGCAGGACCAGTCCCCAGGGGATGTCTGACAGCGTCTGCATGGGGACGCAACCAAAGCCCTTGGCATCCTTTCCTGTGCCCCAGCACGCAGGCGCTGCAGACAGCAGCAGGGATGTCTCACCTTCGCACTGATCCTCACGCTGTCTGGTCCTGCCCTGAACCTGGGTCCTCTAAGCTCAGGGATGGAGAAAGGAGGGAGAATATGGGATTTCTCCCCAGACTCACACTGCCCAGCTCCCTCTCCGTGTCTCCCTGTTGGAGCCAACACCTCTCCTCCCAGGAGAGCAACGTGGCACTCCCACCAGACGCAGCTTTGACTCTTCCCCCCCCCCCCCCATTTTTTTTTTTTCTCTTGACAATCTGCTTTGACCTGAGTGACATCCTCTCTTTGCTTTCAGTCCCCGATTTTCTGCACTTGGGGACAGACTTTGGGCAGGCACCGAGTGCCGAGGCGGCGAGGGGGGCCCGCCGCTGCCCCGCAGCCTGCCATTCAGGCAGATGGCGGAGGGGGCCGCTCTGAATAGCTCCTGTCAGTCTCTCAGAGCGAACTTTACAATTGTGCTACGTGTTGGACTGCACGTGACTAATGCCATTCTTCTGCAGGCTGCAGGCAGGACACAGCTGTTTCTTTAAGGAAAAAAAATTGTCCTTTTTTTTTTTTTTCTGGGAAGGAAAAACAAAACCAAGCACTATTGCAAGGTCACGGCAATATTGTATCTATGTATCTAATATTACACTCCGTAATTAGACATGATCAAAGCTCATCCTGCTTTTCACTGCCTCTCTTTCTGGTAAATCAGATAATGTTTAAAAATGAGCCTGGTCTTGGTTTGTTCCTTCTGGAGGTTTAAATCCTGTCTCCACATGCATTAGCTATGCACTGAGCAGCAGTAGCGGGGCCAAATACAGTTTTCTTTACATAGTTCTGGAGTAATTCAGTATTTCACAATCAGTGAGGAGTTCACTGCCAAACACTACAGGTAGAATGTGTTGATGAGAAATTGTACAGCAAAAAGGATTAAAAAATACAGATATGAGTATGAACATGTGAATAGGTGAAGATCTCCTCTTAAAACCTAGAAAAAAAAAAGAAGAAAAAAAAAGAAAACAAAAGAAATGCACAGTGAAATAAAAAAAAAAAAAATCCCTTGCCCTCTTCTCACCCTTTATATCATGATGTCAGAGTGCATTTGTCGTCCTGATGCAACACCCAGCAGGAGAAGCCATTGCGTGCAAGCAAATGCATCTCCATGCTCAGGAGTCCCTCATACAAGGAAAAGCTCAAATGAGACTGAGCAAAACCCTGAGCTGCCTCAAAACTCCCCCAGATCAATGGGGCCTGAGTGTGTTCAGCATTGTCCCAGTGCTCAAGCCCAGCTCTTCAGGACCAATCCTACCTCCATAAAGCATCAGGAAGAGTTTCAGATGGAAATGGGATCTGCAGTGAAGAAACTGCACAAATCACAAAGCCAATATTAAGTGAAGCATCAGTGATCAGGGTCAGCTTGTCTGCTGGAGCTTGCGTGTTTGCTACTGCAGTTCTGGGCTCATTTCTTCCACTGAAGCCAAATTTTAATTGGGCATGGATTTCTGCAGGTGCCAAATTAGGTTCCCCCATGAGTTTTCTGCTCAGAACACAAGAGCTGGATACTTGGAGCAGATTAGCACTCTGCTTGTCTGGGATATCACAGTGTTTGTGCCCACTGGGAGCCTATATGTAGGTGTTGATGGTACACAGCAGGGTTTGGTATGTGCTTCTGCAGAATGTGAAGGGCTTAGAACAGGAGAGCAATGTGTTGAAATAAAGAAAAAAATCATAGATGCTTATTGGCCCTAACACAGTGTTTTCAACCAACTTTTGCTGATAAAATGCTAAAAAAGAAACAAAATAAATATTTTATTTGTTTATGGCAAATAGCAATAAGAATGTCTTGTCCAAGTTGGATGTCCAAGCCAATTTTTGCAAGTCTGATGCCAAGTGTATCATTATTCCTCTCTTTCTGCCCCCAGCAGATCTGGTACACTGGGGTTTGTCACCATTGCACAAGTTAGATCTGTCCATGAAGCTGCCAAGCACATGCAGAGCTCCACAATACCCCACACAGGAGTTGGTGGTGTTGGGGTGCCCAGTCTGATCCACCACAAGGATCACAAAAATCAGTCCAGAGAGCTAGTGTTTTAAAGAAGCACTTCACACACAATCGGTGGCTTATGCTGATAGATGAGTGTTTGTAGCTATTTCTAATAGTACCTTAAATGTCTATTTCTTGCAGTGTGATTTGCACCGGAGCAATGAAATCTGATAAATCTAAATGATCTTCAGAGGTCCCTTCCAACCCTGCCCATTCCTTGATTCTGTGATTAAAGAAGGTAGATCCAAGGCAAAGCCTTGGATAAGCCTCATCAGAAATGTCTTTGGTCACAGAGAAGCAGTGACAGCCTCTAGAAAGCAGACCCTCCTGGGTGAATTGACCTGGATCACACTAGGGGGATGAGATGGCATTCAATCAGGTGTGCTAAAAGAGCTCAAATACAAAATTGCTGAGCTACAAACACAGACCTTACACCAGCCTCCATCCCAAGGAACAAAGATGCTTAACGTAATAAGTAGTTGTATGAATAACAGAATAGAGCATCATTTTCTCTGGACTGAAGGCAGATTTACTGCAGCAGTGCTGAGAGGGCTTATGCTGGCATTGGTGCCATTCACCATCTCTGTGTGTTGCATGTGGCAAAGTTTGCAGATGATACAAAATTATTCATAATAATCAAAGCTAAAGCTGACTGTTGCAGAAGGAGCTTATAATACCAACTGACAGTGAAGTGCCAGATGAAATTCCATATTGGCAAGTGCAAAGTAAGGCACTTAGGGAAAAAATAACTCTACTTATACATCTGCAGTGATGGGCCCTAGATAGTAACACTCAAGAAGAGATCTTGGGCAACCGAAACAGAGGTATGAGGTTTCTGAAAGCATCGTGCATTGCCCTGCAACAATCGGAAGGCAAACTGAACAGCTGGAATTAATGAAAGAATAGAGTGAAACAGAACAGAAACCAGTAATTAGAACATTGTTTATACTGTTTGTACACCTTTGAACTCTAGTTGCAGTTTTGTTCTCCTTAGCTCAAAAATAAGTAAAAACTTTGCATTTAAATAGCTATAGAAAAACTAGCAAGGATAGTCAAAGGTCTGGAACCATTTCTGTACGAGGAAAGACTAAATTAGACCTCTTCAGCTGGGAAAGAAAACAAACTGAGGGGGCATGATATAAGTGTAAAAAATCACCAGTAGCATGGAGAAGGTAAAGAAGCCAAGGTTAATTTCTGTTACTCCGATGCAAGAATTAGGGGTAACAAATTGAATTATCATGCAGTAGGTCTAAACCATAAGGAAGGAATTTTCCACATGATGCATTAAACTGTGGGACTTGCTGCCAAATAACAAATGAGTTTAAAAAGGACTTAGACAAAGTCATTCCATATAGGACCACTATTAAGCTGAATAATCCACCTTCAGTCCATAGCTCAGGGACTCCTGAGGCTGTTGATTGTCAAAAGCCAAAAGAAAATATCAGGTACAGATCGCTGTGCACTTCCCCTGTCCTTGCATCCTTCCCTAAATATCCACACAGGCTGTTATCTGAGATGGGATACTGGACTAGAAAGACCTTTGATCTCATGCACTAAAGTATCTGTTACCATAAGGAACGACAAAACACATCCTGGGTATGACTGTGCAGTGTGAGACACGGAAGGGGTGCACTGGAGTTGTGTGAAAAGCAAAGACCCATTTCATTCCACCTACTATTTACAAGTTTATTTGGGGCTATTCTGTATTCATAGCGATTTTGTTTTAATGCTCATAAAAGAAAGTCTGAAATTCAGAAAGATTTACTTATGGTATTTTTTTTAGAAGAAAGATGAGGTTGCTCTAAGGCGAGCTAACATAATGCAAAGTGTCATCCATCATGAAGAAAGATGTTATCTTTTTGAGATTTTGTATCGGTTGCTGTTCTATCATGGTCTCAGTCACAACATCTTTTCTTACACCATAAAATACTGAGCCCATTGAAACAACAGCCCCAGTCCAGTCCTGAGAACAGCCGTGTGCCTGCTTAGCTCTGAAGCCTCTCCCCAGCATGCCTGGAAGCTAACGTGGCCATTCATTTCAGTGCATGTGAGCACGTATGAGCTCACAGAACTAAGAACTAAGGAGAAAAGCCATATAATTACATATAATTACATTATTTCTTGCTTGCTGGTTTGCACGCCCCACCAAGGGTTCAGATGCACCAGCTCAGCACGCAGTGACTCCATCCAGCGATGACTACAGGTCTGAGGCCATGGCTGAGGGTGACACACAGCTGGTAGCAGCTCAGTGTGGTCCTGGCAGCTCGTGAGGCAGCACAAACTCAATTTTGCTCAGCTTGCTGCTGAGTCTTGAGCTGCTCTGCCTTGTTTGCAAACACAGGGGAGGCATGCTCCCGCTGGAGCTAAAAAGCAATGAGATGGGCCTGTTTCTGCTGTCCCATTTTACTCATACAGATTTCCTAGCCACATTCAAGGTCACATTTGATACATAGACAAAAGCCAAGGATTTCTGAGCCTTCCCAGAAGCCAGACAAACATGTTCCTCAGCCCCATGAGCCTCCAGATACTGCAGTGAAGTGTTTGGTAGGAAAACTTTGGTTGCTTTCTGCTCCCAACAGCTCTGCTTTGATAAATGCAGCAGGATTGATCTGTGCTGTGCGTCCCTTAACTGAATTACGATGTATAATCCTCCCTGGAACAGAACATTTACATTCCACTGACCTAGTTGAAAAAATGCATTAATTTTAATTTATGTAAAATTCTTCCAATAGAAGAGTGAGAGGAATGAGGCAATGTCTTATTTGCAGTCCGTGCCTGCTTGGAGCTAGAAGAGAAGTCCAACTTTTTAATCAGGATTTTTGAAAATGGTGAAGCATTTCAGTGGGTGGGTTGTTCATGTAAATCCAGATAAGGCTTTATTACCTCCCATTTTAGCTTACAGGGGTCATGAATAAAACATGTGCCATAAACCTGTCTGCTCTGCATCAACAGCTGTCTCCTGCTCTGATCCTGGGGTAGAGGGGCAGTGAGAATTGTTTGTACAGCCCAAAGTTTGGGGCTAGGGTCACTTCATCCATCTGAATGAAACACCACAGGTATATTTACAAAAGGGACTGAGTAGAGAGTGTTGTTGTATTGTTTCACCACCAAAAAACAATTGGAAAGATGTCTCATGCTAGAATATCCTTTAGTAAGAATTACTTGTGGGGTCTTGAGTCAGCAATGTTGTTCCTACTCTTCTGCTTCCACAGAAGGGGTTATGAGAGCAAAGAATTGATAGGAGCCATCATTATGTACTCTACAAGCTCTCTGGCTGATACCAACATTACTGTAGCCAGTGAGAAATTAATCTAACTCGGGAGTACCAAAATGGCCTAGGGTCAGAGGAGCACAAAGATGTCCAAGTCATCTTTTCCTTCCTTTCCTAACTCTTGCATAAATGGTAAATTTGGGGCAGGTGGGCATGGAGTCTTAAGGCTCAAACCCAGCCTGCCTTCCTAGTGCCAGCAGCCCAGCTGTGGCCAGGGCCCAAAGCAGGAGCAACACCATTCCCGTATGATACCTGTATGCGACCTGAAACTCACTGACCTGGGGAGACATTTGCATCCAAACTCTGCCATGAGCCCTGCTCCAGTAGTACAAATACAGCCTGTTGCTCACACAGCACTGCTGCACAGCATGTTATCGCATGCAGTCTTTGACAGAAATTGCTATGTAAACACAGGAATTGGAACTTGAGCAAGCAGAAAGAAAAAAAGAAAAAAAAAAAAAAAGGTACTTGCATGCAGCAGCTGCGTAATTCTTACATCTCCATTTCATGCCATACCCCTGATGTTTGCAGTCTTACACCTTCTTCTGGTTCAAAATCATCTTTGTTATAACTCCAGAAAAACTTCCCTTGTAGCTACAAGGAAGCATCTCTGACTAATGGAGATATCCCAGGGCTGAATTTGATGGCTAATGTGTAAAGGCCAGACCACTGTGCTTCCTGAAGACTACTGCCCACCTGACATGACATTTTTTCTTACTCACTGTTATCTTTAGCTTCCATTTCAAATGGAAAGTACTGTAGATGTCTTGCTCATTACCAATGGAAATGTGATGGTATGTTCTCAGTAAGGCTCTGAATGTGCTTATCTACAGCCATTTAAGGACACAATCCTATTGCTGGAGAAGGGCAATCCCTACACTAGACCACAGCTGCTTAGAGTGATATAGTATCGTAAAATGCAAACCACAATTGTGACTGAGAAATTGCTATTTTTTACCCAGCTAAAATTCAGTTATTTTGGACCCTCCCTTATACAACATGAAAAAGCTCTTATGGAAAGCAACCTTTCCCTGTTTTCTAATAAATGGATACCAGAAATGTCAGGCAGGTATAAATAATGACAGGCAAGGAAAGCAGGAGGAATATTGTCCACAAAAGGAAGTGCCCCATCCGTTTGCAGAACATTTCCAAAGATTTATTTGCCAGTGAAACCAGCAACATTTATTTCAAACATTAGAACTCACTTGCCAGGTTTTCAGGCCTTGATAACCCACAAGCTGTCAAATCTCCTTCCAAATACACATACATGTCTTTTTCTGTGCTGAACTGTAGCAGATTCTCAAAACAAACGTTTTAAGAGAGATAAATGGCTATCAAATGATACAGCTTTCTCTAAAAAATAGAAAACATAAATAAGTAAGTAATATCAATGACCAATGTGCAACAAATTAACATTTGGAGGACTCTGTCAGATCAGATGGAAATTTATCAACTGTTCTTCCAGGTATAGAAGTGTTGAGAAGTGACCAGCCAAGACTTGGTAAAAGCAGTCTGCAAATGGAAATTTTCTTTCAGCAGAATCTTTATTTTCCATGGAACTTCCCATTTGCTTTACTTATAGTTTGTATAGATTTGCGATTATTATTATTTTTTATTTTCAGAATCAACAACATGACTGTCATTCTGCAATGTCATTCTAAGGGCAAAGAAGACAAAATGATTTCTGACAGAGAAGATTGTTCCCAGGTTTTGCACACACCTGATATTTTGTGCACTCTAGTGGTGATCGCATCCAGATACAAGCTCAGAAAAGAAGCACAGATACCCATATGTCCCACACCATCTGGTATTGCTTCACAGAGAAGTGGCCATCTGCGCCAGACCCTTGACTAGACCCTATTCCCTATGCAGGGTCTCTTCCAGTGTAAGCAACTCGGTGAACAAAACTGGGGATGCTGCTAAATATGTGTTGAGGGAAGGTGTTACAGATCTGGCAGGGCTTATTATATCAGCTGAATTGACCTATGGTGTGCTCCCAGAATATCTAGGAATAAAACTGTCCACAAACAACTTCTGTTGTTTAACTTCTGTATGCCACCTTGAGGACAAGATCAGCTGAATAATACCAAGGATTTCTAGCATGAAAATTTCTAGCATTTGTAGCTTGATGAAGAGGCATTAGTCTCTTCCTTCTTTTCTTGCTATACTTTTAGATCATATTTATGCAAGTACAATGGTCAGAAATTCCTTGAAGACTAAAAAAAAAAAAAAAAGAAAAGTTATTTTTTCTTCTAAGAATTATTCATTAATTATCCAGCTATGATTTCCTGAAATGTTTAGGTAGCCCAGGCTCCAGCTACTGGGTTAATTCATTTTGTGTCAGTTCAGCTGGGTCACACCATGTCATCTTTGTTTCTTGATTGGGTGAATGAAACCTTTAAAACGGGATGTAGCAAGTAATGAATACCCTGTTCATACAGTAGAGTAATTCTCGGTTTTGTGTGTGACTGACTACGCAAACAAGATTACATCCAGGCCAGTGCAGCCAGCCACCACGGGGTGAATGCCGCACACCAGCTGCACAGGCAATAAGTGGAGTTTGAAAATGCCACTGCAGACCTGGTCCAAATACTTTGAATAAAACAGTCGCCATTTACAAAGCTTTTCTAGGAAAAAAATAATAATAATAACTGTCCCTACAAAATGATCAGCACCATTATCTGTTTATTATTATTATTATTATTATTATTATTATTATTATTATTATTATTATTATTATTAAACAGTGACTTTTAAAAAATTTTAATCACCTATTATCACCACTGGAATGAGTAATCTTGTTATCTGAACTCATTTCCCAGAACTAGCTGTTAGCACAGAGAGAGAGAGAGAGAGTAAAGAAAAACAGAAACATCATCTAATCCAGCAACATTTTAAAAAATCAGAAGTTTTTTTTTTGTAAAATTGATTTTGTATGTTAGTGCACAAGCATGCCCATCAACCACTCAGCATTATTTTTGCAAATGTAGTACACAGAAGCCTTAACATACGAGGACCTCATTGTCCTTTGCTTTAGGCTTCTGTGTGGGGTGAGTCTCAGTCACAAACATCAATTTCTCCAATAATTATAAAGACGTGGGGAAAGTTTTTTGAAATGGTAACTAATGTATGGCTTAGGAACATGGATGAATCCAACAGCATTTGGAGGTTCTCACAAATATTTACAAATGCTGTTTGTGGTGTGCAGGCAACCCTAAACAGCAATACAAAAACTGTATCAGCCTGGTGTTTAGAAACTGCAGTGAACATTAAGAGGCTGAATGCTTGTTGGCTCTGGAGAGATTGCTTGGTAGTGGGAATATCGATTTGCAGGAAGATGATTTAGATAATCCATTTCCAGGACGGCTTGTAGGAAAAATAAGTTCTGATTGCTGTGTATTTTACATGAAAGAACACTGCACTTTGGTTAGTCATACCTGCATTTTACACATCAGAAAGTGAATATCTTTTTTCCTTAAGAACTACCATTTACCAGACTTCATACTGTTCTGCTTCAGGCAGATGGAAGCAAGGCAAAAGGTTGCAGAAATTTATTATATCAGTGCAACTGATACTTTTGGAAAAAACAGGTAAGCTTTTGAACACAAAAATCATTTTTTTAGGTCTGAAAAAGGCATCAAGCTTCACGCTGAGTTTAGTTTAGTTGTGACAGTTATATAGTTATATAGTTATAGATAGTTATAATCTAATTGTTGCTTTAAAAACTGTGCTAACTGATTATGAGCAAAGGATGCCCAGTACTCATGGAGCAGGTGAATGGAGCAAGCAAGAGGAGTCCTGCAGCTACCAGCTGACGACATTATTTTATACCACTGAAGTGATGTCTTTGTTCGGTTGGCAATACCTAGTGCCCAGTGGAGCTCTGAGCACTGAGCAATTTCTGAGGTAGGTGAGCTAACCTGTTGAGTACATATCTGCTGGTGATGAGTAAAAGGGAACGGATCCTTTGCAGTGCTCTATCAAGATTATATTAAGTGCATATGGTAAATGAAATGCATCCAGACTGCCTGACAAATCTCTCAAATGCTGAGATGTTTATTCAAAACAAGATTGTGGGGCAGAATGAAAGACCAGTGGGAAAGTATGTGGCTAATATTGATTGGGCTAGGAGCTTTCTGTAAAGCTAAACACAATAAGCTTCCAGAGAGTTCAGCTGTCTGCCTGCATGTCCCAGTCCCTCTGGCGCTGCTCTCCATTAGCAAGTCTCTTTTAGCGCAGGGTGGGGTGCTGAAAAGGCTTGAGGCCCTCTGGGTCAGGACTGCAGGTCCCTCTTTCTGAGCTCTCTCTGCTCTCTTGCACCAGAACTGCTCTTTCTATGAGTCTTTCTTGTCTTTCTATTTTCATCTGTCACAGATTGATATTACTCTTATCATCATATTGCTAACAGTGCTTATTTAGAGGTAGAGGAAAGTAGGATCTTTCACCCATGTGTTTATCTTGCTAATAGGAATTATCTGAATAGAAAATGAGCACAAGCAACACTCATTTACCATGAAAAAAGCAAGCTGGAAAGTGTCAGAGAGATGCAATGAATGAACTCCTCTTGCTAATGGCTGACTGGCCTTGTTATTAATATAGATATAATGATGTTAAGCTTCTCTATTAAGTCAGCAGACCGGGGCTATTGGTTACACTTCATTTCTAAGAAACAGACTCATTTTTCAATTACATTATAATTTACAGTGTCTTTAAGTGCCTGGAAAATGCAAGGAGTTCAAGAACACCTTACAGAGGATTATGCAAAGTCTTACTCAAACTGAAAATTCAGTACAGAAAGGCCACATTTGCTGGCTTGTGAGTCACTTCTTCCCTGTGCTCAGGTGAAAGGAAGAAAGGAGGTACAGCCATGCAGATTGGGGTCCAAGTTTATAACAGATATAACTCCTTCCCTCTCTATGTCCTTGTCTTCATCCATTGTTTTTGTGATGTTTGGATATCTCGGAGCTGGGAGCCCCAGGGAATGCTGCCTTCACTTGGCCGGAAAACTTGGTGCAAAGGAGACAGTTAATGGCTGCCCAGAAGGGTGAAGCATGAAAGCCGGAGCAGTTGGCTGTGAAGACGAATGTAACAGTGGTTGGCAGGAGGAGACAGTTTCCCTTGCCAGCACCCTGCCTTTGCCAGTGCTCAGGGGCACCAGACCACACACGAGGCCTTGCTGGGCCTCCGCAGACCTCTGTGAGAAGCGTGTTACCAGGGCACTGAGGGATGCCCTCCTCTCACTGCTGCTGGCGGAGAAGCCTGGCCCAGGCCCTCACAGCCATTGCCTTACTCCCGATTAATTTCAGCAGCAGTACCTCTCCATGTACCGTTTTCTCTCAGTAACCCCATTAGGTGCCTTCTCAGTCCCAGCATCTAGGTCTACCATCTGAAAAGGTTTCTTCCTCTCCTGACCCATTTCATAGCCATTTCACCCTTCCTTCATGCAGCAAAAGCAAGTCCCATCCTGCTGCCCTTTGGCTACTCTGAAAACCCTCACTTGTCAGAGCTAAAACACTTGTAAATGGATATACCGTGTAAATGGCCATGGATCTACCATATTCTCAAACAAGATCTTATTATCTGGTTATCAAAGGTTGTCCAGTTCAGGCCAGGCTAAGGTAAAAGACAAATAATTTATTCACAGCCTCAAAATACAGTGGCACTGCTGTGAAAACTGGCATCTGCCAGCAGCACGGCCAGGGCAGCTGCTCTGCAGACCAAGCAGGAGAAATTTCAGGGCACCTGACTGGTTTCCATGGCTTAGCATTTACATTTTAAGACCTGGGGCTCTTAGGAACATTGCAGATAGGGCATGGCAGCTTGAAGTGACAGAAAATGGTCAAAAACATGGAAGGTTATCAGTGACACAGCCAGGTGCAGGCACTGCAGGCTGCCTCTCGCAGGCCAGGACAGCACCCAGGCCTCCTCGCTGGGCCTGCCCCAGTGCTGCGGCATGGCTTCTGCCTGGTGTGGCAGATACTTGTCTTGAGGGGTTGGGGGAAGTGTATGGGGCAGGGGAACTGCTTCTGTCTCACACAGGGGGAGCAACTGTGTAAGATCAGCACATCCATGCGAAGTTCAGATCCCCCTAACACTCCCAAGGCCAGGAAGACCTGCAGACCTGCTGGGCAAGGGACAGCCAGATGTCTGAAAGGTGCCCCTGAGCACTGCTGAGTGCTGCTCCCACTCTGCTTGCGAGGTCTCCCTGGCTGCACAGGGCCTGCTCCTCCAGGAAGCACCTCGGCCCCTAATGGTGGGACTGCTTTTGTAACAGGACTGCTCCCTACCTCCCACTGGGGCAAACCCTCTCCCTGTTGGAGGTGCTGAGCAATTGGGAGTGACCCTGCCTTGGGAACAGGGAGCGACCCCAGGGAAACAGTGGTCGAGCTGACATGCTCTGTGGAAGGTCCCAGCATTTCTAGTCTGTGGAGCAGGAAAAAAACACCTATTTTTCAGTGTCCATTTTTCTGAGTCTCCTGCATCCCAGCCTAGTTGCACAAGCAGGCTTTACTGCTGAGCTTTATCCCTGTTTCACCAAGACAGCTCTGTGCTTTGTAAAGCTAAAGCCATGGTTACACCCCCACAACGCGGGGGGATGAGGCTGAACTTTGAGAAACTGTTGGACAAGGGAGGAGTTTAAACTTGAAGTTGATCCAGTTGCACATCATATCCTTCCAAGTATTTATTCATTGAAAACATCTACTGCAAGCAGAAAATTAAGTACCCACTCTGAAACATGGGGGAGACCCAAGTGTAGGGTCTTCATGAAACCTTGGCTGCTGAACAAAGGCAGTTCAGACTCTCTGGCTCTTTCTCACTCACTTTGTATCACTCTGGCAGAACAGCTCAGCTCCTGTGAGCATGGCAGGAGTGATTTACTTCTCACAGTGTGGGTAGGGTCAGAGCCTGAGGTACATCCCTTATTCCCCTGTCTCTTGGTCTTTTGTCTCCAGTGACTTGCGCCGCACTGCGGACAAGAACAGGACAAGAACAGGTCTTTGCCTAGTGTCCAGCTCATGGGACTTCTAATAAGAGACCTGGCCCCAGATGGTGAACCCAGTTCATTTTGGGGGTGTGCATGATGACATTGAGCATCTCTGAGACCCCCAAAGCAAAGCACTTGATTCAGAGAACAGCCAGAGACATTTCACCTCCCTGATTAGGAAGAAGCAGCCATTTGAATTTGAGAGTGACTGATATTCATGACCTTTTCCTCCTAGAAGTGAAGAACTGCCTTTAAAATGCACATTGTCTGTGTCTGGGGATGCGCTGTGAGCTGAGCTGCTCTTGAAAACAGGACTTGAAAGGACTTCCCTTCCCAGGGACTTGGTCCGAAACCAGGAACTTGCCCTGCAAAGGGAGGGAGGTTGGGGGCACACTCATTCAGTGTCAGAAGCAATACGTGAGGGATCATGGTGAAGCATACTGTCTTGCTCAGCTGTGAGAGCTGGACTCTTAGCTGCAGGGCACCCTGCAGCCCAGGCTGGTGATGGCAGGAGGATCGCTGGCTGGAGGAGACAGGCTGGAGCCTGAGGGCAGGTCCCAGCATGGCCACCAGCTAGCTATGGGGCCACAGGGAAGAACCTGCCTTGGTGCCAACTGGGTGACAATTGCTTGTTGCATCTTGTGCTCTGTGTTAGCTCTGGGAGGGTTTGAGAGCTAAAGCTGCAGACAGCTTGTCTTGCTAATGACCATAGCTGCCAGGAGGGTTTGGAAAGCTAAAGCTAGACTTTGTGGATTCGGCAAGCTGTTGCAGTCTGCAGCTTGCACCCTGCCTGAGACTGGGGAGGAACCTACAGTGTGGGAATGAATATGCTTCCTTAGTAGCACAGGTGAAAAGTTAGATGAAGACTTAAGTTATCTTCATACACAAAAGTATAAAGACAACATGCACAACCAAACAAGGAGGTGGAGATGTTTAAATCACAGCTACATGGTTCTGTCTTGCTTTCCTACATACATATACATCAACAAATATCCAACAGACTGGGTTTTGATTCTCGTTCTTTGCCAGGATTGTTGCCGGCAGCCTTATCAAAATCAAAGCAAGGTAAAATTATCTTTTAAATGATCCCAAACCACAAAATAATAATAAAACAAATAAATAAATAGATAAAACCAGGGATTCAAACAAGATGATCATAGCAGTCTTCTGAACATAGTGAACCATTTAAGCTTCAAAATTATGCTATATGGAAAGGTTATTTTCCATGCAACATAAGAATGTATGCTTATTGCTACAGCAATTTATTATTATAATCTTTATCACTGGTAAGCCCTAAGCCAAAGCATAGTTTGTTTCCCATCTACAGAGTGGATAGGAAGTCCTGAGATTTGCAGACCCGTAACTGAGAGTTAAATTAGGCTGAAAATATTTTTACAGATTTTGGCTTCTTTTAGTGTGCCTCATTTTGCATGGCTACACATTACAAGCTCAAGCTCTAAGCTACAGCTGTAAGTAGGCACTGTGAAAAACTCAGAGAAACTTTCTCAAATACACGCATTAGAAACCACTCCTGAGGCTCACCCGAGGCTGCTGTACCTACTTAGGCAGTGTCTGAAGAGCTTTCAGATCATAATGAATGCATGCACTCTGCTTCATTTAAATACACATAGACACCATTTTTCAGTGTATAATCCTGAGCTCTCCCATTTCATTTTGCATATCAAACAGGGAGGTGACTGGGATCAGTCTGGTCCCACTCACACTGCCATTACCAGGGCTCTGCCTGCCAGCCCCCACCCTAGGTGGCACTGCAGCTCCCCGACAGCCCCAGCCCAGCAGCTGGAGACTTTGAGCTGCATCTCACCCCCTTTGTTCACCCACTAACCTTATGCAAACGGAGATATGGATGTTAGACTGTTTAGTGCAGATAATGAAAGGGCTTTTCTTCAGAAGATTGAGAAAAAAAAATAAGAAAGACTTTTTCAAGCGTGGAGGAGTGCATGTGTACTGATAGATGCATTATTTGCCAAGATTCACTGCAAATTATGGCTCTTACTTCCTACAGGCTTTCCCTCTGGCTACTTTTTAAGGTAAATAAGTCAGCTCCATCACCACCATTTCTGGTAGTGGACCTTAACATGCCCCCATACAGATTTGGGGCACACACTGCTCTACTGCTTGCATGGCAAGGAAGCTCTCCCTGCCTGAGCACAAAAGCCTTACACTAAGGCAGAAAGATAGAGTTCCTGTGCTTACTTATATGTAGATCTAACCTTTTTTTTCTTCCTTTAGTTAACACAGGGGCACCTCTACAACCACAGGGCTTCTTGTGCATGCTTTGCTTGTGGCATGGGGCTCTCTGCGATATAGAACTGGAACAGGAAAGGACAGAAGAAGAAAAAAAAAAAAGAAACCCAGGGAGAAGAGATGCCTAGTCCAGATGCAGATGGCCATAGCAGAGAGAGAACTGCAGATGTGAACTGAACCCCAGCTTGGCCTAACACTGTTCCTACCCCTGGCAGAGAGTGGTGGGTGTAGATGGTACCCAGTCCACCCTTGTTCCCAGGTCCCAAGCTTCCTACATCCAAAACACTTATGAGGCTCAAAATGCCCTTCACCAGACCTCCCTGCTGGGAACATCGCAAGTGTTTCAGACTCACCTTTACATCTTCACATCTTCTTCAGCATACCAGCATACCCCAGCCCATGGCCCCTTTTCTCCAGGACCTCATCTCCAGCATGCTAGCCCTGCTCCCACCTCAGCTGGTGCTTACCAGTCACAGGTCTCAGGTCACAAGCTCCCTTCTGGGATGCTTCAGAAAAGGGAAAATGGGCTATGCCAGAGGTACCTGAGCAGGTCCAGCAGGTCTAATCAGCTCTGCCAGCACCTCAGTGGCTTTTTGTGACCCTTTCTGTGCAGCAGCTAACACAGAGAGTGGGTAAGGCAGTTGTGGGTGATGGAGAGCTGACAGCACTGCTCTCTTCTGTGCTGGGGACATCATAGATGGTGAAAGGGCTGGCAGAAGCATCCCTAGAGTGGTGTCAGCAGGGCCTGTGCACACTGCTGTCAGCTAGGCCATTTCCAATCACGTACAGCCTCCAGCTGTTTTGCAAGGGTAAGCACAATGGATGCAGCTTGGAGCATGAATCACAGAACATGCCTTCTCCTCTAATTTTATCAGCCATAAATCATGAGTCACAGCCAGGTGTGCTAAGTACTGAGTTCTGTGCAAGCCTACATTGTCCACAGCTGGGACACGCTGGCTTTAGAGCATTCTGAACACAGTGTAAGACACGTTGTCCATAGCGATGTCATTTTTCTCAACAACCTGATCTCAGAAGTCATCTCAAGCACATCAGACCTCCATTCCCATATCTGTCCTATTGCTCTCCTTCCAAATCAGCAGCATACAAGCCCTCCAGTGACTTTTCAAAACCCTTGTCCCATCACAAGCAGAAAGGATGAGAAGAAGAGAGTGCTATTTCTCTAGATGTTACACAGAACATGTGCATCTCTCAGCCTTGGGCAGACTGCAGTCACCATGCACATCAGGTGCCACTGTCAATATTACAGGTTGACGGATGCAGGTGAAGCCTCTCCTGCACAGCAGAGGCTGATGCCTGCCCTGCAATGTGAAAGGAGTGAGGCTGGGAGATCTCCTGCAACAGCAGCACCAGAACCTGGCAAAACAGCAGCAAGAATGGCTTGCACGAAAGTCTGTGCATGCTGGCAAGCTTTCCTCAGAAAGCTATTCGAAGTCACCTTGGGCACTCCTAAAGGACAGGCCAGGCAGTGGGTTGCGCATGTTGGGATCCTTCAACTTCCTCTGGATGTGTAGTGGCCCCATTTTGCCCCTTAGTTCATGTTCTGGTTGCCTCCCATACAAAATACAAAGTCATTTCACAACCAGACCCTCTCCTTGCCACTGCCCCTTTCCTGTAATTAAATAGCAATGGTCTAATGGAACATGGCATGATGGCAAGTGCTTAAAAGAATTATCTTTGTATATTCATTTAAGACATTTTAGTATCAGTTGACACTTTCCAGCTGTCATGGTAATTTATTTAAATGATTTATATGGAAAATCAAGACATTCCCCAATACCTCTAAGATGGCTCCTGGAGCTGTTGCTGGCTAAGATGCTCCAGGCTAAAATGTTGCTAAAGTGGCTCCAGGAGCAACAGCTGTGGCTGTTGCAGGCTAACACTGCCTTTGGGAGTCCCAGGTATTCATTTACACCTTGTACTTCACATCTCTGTGGGATGGTGATTATCCCCTGATAACAACACCCCTTGCCAGGGATTTTAAGCATTTAAATCATGAACAAATGTGAAGCTTCATGGAGTAATTCCCAAAGCAAAGTGCACAGGAATGACATGGGAAAGATTTTTTTCAGTGCAAGATGCAAACCCTGCAAAATGGTATGTCAGGAAAAGAAATAGATATTGTAACCCCAGGAAAAGATTTCTCCAAAGTAAAACCAAAACATACGTAGGAACTTTAGAATAAAAATTTGGGGGGGGCATGATTAATCCACAGGAGTAGTCAGACATTAGACACTACAGATCTCAGAAGCATTGACTGAGAACAGCTGCGGAAAGTACATTTTTTGTCCCATAAAACAGCGGAGAGCCACTTCACAAAAAATAATCAACCAATTTAAAGTATCGCCATTGCCTCCAGAGCTGCCTGGTTTATCCATTCGCAAAGAAATATTACCAGTTAAACAAAATTGATGTGTGTTAAGGGCTGGCCTAAACCCAAGCTCAGGTCAATTATCGTGCTATTTTTGAAGCCTCAAGTGAGAAGCCTGGCCTTGGCCATTCCTCCCTAGCCTTGGAGGGAAGCTCCGGCAGGTCACCATGACTTGAATCCTGGGACTTCACGCCCCATCAGCTTCAGCTTTACTGAAGATGCCTTCCCAATACCAAAGGACATGGTGTATGCAGCTGTATGACTTCCTTGTCTACATGCATGGGGTCATGACTCCTGCTAGTCATGAGACACCCAACTAAAATCAAAGCAAGTGTTCATCAATTTCTGCCTTGCAGGGATGGGGCAGAGGAGCAGAGTGTGGCAGAGGCTGGCTTGCCTGCACTCATGGAGAGGAGAAACTGAGCTAAGCATGGGACAGAGCCCCATGGGGCCGGGAGGCTCAGCTCACAGCCAAAATGCCAGGGAGCTCTCCCACTCAGCTGCCCGTACATGTACTTGTAGCCTAGCATCAACCACCTGGCTGCGGGCACACAAGAAGCACAGCAGCAAGATGGGAGGCAGCATCCAGCCTCCCTTTGCATTGGCAGCCTGAGGAACCTAGCAAAGCAGAAGAACTAGTCGGAGGTCTTCCAAGTATTCAAAAGTTTTTCCACTTATTAAGTAGGAGTTTACATTAAATAGAAAGTTATTTTCTCCCGGTAACCTCAAGGCCAGCTAAGCACTACAAAGAGCGCAGCATGCAGAGTAAATCAGCAGACACAATGTCTGGCCTCAGCCTGCATGTGAGCAGGGGATCTGCAGGCCGAGGACAGAGAGCACAGCCCAAGGGAACTGTCCTTGCTTCGTGATGGTTTGATGGGACTGCCAAAGTTGTGCTGCTATAACCCAAGCCCTGCTGGTGCTTTATAGGGGTACAAGGCCCAGAAACTGTGCTGCAAGCATCTGCTGTGTCTTTCCCCATGTCCCCCCAAGACCCACTTCCATTTCTCTCTCTCAGAGAAATTTAAACAAAAGCAATAGCAGTGACCTTGTTGGATAATATCCATTTCCCAAGCATGAATGTTTGAAGTGAACAAAGTTAAATAACTTTCCTTATGTCCTGGAGACCCTGCCTCCAAAACACTCAAGGTTCAGGCATTTGTTTTCATTACGCTCAGTTATTCCACCAGTGAAGGTTTTCTCAAAAGCAGTAAGTTTTCATTAGACTTCTTGTTTTGAATAAGCTGTGGTTTTTGATAGATAATAAAAAACCCGACTCAGGAATAACTATCAATCATTTATTGGAACAGCAACTACAACCTCGGTTGTGTCATGTCCCAAGCCAATGCCCCTAAACAAGGCAGGGGAGAAGGGGGAAAAAAATAAATCAATTTGTTTCCCTCTTTGGCTCCACAGATTACCAAACCTGTGGTCTCACGATACTGCTTCAACTCACTGGGAATAGATTTATTCATTTAGCTCTGTTACATCCCAATGAAGTGAGCCTGCTGTTACCAGGTAAGCAAAATTAGTTTTGTCACCATAGCAAGTCGGCGCAGGTCCCTGGTGATTAAAAAGCCACGCCAAGGTATATCAGTTGCAGTCCAGCCTATATTACCCATATTAGCTCTTGAAGGAAAGGAAAACTGAACAAGCTCTAAATTCCCCTACATAGACCTGTACCCACAGCCAGGCTGCAGTGTTACTTGAGACAAGTCAGCAAAGAACCATCAAAACACTCAGGATGAAGTACTAAGAGAGCAGAGGGACCTGACATTTCAGGAGCATTCAGCTGATAATGTCTCAGTGCACACCATCGGCATGAATGACAGAGAAACCCCCTAACACTGTATCTAGTTAAGTTCATCCCTATTTACAAAGTTAGAGCTTGCCTGCAAATTATCAAACTATGGTAGTGACAGGCAATATCTGCCACTAGGCATTGACATTTTTTTAATATTTTTTTAATATGACCTCTCCTGAATGAATTATTATCCCTAGTCCAGAAATAGGGAGGATGAAGCACTATGAGGTGAAGTGATTTGTACAAATTATCTTCAACAAATGGAAACCACAGCATTTGGTTCCCAGGCTCAGCGTGCCCATAGCTCTTTTCTCTGTTACTACCCTTTCTCATAAACATACGAAAAGAAAAGGTGGGTGAGGTAGAAAGACCTATACTCTTTTTTTTACATAAGTTCCTCCTAATATGAGGGGAGGTTTGTCCTATAAAGCAAACTCTATCCTTAGTTATTGCTCAAAAATTGCAAAGGTACGTGACTGCAGAAGTGTTGTGTTACTCACTAGTACAGGGAGCGGGTTGGAAAACAGACTATGTTTCGCTTTGCACGAAAGGCTTCCACTGGAACCAAATCTCCCAGTTTGGTCAGAGACAGCAGGTAAAACTGTACCTGGGCTCATACAGTGCTGCTGCAGAGGCAGCCAGCCATTGAAACACTCTTGATCTCCCCCAGCTTTGTTCTACCTCTAATACGTTAAAGTAAAACGTTTCCATGATATGTTTGAGCCAAATTATAACTCTTCATTTGCACCAGTTGTTCCTCTTGAGAGAGGAGAGGGCTTTTACTGATTTAGGCCTTTGGGCTTTGAAGTTCTTACAAGCCAGTGCTAGCAATATTAAAAACAGGTATATTTTTAGCATGTGGGACCAACATGTTGAGATGTATGGCTGAGAGCCATTAATAAAAGAAACGATAGAAAATAAAATAAATCTTTATTAATCAAAAACCACAACACCATGCTCTCTGTAGTCCCTTACCTCTCTCAAGGAAATCCACTTAGTGGCCTATGTCTTTCTCTCTGGAGTCTGATTCCCCTCTCATTTACACAGCTGTAAATCCAGACTGATTCCTTTGAAGTCAGGGGAATTTCAGGAGTTCAAAATACATGAAGTAAGAGAAGAATTGATCTCTGTATAAATACAGACTCCCCAGCTGCCTAGATCCTGATCCTGTTGAATTAGTGGGTGTTGCCTGTTGAGTTTAACAAGAGCAGGAAGAGCCATTTCGTTCTGCTCAGTAATACTTGCAGCTAAATCTTCTCCTGACTCCATACACTCCACTCCATGGAAGTTACGTTAGTCTTTGATGCCAGAAGACTTGGGATTTGATTTTGTGCGTGCTGGTGTAACTCAGAATAATCTAAATATGTAGCTGAAATCCCAGTTAGGTCTGTTATCTGCAGTGATAAATAACTGGTTTACCTGTCTTCAAAACATTGATTACCATTTTATAGCTTGAATTGTGAAAACCACTAGCAATAAAATAACGATAGGCCTCCAGCTGAAACTTGATAGCTGATAGGCAGTTCGGAATATTAATTTGTACAATTAAAAGGTAAAACATCCTTAGGGGGATTGTCCTAGGGACCACTCTGGCCAGGCACAGAACAAGGTCAATAAAGAGGTGTCATATGGATACGAAGCCAAAAAGGTAATTGGCCTTGTTATTAGCAAAGTATGTTGATTCAGATACAGTAATAAAATGACAGTGTCAAGAAGCCAGATAAAAATCTGAAGTTCTGGAAAATAGTTATTATAGGTATCAGAAGGGCTCATTGATTCCTGTAAATGTCATATCCATATGCAAAATCTGTCATCTTTAAATTGTCATTTTTTAACAAACACAAAAGCCTTTTTCTCTCCTTAAACAGAATTAATCTTTGGTTTTTAAAGACTAATAGCTGATGGAAACCTCAACAATCTTTTAGAGTCTGTATGGACTGTGGTGAAGGTGCAGAGGTTGAATCCAAAAACATGATTTATAGAGCTGAAAGTGATGAGTTTTGTTCTTCTGTGTGAATGCATGGCAGCAACTAACTTTATCTTGCCTTAACACACCACAGCCTGCAAGATATGACACTTTCCTCTCACCATGCTATCTCCTGAGCATAGGTAATAGTAGCAATGATGGCTCTTCTGACATAGCCTAAAAACTGTGGCATATTGAGATATTGGCAAAAAGGGCAGAAAGTCAGGGATGAAGCCAGCCGCTATGCCCAGCTGAGCATTCCTGCTGATAGAGTGTGGACTGACACAACCACCATAGGGAAGACCAACTAAGAGGCATATGATAAATTCAAACACACAAAAATATTATAAAATAACAGCAACACTGCCATGTTGTCCAGTCTGGAAGGAAACTCTACAGCCACAGACTTGATTGAGCTTCTGCTGGTAAATCACTGTAATCATCACCTTCAATAGCAGCTCTGTTGTCTGTAAGGTAAATTGTCTGTAGAGGTAAATTGTTCAGCTTTGAGCGGTTCGATATTTCTTACCTTTTTGAAAAGAAATTCGTCAGGTTGTGTTTTATCACTTTCATTCCTTCTGTAGTGCTAGAGAAGGCGTTTGACTACAGGAGATCTTTTGAATCCATGAGTTCATGAAGTTGTCTGTTCCAAACAGTAGGTCCGGGGCTCATTGTATCCCACATTACTCTACAATGACCTTTGGAAGCTGGCTAGAGATGGGCCAACATGAAAAAAGGTGGCAGAGATCTGCAGGGTATCATTGGCTTCAGCTGTTTTATCATCATATGTTGTACAAAGCAGAACTTGTCTTTAATATTCTTTTGTTGTTCTCACATCAAAGGGCTAAATTATGCCCCCTAATACATGTAAGAGGCTTTTCAGTTATCTTTCTGATGCAAATTATATCATTTTGCATTATCCACTGATTATCTGCAGTTTGAAAAGTACAGCAGATGTTGTGCAAAGCCTATATGTCAGATCTCTCCTCCTTTGAGAACAGGATCCAAGTAAGCAAAATTGAAAGAGCCCCATGGTGAATTTGTTTAGTTGTAGCTCAAGGGTGGAATCGGTCTGGGCTTTCAAAAATTTGTCAGGTATTTAGGTTCAAATGAAATTGGGTATGCCCAGCTCAGCACCTGGAAGTATACACGTTCTTTTCCAGCACGTACATCCTCTCCCCTTGTTAAATGCCTACATTTAGAGCAGAGTGTCATTACATTTAACAGGCGCTTCAGGTCCATTAGACGACAGCCCAGTATGAGATCTGCCCTCAGCTCTCATTGCACTACAAGGAGTAAGTTGAATTTGATTGTGGCATCATGCCGACAATGCTGAGGTTAATGAATTAAAGATGTATAACAAAGAATGCTTAATGAAGTCAACTTATAAGAGATTGTTTTACAAGGTGGCATTTAGCATTAATAATAATCATTACAAAGTAATTCCTCTACTCACCTCTGACTGGGCTCTTGCAGAGGTGCATCACATTTCAAAACATAGTTGAGTTAAGAAAAAGCAAATATTCAAAAGGTCTGCAAAGCATTATCAATTAAATGTGGTATTATTTATTGTGATAGAAATGTTTCGGGAGAAAGAAGGGCCAATGCCATGACTCCTTGCCTTGTAAATGTTATTATCATAATGTGGATAGACCATCCTTCTCTCTGGTTTTGCCTGTGTTAAATCTCAGCACAACTGGCTCCTTCGCCAGTTCAAGGTTTTGTATGTCTGTGGCATAGCCTGGGACTGTAGTCTACAATTATTAATTGAGTGGTGTTTCTGGACTATATCTTGTTATCTAGTCTGATACATTAAATTATGACAGAAGACCTCTCCAGAAGTCCACTGAGGGCATGTCTTCAAAATAAGAACATCGCCATATGGTAGAGCATCTGAGACAGAGCTGTTCCCCCAAGAAGGAATGAGAAGAGCCTTTTCACACAGTCCCATCTATCCCTTGGAAAGTCTAAAGTCTTGTCAAACTCACCCAGTCCTTAGCTCGTGGATGTTAGGGAAGATGGGGCTCTGTAGGACTCTCCTCCTTCCTCCTATGCTCAACCTACAAAATTGTAATGGGACCATGACTTGGCTAAGACAGGCCTTGACAGAGGGCAGAGCATGAAAGGCAGCTGCTGGTGCTGGAGGAATCAATGTAGGCTCTTTCTCTTTGCCAAAAAGACTATCGATTCTCTGTGCTTGCTTCTGTAATTTGGCTGACAGGTCTGTAGGATAGCAAGAATCTCAGCTAACAGCAGTGCTGCTTCAGCCAGTTGTTCTTAATAACCCTGCAAAGGAAGGAAGATTTATAGACAGGAACTGAACAAGGTAAGAGGGGGTTTGTTTGTTTGTTTGTTGCTTGTTTAGTTTGTTCATTTGTTCATTTTCATGTAAGTATATATCTCAAGACAATTTGCTCATGTGTTGGTTGTCTTACATTCTTTTCCACAAAGTTGCAAGAATGCAGCCTGTCTGGAGTGCTTGATGGGTAAGAGGAGATAGAAACAGACGGAGTGAGAGAAGATATACGTAGAGCCGGCTGCTCTGTGTTCCCTCATATAGGAGCAGCTGTACAATAGCATGGATTCTTAAATCAAGACCTTCGAGGAGGGAGACTAATCCATTCCCTCTTGAAGCCAATTAGAAAACTCTTGTTGATCTGTATGGGGGTTACATGTTTACCACAGTCAAGGTTTTGTCCTCAGTATGTCCTAAGGCCCTCAGTTCATTTCACCGTTATTGCTCTGTGCACACATTCTTCAAAATTATAACCAAGTCCTTCCAAATTACCTCTGTGCTTTGCTAGGTGTCTAAACTGCGACCTTCTGTTTCATCTACACTACAAAATCTGTCACAGTGCACTGGAAAATAAGCAGAATACAATAAAAATAGGAATGAAGGTGATTGGCTGGATGCTTACTGCTGTGGTAGAATATACATCAAAAGAAGGACTATGTCATGCTGAATATAGGATAGCTCTGATTTAATATTCTTTCAAGTCACACCTTAAATAACCTGTGTTTCAAGGCACACTATTTTTTTTTTTTGGAATCTTGCTTTAATGCAGTCCCTTGTATCCATTATTTTTATGAACCCTCTGTCCCCAAAGAAATACCAAACAGCACAAAGTACCTTCCAGGCTTAGTAAAAGCTTTTATGGAACTATAAAGAAAGCACCCAGAAAAAAAATAAATAGTTTGATATCTGAAATAATGTCTGCACATGCTTGATATGTGACTTTATGAGTGCAATGATGCCACAAGAGGGAAACAAATGTTTGTCAAGATTTGCTCATCAAAAAGAAGCAGAGAGAAGCAAGAGCTTCTTTCATTTTGTTCTGTTTTTCTTTTGTTTCTGTAATTCACCTTTCAGTAAAACATACGGGTGAAAGTCATATTTATTTTGATCTTTAAGTCTTAGCTACTTGTTGGGCAACACGGAGGACTTTTGAGGACTGAAAGCCCCTCTCTTTGGTCTTCTAGAGCATATATTCAATAGTGGAGCATAAAACCGCTATCCTTGACACTAAAACATCTCATTCATCTTGTCAAAAACTTTACCCCTATTGAATTCTGGCAGTGCACTGAGCAGGGAGCGAGCTTTTAACTTTGAGACTATGAAGCATGCCTGGTTAGTTTTACTGCCAGCGTGAGGAAGTCCCCTGGAGACCCAGTATTGCAGTAGGAGAATTCAATCACTAAGGTGTTTCCAGGCTGGATTAGGCTGAAATACATTCACAAAATGTGCTGACAGGTTTTCTCCGAGCAGGAACCAATTATAAAAAAAAAGCCATTTGTTTCTGTAAGTGCAAATCTAATTTCTGGTTATTCTCCTGTATATGCAATATAGAAATAATTCTACTTTAATAGATAGGGATAGCTCCTAAACTGAGCCTGAGCCTCATAGTACTAAGCAATTATTTCTCCCTTTTTCTCACTCAAAAGCCTTAGGCCAGTATATTAAAAATAACAATACTGTTCTAAAAGATTTGACTGTCACTCTCCTGAACAGTGGTTTCTAGCTAATAGGACACAGTTTGCTTTCAAGCTTAAGAGGCCTGTGGTAGAAACTATTAAGCTCACTGATTAGGAATGAGATGGAGCAGTCCCCAAGGGACCTTTGCTCTCTGATGTTCTCATTGCCACTGGAAGAATAAATAAATAAAAACTGTCATCCTAGCTAATAACTCCCAGAGATAAAGGTTACAATTACGCAATGGGAGTTAGCCCATGTTTCAACAATGTTTTGGTATTAAATTTGCCTCCCTAAAAGGCTTTTTATGACTGTGAGAGAAAAAGAGGTGGCAGACACAAAGCATATGACCCATTAGTCTGGGTTTCATGAGGGCCAGCACTGACCAGGCACAGAAGAATTTGTTATTTAGCCTGTACTGGTACCTTTCCTGTAGAGGGGAATATAAATCAGAATTGTCCAGTCTACGTGGGTACAGATGTCCTGGACCAAGCAATGTCTTGGACTATACAGGACTCTTCAGGGAGTGATCAGGTCCCAGTAACTACAGCAAGGAGAAACGAGGGCCAGGACAAGGATTCAGCAGTACTGTGCCTGTGGTGACAAAACTCACATGCGGCATTTGAACCCCTCCTCCTTCCACCTGGATGTTCTTTGTATCACAGTTGTGTTCTACCACAATTTTGGTCACTGTTTTATGAACACTCAGATAAATGCAAACATAAACCAGTGCTCCAGAGATTTCTTTGAAGTGGAACTAAATTTATCTGGGATTGTAGTGATAGGGCAAGGGGTAATGGCTTTAAGCTAAAAAAGGCTAGATTTAGTTTAGATATAAGGAAGAAATTCTTTACTATGGGGGTGGTGAGGCACTGGAACAGGTTTCCTAGAGAAGCTGTGGATGCCCCATCCCTGGAAGTGTTTAAGGCCAGGTTGGATGTGGCTTTGAGCAACCTGGTCTGGTGGGAGGTGTCCCTGCCCATGGCAGAGGGGTTGGAATTAGATGGTCTCTAAGGTCCCTTCCAATCCATTCTATGATTCTATGAAATTTTATACACATTACCAGAAAATAACATGTGGAACAATTTGGCTTCAGAGAGACAGAATGTTTAAGGTGGAAGTTTTGCTGATGGTAGAGGCAGGAAAGGAAATTACAGCTGGAATCTGCAAGGCTGGGACGGGTGACGTATTAAAAATGTTTAATGCTTTTGAGGGTTGTATATATGTGCATGAATCAAAGTCAACAAAGAAGGCAACCTGAGTTAAAATCCTTAGTGTCAATTACTAGTTCAAGGAGTTAAGAAACAGCAATGGAAATGAATGATTTGAGGCTTTTCATAACACAACCAGAACAAGTGAGCCACAATGCTGGTTAGAGCAACCAGTATGATGGATACGCTGGGAGGCTAGTTTTATAGGAGTGGAGAAACTCTGGTTTTCTTACAAAGATTTTAATTCTTTACCTCCACCATATGTCTTCTATTAACTTTCAAGTGAAAAAGGAGCTGGATATTTCTGTATGGACCTAACTGCAAAAGAAATAAATAGGATGGCAGTTTTACAGGGTGCAGGGGTCCCCACAAGCTGCCCTGCAAGGGCAGATTTACAATCTCTTTACAACACAGAAGCAACCTAAAAAGGCCAAATCTGACCCCTGCTTCAAATAGCAATAATCATAATAATAACTAGAAATGATAGAAGTGAAGAAACACTTCTCTGGCACCTTTTCCATTTGCAAACCTCAAAGCACTTTGCAAATGTTAACTTAGTTCAGTCCCCAGGAGAGCTACATTACTTTTCCCCTTCTCTCTACTTTACAGGTGAACAAACAGCAAGGAGGTGAAATGTCATTCTCAAAGTCACATATGGCTTTCCTTGGAACCAGCAACTTCTACTCTCCTGTTCATACCACAAGACCACAATGCCTAGTTAACGTGATAGTTCCCAGTGTGAAATGGTCTCTTGAGAATTAAATGTGTAACCTGTAAAATATACAGCCTGCTTACGTTTGCTTACTTTTTAAAGTACATCCTTTAATAATATGTTTTCAATGAGCAATTTAAATAATTCATAATTTATAACATTAAATTGTGGCAAGGTGGTTTTTTTTTGAAGTCAGACCTAATGAAATGACTTAACTTCAAACAAGAAATTGAGCCAGTGATTCATTGAAGGGTTTATCTGTCAGATTTGTGGTTATACATATTAAAAATTGATCCACTTATATATGTATGTGTATATAAGTGTATATATATATTGCTGTAGTTGAAGTTATCAGGGTTATAAATTCTGAGTAGTTCCCAAGCTTGTGGTGAGTATTACCAATTTTAGGAAGATAATATTTAGAATAACCTTTCTTTTTGCACTGAAATGCATTTTCCCCTGAAACCTGCCTCTTTAACCTCTGATATCTTTCCCCCCCACAAAACACAAAGACTTCTGTTTCACTTGTGTGGTTTAGCGAACACTCAGAAGTAGTATCCTTTCTTTTCTTCATAATGAATAGTTCAACTGTTGATTGCCTTTAAAATCACTTTAAGTGCAAGGCATGTAATACTTCTTTGTTAGTTTACATATCTTTTCCAGAAGCAGTGGAAATGCCAGACCAACACATTCAAAATGGACTGAGTTTAGGGTTGTTTCCTTACTTAGGTGTCTGATTAGGTGTGTCTGAACAGAGCCTGATTCAAAAGACATTTTTCCAGCTTTATACATGCTCCAAAAGATAATGTATTTTTACATATGCAGTATGTGTGCCTATGTATTGAGTGCTCTGAGAGGGTGAAGCTGGTTTCTGCTGAGAATGTCCCCCAGCCCTGCTGAACGGAGTCAGAATCCCAGATTCTAAATCCTGAATTTTGGTGAGACATGAGCTCAGGCGTCCCACGTCTTCTGGCCATCACAGTGTCTGTCTCACACCACTGGGTCACCTCCCAGTCCACAGCTTCTACCATTCAGAAGAATCAGCATCTACTCGAGCATCCTCTGTGGGAACTGAGATTTTTCTCTCACTGCAAATTCCTCCCAGTCTTCTATCTCCTAACTGCTCATCACAAACCTTCAGATTCTTCTCACTTTTGAATCTATTTTTAAAGCCTTTTTTTTTTCCCCTATGATATATAATCAGCACTCACCTGCCAGGAGAGTATACTCAAGACTTATGAAAAAGCTGCTTTAAAACCACATGATAATAAATTCCCCCTAATCCCAAATATATATGAAATACAGAGCAGGGCCCACGACAAGTTTTATAGAAAGCATTAATGTCATCGGTTTAAAGAGAATTAAAAGGAAAAATAACATTCCATCCCTGAGGAAAAATCCAAGTGGTGCATAAGACTAAAACGAGCATTTCCAAAGGGAATTGCTCATGAAAGAGATTTTTAGTTCAAAATAAGGAAATCACTAGGCACTGCAGAAGGATTACATTGATCAAAAATAGTCTTCTGAAATATCAGGATCCAAAGAACAGCTCAAGTAAAGCTACAAATGAAATGAAAGTGAGCAAGCTCACATGCAGGAGAAACTCCATATTTCATTTGCAGCAAGGATTGTTTGTGATCAGACTTCCGAATAAGACAGATGCTATATGCGGTTGGGAACATTTGAAAACTGACTTATAGCTGTGATCCATAACAATGCTAGATTTATTGACCACCTGCTGTGGAAACACAGGGTTTTTTTCATATTTTTTTTCCCCAGCAAAACGTCAGCTTGCCATTTGTGAAGTATCTCCCGCGTCCTTTTCACAATTTCCTAGAAGATGTGATTAACCAAGATGCCAGTGCTGCTCCATTCCTGCATGCTCACCAATCAGTGCAGTGTCAATAAGATGCCAGGTGAGACCGCTGAACCTCCTGTTGAGCTATTCAAACGAAACTGAGCATGCTAAAAATATTTAGAGAGATTTATTTGATTTCTCCACATGATGTCCTCTATAATTTATCACTTCAGCTCCCACTTATTCTGTTTTCTGCTCTGTTTTATTTTAGAAGGGGACCTTTCTTTCCTAGCTTTTACGGTAAGCACATCAGGGATTTGGATCTATGATGTTTACCAGTGCACTTCAATCCCTGTGTTTAGGTATTTGTTCTATTTGGTAAACTAGCAGACTTCTCCAGTTATTTTGCTGAGCACTGGGAGGCTGAAATGATATACATCTCAAATGTGTATGTACTGAGCAACAAGGTTACAGCATTCTCGTCTTCACAAGTATGTATGGTGTCCATAAATACCCAGATATAAGAATGGGCATGGTGCTGGGGTAAGCAGGGGATTGATTCCTATTCTGAGCTGCAGAAGAAGCCTGCTCTGCTTCACTAAGTCACAGTGAAACAACCCCCTCATCTAATGGTTTTTAATTTAATACAACAGGTCCCCTTGGAGCAGACGGGTTTTCTGTGAGAAGCTGAAAGCAAAATCAAACATGACATTTTGGGGTATTCATCAAAGGCAGTGGAATGAATGGATGTCTGAAAATAAACACCAGTTTTTCTCCAATATTTCAATACCCAGGATTGGAGACATGACAAATTTTAGAAATAAAAAGACCATTGTGTTTCCATTGTAAGCTGCTGACAAATTAAAGTCATATGTTAGGTTTACTTGAAAACTTGTGTTTCCTTGGCGCTGTAATAGAAAGTCTTATAAGCACAGAAACAGCCCCATGGAGTTGATGCATACCTTGCATACAAGAAAAGCAGCTCCTTTTTTGCATGAAGATATGTCACAATCAGTACAGGCTGCAAAGTGCAAAAGCAAAAGGCATGCATGAGCACACAGGTAGGGGATGAAGCTGCCGTTCTGGATGGGTCTCTCAGTGTGTTTACTAAACAAGGTAACACAGCAAAATTGTTTCTGGCATTTCTGAATGGACACCAAAATTGACTACAGCACAAGCACTAGGATAGATTGGTTGACAATACAGAAAAAAATATGTATATAATTAAATTTAAAAAAAAAAAATTATTTGTCCCTACCAAGCCCCAAAAAACAGCTTAAGAGCCTGTGGAAAGAAGTAACAGGTGAGCACCCCTGGAAGAGGGAGGCAGCATGAAATCACTTCTTGTACTGTTGCCTGTCCTGTGTATTGCTTTCTGTGCTTTTTCTGCTCAGTCTTAGTTTCACGGGAATTAACCCCAGGCAGAGATTATATGGGAACTTTTTATGACTTTAGACAAACTTAGTGAGTCCATAGCGAGCAACAGGACATTGTCTTTCAAATGCGTTTTTTCTCCTCTACATGGCTGGAGCAATAAATACCCTGCAAATGAACTTCTTCTTTGCTAATAAAATAAAATCCACATTAATCTCTACTATCAGAAACAACTGTAAATTGAATGAAGGTAAAACAGGGTAAAGAGGGTTTGGGAACAACAGCTCCGTCACAGGCAACACAGACATCATGGCAAAGCCGGCTGAGTTCAGCAGTCGAGAGGCCCCAAAGAGCTGACTTTTGGGCCACCTTCAACAGGTTGACATGAAACTTCAGGTCTCCAGGACCCACATGCAGGTCCTGGAGGCTGCTGCGGGGAATAATGATCTCTGCTCTGCTCCGACAGGGACACCCGTAGGAAAGCTGAACTTTTCGTCACCAGGAGGGCACAAAAGAAAGTCATTGGAGAGAGGGAAGAGGGACATGGTGAATGTACCAGAGGCTTTAAATTTTAAAACGAGGCATTATCGATCCTCACAGGTCAACAGAATGGAGCAAGCTCACCTTGACTAGTGGAGGCGTACGAGTCACAGGTGTCTATGTGGTATGTGTGAGTCGTCCAAGCTCTGTCTTTCTGTAGCCAGCCTTCAAGAAGAATTGCATAATTTAAGCTTTCTATAAAGAACTGATTCTAAACGTCCTCTCTGGGGTTAGAGGTCAGCGCTGCTCTTCTCAAGGTGACACTCCAGCTGGGTCTGATGAACCACCCACGTAACCAAACACGCAGGGCTCCTTACAACCAGCGCCTCCTGCTGGTGCCAATAGGATGGCCTGGAGGGACCAAGGGTTGTTTCAGAACTGAGGGCTGAACGTCAAACAAGAAGGAGGGCAGAAGACATTGCTATTTCAGACTTTTGGGGTGAGTTGTTTTTTTTTTTTTTTTTTTTTTTACTGTATTATAAAATGTGGTGAAATACCCGTAGCTTTCTTAGCCTGCATAAATGTATTCTTTAGGGGTAATTTTCATCAAAGAATACTGTCTGCATTTATCCGTAGGTGCATGACCCCCTAAGCCCTATAGATGATACACACATTCAATGTTATATATATATCCTTAAATGAGCACCATTTGCTATCAGATTTGCAGCACTCAGATATTCTGTGTTCCAAATGAGTCCTGGGCGAATTCCATTCCTACAGCTCACCCATTTTTCTATTACAGCTAATCCAATTACCTCAGTCTCTTATCTTCCTAGCAGTGAGCACATATGTCATCTTCCTCATGCAAGTCATCCTGTAGAAAAGTTAATGAGCATATTGATGTGAGAGAAGTTACGGACCAAAGTGTTTCTGGGCACAGGAGTTTATTACTTTTGTGATCAGCAATGCAACATGTTGGTGAACAAAGCAGACGAGTGTAATTTAAACAAATGAAAAGGAAGCATGAATAAGCATCTGAAAAAGGCTAAACCTCACTCTCAGATCAGAAATAAAATAGCACAAATAGAAACGTTCTTGAAAGCAAAAAGTCGACACACTGGCAAAAGCTTTCAGGCAAATGATCAAGCCAAAGCTATAACTTGTCTAAACACTGGTTCTACCTAGAACTGGTTGTGAGGAGAGGAGACGCTATCTTTTTTTTGTACTCGAGCTAGCTACAGAAGTGAGTTTGAACTGTGACAGACGGAGGATGTTAGCAGAGGTGAGAGTGCCTGCAAGCGTCCGCACGCTGGTGGCAGACTGCAGGCAGGTCACCCCTAACATGTGAAAATGCACCCAGGGAGTTTGCCAGCTTTCAGCAAGGGAAAATCATTCAGTTACAATTATTCTCTTTCTGCAGCTGTGTGGCGGCTTATTTTCTAGTCTGGCCGTGCGAGTTCAGTTTCCAGATTCAAACAGTGAAATGGGATCCAACAACTGCTTGTACAAGATACTTGGGAAGGAGCCCGATGACTGTTACACATGGAAAGATGAGAAGGGTGAGACCTGTATTAACTGAGAGCTAACCCTGCTCCAGCACCATAAAATAGGAGAGAAAAGGACCAATGTGCACCCTGATCAGTGCTGCCAAAGCACACCAGAAATGGCTCAGGGGGCAGGAGCAAATGCCCTGGGACTCTGGAGTCAAACCTCAGAGAGTGCCTTGGCATCACCAACACCAGTAATGCAGGGCACAGGGGAAGTCAGCTCTGGGTTAACTTATAGGATGAAGAAGGAAGAAAGAAGTGGAAAAGAACCAGCCTGTTTGCTCTGGGACCCAAAACAGCTTTTAGCAGCTCTAAATAGCTCTGTGTGGGTTTGTCGGTGTAGCTGATGCTGGATTATTCCAGCAAAAATGAGCATTATGAGAATATATTAAAGTGCAGGATAGGGATGGGGCAAACCAGAATCTGACAAAACAGCTTTGTTGTGAGGCAGTTCTCTTACTCAGGTAGAAACATTTGTTCCTTCAAGCAAGAAATCATCCAAACTAAAATTCCCCATGGAAGATGGGGAGGAAGGAGCCATATGATGGAAGGAGCTGTAGGATATACCATCTTCAGGATCCTATTTCCTTCCCACTGGGAGGACAAGTTGCAAAGACTTTCAAAGGGGCAGAGGGGCTATGTTATGAAAGGCAGCACAGAGGGCCTGAGGCTTTGCCTAGCCAGGAAAGTCCAAAATCTGGTAAAGTCCTTTTCTGAAGGCAAAAAAGACAGCAAGCTCCTGCCTGTAGTATCCAGTATACAATGGCAGAACTGCGTTCCTGTACTTCTGGGACAAGTGTGTAGAGCTGTACCCTGGACAGTGCTCTACAGACATGGGTATATGTGAGCATTTCAGTAAAAAAAAAAAAAAAAAACCACTAAGGAGCTGGCTAGATAAACAGCATAGTATTCCAAGAAAAAAATAAGCTGTCCTTTGCAAAAGAAGATACTTCAAAGACAGAGAATTGCTTATCACTTTCCATTAATGCTTGCATTTGATACCTTCTTGCTGGATGCCTGTTCTGCTCCTTAGGCCCGTAAGAGCAGTGGGGCAGCACGGCCTGTTCCTCAGCATTTGCACAGGGTCTTATTAAGTGAAACCCCAATCTGAGCTCATCCCTTGGTGCTGCAGTAATACGTACAAGGAAATGATATTCACACTAGACAAATAGCTACTATAGTTTTGGATACAAGGAGAGCAAAACGCATGCACTTGTTCATAAACAGAGAAATGATTCCTCTGATTATGGGCTTCTTCCCTGCTCATTACAAACACTTGTCAACTGCCCACAGGTATATCAAGATTACTCATCACCAACTTAACAGCAAGGTGATCCACAGTAGATTCTATAATTTAGGTTTAAAGTTATTACAGCAGCATAAGTCAGAAGGATTAAATGAGAAGGAGTGTATGCTGAATCCAGGAAAATATTATATGCAAATTGTGATTATTCATGACTGAGTCACGAAAAGGATGTATTCAAAATCCATCATGATTTAAAGATTTAACAATACGATGCTTTGCATTTATGTAATGACTTTCATGGGAGGATCCTGAAATGCTGAAGAGGCACTGAGTTGAATGCAAAATAATGTTGGTCTTAGAGGGGCTTTGGATGCATTTCTTCCCAAATCAGCAGCTAGTAGGGGGTGATGCACCTGGAATTGCATTGAGGAGTAAGCTAGAGGACATAGGAAGAGTCACCAGAAGCCTAACAGTCAGTAAAACAAATCTGGACCTTCAAGCATGGGGACAGATAAGAGTACGAGGGGAAGTCAGAGGCATAAGTTTTACATGTTAGTATGTTACCTCCCTGGGAGCGAGCATCCCCAGCCAGCACTTCAGAGGCTGTGTGTGTCTGCATGCTTAGAAGGAGCAGTGCCAGGGAAAGCTGTCATGTGTCATCATTAGCACACATCAGCTACTGCTGCCTCAATTATCTCTCCACAACACCTTGCACATCAGTTATCTCGCTTCACAGCAATGGACAAATGGATGGGAAGGTTCCCTAAAACAGTGGCTCCTGAGGGTTTCCAAGACATAAGAATAAAAATAAAAATAAAAATAAATAAATAAATAAAGAAAATTGCAAACAAAATAATCACACAAACATGCAAAAAAAATGGAAAAAAAGTAAGAATGTCAACATTCAAAACCTAGCTTATTTTCAAATTGAAAGCTGTTGTGAAAAGATGGAAGAAGACGATACTTGATGGTCTGGGGAACAGAGATAGATATGATGCATCCTCTTTTCCCCAAGGAATTTCAGCCTCCATTGATCCTGACAGATGCATTTCTAATATCTTTTAAAACATCCAGTGACAGGGTCCTTAAAATTAGATCCAAACTCTTTCTTCTGTCAATTATCTCACAGTGACATCTGTGATATAAAAGAACTTACAGATTTATATCTATATTTAGATTATATATAATTTAGATATTTATTTTATTATTTTAATATAAGTAAATTTATATTTATTTATATCTTTTTCTTAGAATTTAATTTTCTAAACATATTCCTTTGTGTCTAGCTGAGAAAATTCATTGAAATGTTTACACCACTAGGCCAACCACTGTGGTGAACCTTTTTCCCAGGAAAAAAAAAAAAAAAAAAAAAAAAAGCATTCTGATCCTAGAAAACAGCCAAAGTGGACAATAGAAACCCACTGGACACTGTTGGATAGGACTGCTTTAGGAACACAAACGTAGCTGATGCTGGGAAAAGTATAATGCTTTGCACTCTCTCAATTCCTAAAATATTTTATAATGTAGACTGTTGAAATTCCACATCAGTATGGTCTTCAAAGGCCAAGCAAGGACTACTATAGTAGCCAGTCCTGAAAGACCTATATGTTTGACTCTCTTCTGCACAAGGAAGGTGACAAGTTCTTTCAGGCAATATGTGCATGTGGCTTTTTGTTAGTCGGTCCAGGTCCCAAGGAGCCATGCTCCCAGATTCTCTGGGCCAGCCTAATCTAAGACATTATAACAATGTCTTACCAGACATGCAGATAACCTATCACCTATGGACAACAGACAGCTCTCAGTATATCCTCTGCCTGCCAGAGTGCACAGGCACCAGTTTAGATGTCTTTTGGCTCTTGCCTCAGATGCAGACCACACAGGATCTAAGAAATGATGGCAGTGGCCAGCCAACTGGATTGGCATGCAGTCCTCATGGTGACTTCAGACACATGATGCAAAAGACTTACAGAGATTTAACACCCTGTAAAAGCCTAGAAACCACTGACAAACTGATGGATCTTCCTCCCTAGCTGCAGAAAGAACCACAGTAAATTTTCAGAGCGAACAGACATACTGGACAGTTTTGAATTAATACCTGATACAAAGGCTTGTATTACATACCAAATAGAGACTGCTAGGGAGAAGTGGGAGCTGCTACCAGTATTGTCACCGGGACGTGTCAGTGCTTGTCCCAGGGCAGAGTTTGATTCTCAGCAATCAGATGTTGGAGAGAAATTCTCCCTGTTAACCCCAGTGCTATGCAAATACAGCACATCTCAATGGTGAGCTCTGATGCCAGTGGTGTCTTTGTGATAGTTCCCTATTAGCTATGACTAATAACCTGATCAATAGCCACTGTTGTGAGACAGATGGGCCCATTACAATCAGAGATGTTCAGCGTCTGGCTCTTAACTCTTAACCTCACCCAATATAAAATATTCACCAAAATTCTGTGTTAGACATTGGCACAACCCTTTTTCTTTCCCTGCCATTAACAAATGTCAGGCTGCAGTGATGTATACCACATCCATCTCACCACAATAGATGCCACATTTGTTGGATGTATTGTTAAAGAAACAGTATAATGGATCTCTTCACAAAAATCCACTGTGGAGCTTATGGGTAAGTAACAAAAATAATAACTTGGGATGTGTTTCTACCTTATTTTGCTGCAACAGTTAATATCTTTTTGTGAGTTCCTCTTCAAACCAATGTCAGGCACAACTCGCACTGATGAAGTTTGGCAGAATTCAGCCTTGTATTGCTAAATGACAAAGAGAACCCTAAGACTTGCCTGCCCAAAGAAGTAAAGGTTTGTGGTTTGCTGCGGCCTGGTGTGGAGGAGGCCGCAAGCCTGACCCCCAGGGCCAAAGGTGGCACTGTAGTGATGGGAAGGGGAGGACGTTCACAGGGCAGGGGGCCTTCTCAGGGTGCATAGTTTACGTGCACCTTCAAACCATGGTTCTACATGTACTGGAGCGAGTCAAACCTGAAAATCCTCTTATTTCAGCAGTCCACATAAGGACACGCTGCTGCTCTTCCCTGGGTACAGGCTACACCTCACTGTGGGATCCAAGCATCTCCAAACCTTCCTGATGGAGCTTTCAGCATGGGTGGGATGGGGAACAGTGAATGCAAACATGGCATACACATCTCAAACAAAACTCATCACTATGAAGTTACTTTCTTCTCTCCTTTCAGATAGGTGCACACACAACTTGGTAACTCCTTCCCGTCTGCACATGGATATTCTTCTCACATCCCCTTGAACTATGGGGTAATTTTTAATGCCAGGGAATGGTCCAGTGCAATTTGCACAGAATTTTCACAACGTCCTCTCCAACAAGACACAGGTCTGGCATACAGTAGCAGAAGAAGAGCTGCAGGAGGAGGACCACCAAGAACAATTTTCCATCCATTCCTTCCTAAGTCTGGGCTCGCACAGCAGTGAATACAGCAGCACCTGGTTGCTCACCTCCTCACTGAATGCAGTCCATCTTACTCCTTCCATCTCCCCATATTAACTGCTTGCTGGCTAAGTTGTCTGCTTGGCCTCCTGTGGTACATTTCCGTTTTTTCCACTCACCTCTCACAGAAATAGCAATTGCCTGGCAATAAGTGAATCCCTCATGCCTACGTCCCCATACACAAATACAGGCAGAGGGCTGCTAAATCCGAATGGAGGTACTGCTGCCATCGGGTTTCAGATGTATCCCACTGACCAGAACAACAAGGAAAAAGAAAATAATGGTAAGAAACTATGCACAAATGTAGTTTTCAGTTATGTTTCTGATTACTTTTATTAATAATTGAATATTTTAATACATAATTCAAGCTTTGCCTGCAGTTTATACTATCATCAAAAACCCTTATGGACTGGAATCAGGCAGCACGTTGTGCTCGTGCCTTCTGTGTAAGCATTGTGCTTGCACACAGCTAGAGAGGGGACGGCTGGGCACCAGGACTTTGCCCTGCTGGCTGCTGTTTCTCCTGATACTTTGTGTCTGGAGCAATCCTGCCTGGGAAGTTCTCCTTGGATTATTTCCAGTCGCTTTCCAGATCTCATTCAGCAGCAGCATGGTCTGTGTTAAAACATAGAAGGTGTAGGTGTGAACCAGCTCTGCTCTGCTGTCTTTCATTGCACCTCCTCCTGGGATTTTGTGCCATGTTCCCCAGCCTCTCACCTGAGTGCTGAGGTCGAGGCATCCCCATGGTTTGGAATCCAGATCTGAGTCCAGATGGTCTGTGCAGCCACAACCACAAGGACAGGCTGGATGACCCACACCTCACAGCTTTTCAAAATCAGGTTCCCAGTTCTTCAGACTGGGAATCATGTTGGTTATAGATAGAGATAAGAGGTGAGAGAAACAGGATAGAAAGAAGAGCAGTGCTCTGTGAAACGGAATGTCTTTCAAGCATTTTTTTTTTTTTTGATGAAATGTCCAATATACATATGTACAGACAACGATTTTAATCACCAGAGCAATTCAACTGTACTTATGCTGGGGATAGAAGCTCTTAGACTTGTAGTTTTGGGGAAGATTATGGGGTTCACTCAAGAGACTGACAAAATAAGACTTCAGCTTTCTTCTAATTAGATCAGATAAAGAAAACAGTTAGATGAAAACATGTGCAGGCTTCTACTTGCAGGGGGAGTTAAAAAAAAATCTGAGACAATTGATAGGGCTTTTTTTCTTAGAAATTGTGATTCTCTCCTTCTCTTCTTGCCCTTCAGCTGGAGCTACTTACACTCTTGTACATATACACAGCCTCATCCTTGTCATCTATCCATTTCCATAACAGTCTGGGCAATCACAGTTCTGTTCTTATTTCATTCTTTGGCTATAACAACCTCAAGGATAGTAGAGAAACACATTCTTAATACTAGTATGGAGTAAACAAAGATGTACATTTTTAGGGCTTACTAAGGTTTGATGACTTTTTATCATCTGGCCAGACATTTTCCAGTGGAGCAGCTACAGACCACAAATTATTAGTCAATTGTACTGGATTTCTGCAGTAAAGTGGATAAGGAATTCCTCCTAGAAATGTGTAACCAACCCTGCCATCCACAAGGGAGCCAAATGGAGTCCAAGAGTAAATCTGAAGGCAATGTTTTCATGCTATCTTTTACACATTTGAATAATGAGTATTTAATCTTCTGTAAAAACAGATGAAACCTAAGCAGTAATGAATATTGAGTGTGAATCTGATACAGCACTTAAATGATTTCTGCAACCTGCAGTCCACTCAGGATGTAGAGATTTCATTATAATAGCCACAATGGACTTGGAATGTAATATCTGTAATGAGAAGTAATGTGATTGATATAGCTGAAAAACAGATGTGTTTGGAGCATACACACTCTTCCTCACATCTGGGATTTTTCTGGACACTTTCAGTAGCTAACACTACACATTTTACCTTTACATTTGTAAACAAAGAACTGTGATGCAGCTGAGCAAATCCATTTGCTGAGGAGAAAAAAAAAATGTGACCAGCTACCGAAAGTGAGTAAGCAGGAGGCCTTTATCACTTTAATGTATCACTGGATGAAGCATTTCAGAGCTAGAAAACTGAAAAAGCAAGAACAGGCTTCCATGACATATAGTCATAACAGAGAGCATTTCTGGTCATGAACACAGATCTGTGGTATCCTATAATTTAAGGTGCTGGAGCGCAAGCTAAAGATTACATGATGCAGTTTTCCGTGTTGGTGTTATTCACCCCTCACTTAGACTAACATGGATCCATTGATTTTGTTGAAGGTATTCCTGTTCTGTACCAACCTATATTTATTCAGGAGAAAACTTGAGCTGAAGGTCTGACACTTTTAATACTTTTATAGTATTTGATAAACTTTAATATAATGAAAATAAAAGAATCAGCTGGCTTTATATTTATTCTAGACATGCTCAATATTGGGAATCTATTCCAACAAACTGGAATTATCAAATAACTGAATGATCAAGTCTTCAGAAAAACAAATCTGTTATTTGTAAGTGCAAATACAATTAAGGGTCCTAAAGTTTTTTTCTGTATTATTTAAAATAGTTGGGATTGTCAGGAACAATCCCCTCCACTCCCTGAGAAATGGTGGTATTTGGAGACCTGTAAATTCTGTTTTCACTGTTGTGAACTTTATTAATTTGTGAACCCCTAAAAATTTCTCAGTAAGGTGTAGGTTCCTGTGTAGAGTCTTCAAATACACGAACAATAAATTTACTTCCTACTGCTGAAAGCACTGCCTTAGATATATGAAGCGATTAAAATATCTTTAAAAGAAGCAACAAAAATGTTTTTATTATGATCCAACATTCAAAGCATATTGATGTTGTGCATTTACCAGCCTCTTGATGGTATTCTAGACTCAAAACTAAGAATTAGTCTGAGAGAGACAGTGCTTTCAGGCAGCAGGAGGCTTTGAGATCTCAGTGCTGAAACATTTTCTGTTTATGTTTTGGCTAGTGTTTCTCTGGGTCTAAAACTTTTCTCAAGTTCATTGACTTGCATCCAGAAATGTCATTAGCAAAAAATGCTTAAAAGGATTCTTCCTAGGCCTGGCTGACCACAAAGCCCTGCCTTGAGAAGTGGTCACCTTGACTTCCTCTGCTTCTGGCTCCAGCTAAAAACCCATCTCAAGGTATCTGAAGATGTGAGAACAAATCCTACCTAAAGTCAGATTGGTGAGTATCTGTTGATTTTGATGAGGTTTTGACAAGGCAGCCTGGAAGAGGACCTTCTCTCATGCCCTATGAATACTTGAACACATGTTGTAAAATCAATCTATACAGACAAAATAAATAGCCTCTTAGAATCCATTATAACCATTATGGCTTCTTAGACTAAAGGAGTATGATAATGTGTTTGTACAGCTAATCAGTGTAGCATTCCTTACTAATGTTTCCTGAGTAGTTACTGTATTGGAGTGTTAATCATGATTGTTCTGATTATCAGGAATTGTTCTTAAAAAAAAAAAAAAAAAAAAAAAAAAGTGCAGGATAAATACTTTCTTCTGATAATCAGACAGACCAAACATGAAAGGAAAAAAATTTAATGCTTTTTTTAATACTTTTTATACTACCAAGTGTTCGTATTTGCTTAAAATTTTTGAAAGACTGCTTTTCTGAAAACAAAATAATATTTTCAAATAGCTTGACTTTGTATTTTGAGCAGTGACATTTGCTCATATGGCACTTTTCATCTCCAGAGCACCGAGCCAGAACATGGACCTGTGTTGATCCCACCAGTGAAGGATCCGGACTTGCTCCTGATTTTTGTGCTGTGATAGATACACCTAGGAAGATAGGATCCCATTCCTGCCACAGCCACCAAACACACTGCTGCCATTGGGTAGCTGGATTTGGACATGCTGTTTTGGCAGGCGGGGAACCTGGTGCAGGTCCAAGGCAACAGAGAAGTCATAGTTGGCAGTAGGATCACAACTCAAGAAATCTTGATTATGGTTCAGGGGTTGTACCCCAGTTAATATCCATCGCAACCTTTAAGTAGTGTGGCTGCTGCAGACAAATCATCATATTCTTCCTTGCACCAGTCCCGGTGCTACAAAACACTTACTCTGTTATTATGGAAAACATATTTAAAGCCTGTCGTTGATTCAGGGCCTGCAGTCTTACAGGCACTATGTCATTTATCTTCCTTATAAGTGGGAAAAATTCCTGGACTCTATTTTTTCTCCGTAGAAACTACAGAATAGAAGTCAATGAAATTAATGAAAAGCACTGGTATCATGTGGACAAGAAGAGGGCATATATTCAGCCCTTTCTTCAGCCATTCAGTCTAATGGGAAATAAGCCTGCATGTGAACTGCGTGACTGGGGCCAAAGCTGGAGATCAGATTTAATGCATCCACAGACCAATCATTTCACTCAGGGAGCTGTCAATCACCAGAACGAAATAGAAAAGGTGCTGATTACCTAGGCCAGACTTTGCTCTTATTTGTGTCCAGCAATCTCCCTGGTTGCACCTGCTTCTCTGCAACTGCAGGCAGAGCTTGGCCCTGTGTCCTCAGTTCCCTGGGTTGTCTTTGAACCAAAGGAACAACACTTAGAGATGGGCATTTGGAGAATTGCTAATGGCAGGAAATTCCACAGTTCTCCTGACATTAAGGCATTGTAAACACTGAAAGAAAAGAAATCTGTGTTGTGTGGTTTGTGTTTTTTTTTTTTTTTTTTTTTTTTTTTTTTGGCGTGCAATGCCTAAAGCCTTATCTCTCATTCTGTCAGGAACCAAGGACTATGTATACAGATGGTGCAATTTATTATGTTCTGTACTGTGACCAAGTGCTGAAATACCTTCAGGAAATCACCAGAAAGCCTGAAAAGCTTTGCTGTCTCTTGTGACTCCAGTTCAGTAAAACTATAATTGAATGAGCACAATATATTAAGCACTATATGTTACACAGTAGACTTACAGAAAAGGACACCATCTTTTTCAGCATCATTACAGAAGATATATTTGCTCTACAATTACTGCCTGTACCCAATGTCATGTTGTCTCTCTTTCTCTATACTCGAGCCTTAAAAACCCACAAGGTAGGGATTTACAAATAAATGTCTAGCCACAATGGGACTAGTTCAAGTCAGGTGTAACTCCATTAAATTCCACTATATTGTCCTCATTTGTAAGATGTTGCTGAGCCCGATAGCCCTGACATTTAAACCAGCATCTGTTGGGATTGAAATGAATGGAGATACAGTGGCGTGAAAAGAGAATTTTAGCCCTGTATTGGCTGAGGGGTTAATGCATCTTCATTCTTGTTTCGCTGAGCAGGTTTTTATGAAACAGATTATGAAACTTTGCTCAGTGGGTGCCAGAAATAGGGGGAAAAAAACTAAAATGCATGTCCTGAAACCCAGACATTTCTGGGTATGAAATATAAAACTTGAGCCCAACATCTTATTTGAACCCATTTGTTTACTTCATTCACTGAAGTGAATTCATTTACTCATTCAAACACTGAAAATAGGACCACTGTGCCGCTGACCCAACAACAGACACTTACAGTCATTCTGGTGCACACCAAGCCCAACTTGCAGCAATGGCCACCATTCACAGAGCAGAGGTTTTGCTCATAATCGCTTCACTGCAAGCAAAACCATTTCCATCTTTGATTTTCCAGCCTGTTACCTCCCTGCACGGCCATGATATTGGGGGATTCTTTATCTACATCCCCACAAGTGCTATTATTTCAGCGTGTTGTGCTATTAATTTTATTTATTATTTAATTAATATTTATTGAAACACCAACGCCACGAAGCATCTTCCTTATGACATCCCAGACCCCGGGCTGGGACACGGAGCTGACACCTCGGGCCTCTCACAGGAGAAGCTTTTGCATCACTTTGGGGCAAAAATAAACAAATACGTAAATAATTAAAACTAAAACACGATTTTTTTTTTTTTTAATAAATAACAAAAAAGCACGCCGGGCTGCAGTTTGGGACTGAGAACCCCGCAGGACAGGCATGCGGGCTCCCCGAGCCGCCCCCGGCCCGGTGCAGCCTCCGGCGGGCGGAGGCCGGGAGGGAGGGAGGAGAGCCGCGGGGAGCCGGGCGCGCAAGGGACTGCCTGGATGGGCTTGAAAAATCACTGCAGCAGCGGCGGCGGCGGCGGGCAGGGGGGCGATGCAATCCCCGGGCTGCGGGCTGCCACGCCGCTCTGCCCGCCTCTCCCGGCCGGCTCCGGCAGCTCCCGGGCCCTCTGCCCTCCAAAACTTTCCCCTCGCCCCTCCCCGGGGTGCGAGCGAGCTCCGGACTGAGCGGTGAGCGCCGGCCCCGGGAACCCCCGGCGCGGTCGGTCGGGCGGCCGGCGAAGCATCCCGGCAGGGGGCGGGCGGGGAGGGGCGGAGGCACGGCTCCCCGCCGGGCGCTGGGTTTTCCCGACCACCCTTTCCCCTCCCCACCCGCCCACCTCCCTCGTTCCCTCCCTCCCTCCCCTCCAGAATTAAAGTTGGGACGGTGGCGCTCCGGGGATGGGTGCGAGCCAACGCCTCTGCCGCCGGCTCGCTCTGCTCCGTCCCCAGGTCGCCCGGAGCCCGCTCCCCCGCCCGTCCGCCCAGGAGGGATGCTGCTCCGGGAGCTGCTGGGGCTGCTCCGCTGCTGCTGGCCCTCCCTGCTGCTGCACTGTGCCCTCCACCCGCTCTGGGGCTCTGTCCAGGTAGGGCCGCGCTGCTGGCACGGCAAGGGGCCGGGGGACGGCAGCAGGCAGAGCCCCCGGGCGGCCCCGAGGCGGGGGCGGGCGGTGGGGGGCGCGGCGGGGGCCCCCGAGGCGGGGGAAGCCGCGGCTGGGCTCGACGCGGTCCCGCCGGTGCCCGCGATGCGGGACCGAGCGCGCCGGGCAGCCACGCCCGGGCTCCGAGACCCCGCGGGCGACTCCGCGGTGCGACCGGAGCCTGGCGGAGCGGGACTTTTCTCGGGCCACCGGCTCGGACAGCGCCTTGCGCTGGAGATGGAAGAGGCGCCCGAAGGAGGCGCGCACGGAGCCCAGCTCCGGAGGGCTGGTGGTGGTCGTGGTTGGCCGTGGGGGTTTGGTGACGGTGGAGAATCAGGGGTTCTCCAGGCGAAAGCAGCTTTTTGACAACTCGGACTCGTGTGACCTTGGTCGCGGTGTGGGGCGAACAGGGAGATGGGCTGAGAGTGGCCATCCAGTTTGGAGAACCAGACCGGCAGCAAAGCTCAACTCAAATGCGTCACTTTGATATTTTAAACTTTATTTGTAATATATGTCTTCAGAGGAGTGATTGATGAGCCAGCCAAGTGCTGTTCAAGAACAGAAGGGTTGCAGTTTCTTGGAGAAAACACAGTGGAGACTCCACGTCTTTGACTCCCTGTTCTAAACTTAGTGGCTCCCAAGAGATTAAATAGAGATGTTATAATATCTTGTCTCTTGCCGTGAATGACAAAGAGGATTTGTGCTCCTTCCAGATTAAAATGAAGAGAAATACAGCAAAAACAACATCTTTTAAATCAATGTCCCCATCGTAAAAACCTGTTCCGCCACTACCACTGCTGTCCTGCTCAAGTATTCAGCTAGCTGGCCATAAATTAAAACTGTAACTACATCTTTAAGGGAAGTGCAGTTGTGTAAAGAGAGATGCCTTCTGAAACCTCTCTCCTGTAATCACTCAGTCAATCAGGCAGATAAAAAAAAAAAAAAAAAAACTTGCATAAACATCTCTCTGCAAACTACTTAGGCGATCTAACCTAATCTTTCAGAAGTAATGATGTTTAGTTTATAACAATTGAAACAGGCTCTGAGAAATGCAAAAGCCAAGGGGTCCTGCCTTTCCATGCAAAAATTTGGAAGTTTTGTTGTCCCATTCTTCGTCCATACCTGTGTTACTGCCTACTGTTCTGTGTAAGGGCAATCAATAAATCTCCTCAGACTCAAGTTTTTTGCCAGCTTCTTCCAAAACTCGGACGTATCTAAGGATCCCAGTGGCATGTACCGATGGAAAGGACAGGTGTGGAGCACTCACCAGCATGGAGACCTTCCTGTGACCGAAACTCCCTTGTCTTTGAGTCCCTCCCATGACTCTCTTCCCCATGTTGAGTCATAATCCTTGCTCTTACCTTCAAAGTTTTGCAAGTTGTACTCTTCTTGACTAATCCGTGAGTGTCCCATCTTGTCACTCCCTGTCCCTGCTCCATCTACAGCAGCCGTCGTGTTTTGTCACTTCTCTTCTCCCAGCCCCTCTTTACACGTTCGTCTGTGCTATGACCTACGTGGGGCACAGCCTTCCCTACCACATCTTGGCACTCCCTCTTCAAGCCCTGCCTTGGGACACTTAAGAGAATCAGTCAGATACTAATCAGACGAGAAACATTTATCTTATTTAAAAAAAAAAAAAAAGGAAAACATCTTTTTTGTTAGCCTAGTAGCCAGAATAATGACAGGAAGGAAGGGACGATTCTGTTTGAGGCTTTTGACATAATTTAAAAAAAAAAAAAAAAGATCAGTAAGTGTTGTGATAAATAATGGTGTCACATTTTTTTCTGGTTTCATAAACATGGATTTGGATTAACTCTGATGTGAATTATGCAGAGCCATTCTGGGATTTACACGGTGGCATTGAGACCTCTTCCCTGTAGACTGATTCCAAGAGACAAAGCTCTTGCCACATCAGCAGGCTTTTAGAGGTCTCTGTGCTTTTTCAGTCAATTGCACTTTTCTTTTCAAGCTTTCCTCCTTTTACCTGATTCACAAAGTCACAAGAGGGCCATGCTGTGGGGACTGTATTAATCCTCTTTCCCCATCCCACTCTGTAAATCATGCTTGTGAACTGCTGCAACCCCATGGGACTCTACTGAAATACCAAACACCTCTGAAATACCAAACACCACATGCAGATTTGTTTTTCCACTCCATGCAAAGCAGGAATAGGACTATTGTTTCTGCAGGAAATCTTGGATTAAAAAAATGTGTCACAGATATGAACCTCAGCTGAGAAACTACAAAGGGAAACCAACATTTACCACTTTTTGCTTGCTTTTCCCTGGACATTTGTGGATCAGACTTCCACTTCCATGAATATTTAAAGATGTTTGCCTTTTTGCAAAGCATGTTCATATCAAAGGCACAAGTCCATAAAGTCAACTCTATTTATTTTCAGAGCAGGGAAAAAAATGCATCCCCTTGATATCCAGGCAACACATGTCCAAACTGACAGACTGCTGAGTGTGTTTAGAAAGCCTCATGCCAAACAATCAACCATGTTTTAGAGAGGCCAAGGAGACACGTGTTCATGGCACTTACAACAGCTGGGCTGGAAGGTGCAGATGTAACAGCTGGGGAGCAAGACCTGTTTGGTCCAGAGATGACCCCTCGCCAAGACAACATCTGTGCCACGAGCTGACTGGCAGCCTGGTGGGTGTCGTCTTGGTCATCATCTGCAAAGTGCATCCAAAGCCATTCTGGGGACATACTGGTGTCTGGCAAAACAAATAGGCAGTAAAGTCTGAGGACGGACTCTAATGAGCAGACTGGTCCAGAGAGAGATTAGGCTCTTTCAACATGCCTTTTTTTCTCCTGCCATCTCCTGTAAAAGCAGCTTACCTTGAATTGCAGACAGTGGGAAAGAAACATGGAGTAATTTATTTCATCATCCTCCGACAGAGCAAGATTGTTCCCTCAAGCGTATTTTCTAGTGATTTGTTCTGCTTACCTTTAGAAGACACAAGTAATAGCCTTCATTCCTTTCATAACAAGACTAATAGACATCAACAGTGGGATTTTTTTTTCTTGAAAATTAGCCAAATGTCTTTTCCTTTTTCTTAATTCTGTCTTTCTACTGTTAGTTAATCTTCCTGAAACAGTCCTTGACTATTTATCTCCCCCTCAAGACCCTCAAACTCAATTTGTGTCCTTCCTTTTCTTGCCAGATTTCAGCCCGTTTACAATATCTTTGTTCTTGCATATTAACCCTCTAAGACAAACCCCTGGCAAGGTAAAATCTGTGTTCCCACAAGTATCTTCTAGCAACCGGACATTCTGCTGAGTGAGAAGGGAAGGGAAACAAACAATTTTGGTAAATGATCAGACTAAGGTATGGGGAGAACAAACAATTTCAGGAAAAGTACACAGAAGCAGAGAGCAGCTGGGCATGTGTAGGGTTAATCTTGTCTGCAAAGTAATTGAGAAAAATATCCTCTGGTTTCTGAGGACACTCTATTACCAGCCTAAGGTAGAAGAGCCTCCAGGGATTTAAAAGCAGTCAATAGTCTAAAAAAAGACCAAGCAAGCCTTTTGGTTCTGGTTGATATTAAGTTAGAGCAATAAGTCAGCATAGCTTTTCCATACCAGCACAGTGTTCAGACTCATATACACAAAGCTGCTTCTGGTCTGCATAGGAGGTCGGCTCCAAGCCTGCTGAATGTTATTCTTCCCCGTCTCTGTTCTCTCCCACTCTACTGGCTCCTGCAAGACTGCAGCGAGCCATAGCATTTAGCAACTGGAGAACCAGGTATGGAGCAATAATTAGAGCTGAGTGTTAATACTTGCTTCTTTATCAGTTGCTGGGGCCAGTGGAGAGATATTGCCCTACTTGCTCTGTGAGCACTGCAGGTGCTGTCCCATGGGTCCAAGCCAGGAGAAGTCCTGGGTGCTCTTCCAGCAGGGCTCCTCTTGGACAAGCTGCTAACACCACAGCCCGACATGCAAACAGCCTTGGAAGAGCTGAAACAGCATAGAGGATATTTCACTGCCTGTGATCACTTACTTTAAAGATAAATATACCTACTTAGCAGACAGATTTATTATCAGCTATGAGGGATTACGAAGCTGAGTCAGTTTGATTCATTAGAGCATTCAGAGAGTTTGTGTAAGTTCCTGGAAGCTGTCTGGGATGGTCTTTAGCCATCCTCTTGCTGTTACCTGATGGCGAAGGGGAAAGTTGGAAGGCACTTGTACTGAATTTGTTTTTCCCTATGTTTGGTAATAGATTTTGACATGCTGTTTAAAGAACTGAGCCTTCTGCCTTGTGCTGTGCCAAGCCATCCTTCCAACTCAGTTGCGCGTAGCTCTTTCTATTCTTTTCTTCCCTCTCTATAATATTTAATCAACAAAGCCCTACCGCCATTTCCCCGAGGCCAGAGTAATGCATCTTTCTGCATTTAGAAACCTCCTACGCATGTGAACATGTCTTTTGTGCTGTGATGCTGTTTTAATTAGCCACATCTCTCTTGTTGGCCAGAAATACATGAAAAGACTGTGTGCAGCCCTCCTGCAGCCAGGAGGTGCGCAGCTGTGGGCCATGGGAGAGGCTTGCTGGCCATGCTGGGGGCTAGGGGACGAAGGGGAGAGGAGATGGGCTCTGCATGCCCGGAGCTGGCAGGGGAAGGGAGGCAACCCTGGGTGGCTGTGGGGATAGACGAGGACGCAGAAGGGGCCTACCTAAAACAGGTCGGAGGGGCAGGCATGAGACATCCTCTTTGTAATGACCAACGTGCCATGGAAAATACATAATTCAAGAATATGATGTTAGCCTAAAACTATTAGGACAATAGCCCTCCCAACACCAAACTGTACAAGGCAACAGTTGAATGCTAGCGTCACTTCCCTTGGCTTCAGTGAGACACGGGTCCATCCCAGGCGGGCTCCTAATCCTACGTTCGAAGTTCTTGTTAGATAACATGCTGCTTCGTCATATAGGCTCTGTCTCCTTGAAAGAGTATCCTGAGACTCTGTTAGAGTCTCAGTCCTTTCAAAAAAGCTGGCTTAGAGACCTCTGAAATTAACACCAGTCAGAGGCTCCTGCAATGTTCCCCAAATTTACTTTTCATTAGGGACGTACTCCACTTCATTTTTTAGCATTAGATTGGGAATTTTACAGTCACTGAATATTCCTTAAGTCTCCAGTCATGCAAATATTATTGCCAGTAAGAAAAATATGCTGTTAGTAAGTGCTCCTTTTCATGATGAGATCAAGATATTGAATATATTGAATACTGGCTAAATTGTTGTCCACGGCCAAGCGATGCCTACACTTGGGTTCAACAGTATTTATACTTGGGCTCTGCAATGCCCCCTCTTCAGCTTTATAACTAACCAATACTGCATGTTACGGAGGATACAGGTCACAGTTTATGGCATTTCCATTTTCACCATGCCATAGATGTGGCCTACAGATGGGTAAAATGTGGGTTCCCTCTTGCCATAGTGGGAAGTGAAGCACTCTGTGAAATGCTCTCCGAACATCAGAGGGAGGCTGGCACAACAGAGATCTCATCTGGCTTTCAGTTCTGCCATAAGGAAAATGAACATAATCCTGACCCTAAATGTCTTGTAATTTTTTATTAGCTCTCTTTGGCTCGCAGCAACGACCCTGTGAATAATGCATGCTGCTAGATGGCTTTCCTAAGGAAAGAAGGCTTACACAATCATATTGTCTGCCACTACCCGCCTTCTCCCTACCTCATAATAACTCAGAAACCAGCTGTCCAATTTCAACCACATTTGACAGAGGGAAAGAGATCTTGAAGATACTACGTTAAGTAAAAAATAAAATAAAATTGAGACCACATGGGGAAGAGACCTTGTAGTGGCCTCAGTGAAAAACAAGCGGTGGCAGGAGCTCAGTTCTTGCCAAGGGATGAGGTGCCACTCAGGAGCTCAAGTCCAAGAAGCACATTCATGGAAAGTAAGTTATCACTCTTTCTGACTTGTTTCTTCACAGATCACTCAGGGCGAGCCCCAGAAGTCATGCTCCAAGCCTGTAGCAGACGAAGTGACAGAGAGCTGCCAGGAAGTTTGCCAGTGCAGACCACCTCCACCATTGCCACCACCTCCTCCACCTCCACCACCTCCGAGGTTGCTGGTGGTGCCGGGTAAGTAGCCACTGGTATGGCTGTGGTGCGCTGAAGGAGTGCAAAGCAACGGTAATGCCTGGACAGATGGAAGGAGAAAGGATGTGGGAGAGGGCACAGCTAGCTCGTTTGTCATTTTCCACTTAGCAAATGGAGGAAAAATTGTTCTCAGTGGAGATGGAGATCTGTTTTCTGATCAATTAATAATACTTGGCTTTTGGAGGAAAGCCAGAGAAATTCCCTCCTTTCGTTGTATTATATATGATTCCCTGGCTTTAAGTGGTTTGCTAATGTCCTAGTCCTGAGAAATGCTCTCCTACACAGACAAAGTGTCGTGCTTCCCCTTGATTTGTATGACCTACTGTTTCACCAGGTACACACCTTGGAGGTCCTCATGATCCAAGGCAAATTAATTTACAAGCAGGCAAAATTTTCAGCATTCTGTCTAGTCCAACCCAGGAAGGAAGGGTGGAATTGGGAAAGAGGCTGTGTGGGGTCTCCATCTTTGGAGGTCTTCAAAAGGCAGACAGGCAAGGGCTTCTGTGAGCAGAAGACTGAAGTTAGCTCATATCCAATTTCCTTCCAAATCAGTACTTCTGTGATCTCTGACACATGAATCCTTTCCAGAGAGTGGAGAGTCGCCTCGTGCACAGATAGTTGTGTCAGCGGTCCCCAGAGAGGAGTTCCTTGGCAGTGCAATGGACCTTGCTGGCGCTACGTGTACTAACTGGTTGCAGGGACATGGGCTGAACCCTGTGCAGGCACCTTTAGATCCCAGGTGTTTGATATTACAGCAAATTTCCTCAGCACTACTATATTTTTGCAAATTTGTCTCTCCCTAAAAGGCTGCCTATTAATTCTTCTCCCTGCTTAGATAAACTCCCCTGGAACAGTGTTGTAAAGTGTGTCTATTATCCTTCTCAGTGCTTCCCCCATGGGAGAAGAATTCATTAGGTAGCATCATGGTAGCATGGATGTTTGTCTTTATCAGCTCCATCCCTAGATGTGCAGAAGACATGAGGAAGGCTCCTGCACAGTTTTTAGCCTGCTAGAGGACAGGCAGAATTTTGCAGTGTTTTCTGCCAGCAGTATGCTTCATATCTGTGCCAGGCTGCAGAAATTTAAGGCAGAGGCAGAAAAAAAAAAACAGTAATTTGAAACACTTGGAGAAGGAAGTACAAAGAGAGCTTGAAAAGCAGAGATGAAGGTTTTTAATAGCAGGAGAAATCTCTTTCAATATTCAAGAAAATGTTATGGATGTTAATAGTGGAAATTGCCTTGATCTTTGTCTCACAGTCAGAAAATAAAGTGTTTGCCACTCTGTTTTCTTGTACTTGGGCTACCCATTGCCCTGGGGAACCACTCTTACCCATTTGCGAAGCGGCAGAGTAGTGCCAGCACTGGTCCTCGGCATGGTGCTCAGCTGCTCTGGGAGGACTCTGCTCTCCTTTCCCTGGGCTGCCGCCAGGCAGCTGGTCTGTGTGCATGGATTTGTCTACTGCGAAGTGGGAGGAAATCATACTAGAAAAAAATAAGTCTGTCACACATTGCAAAAAGAGGAAACAGAAATCAAACGGGCCTGTGACTGGGATAGCCTGATGCTTACTCAGGCTGGATTGCCAGGTGCTAGCCCAGTTCTAAAAATGAGCTATATAAATCCAGATGACTAATATTTAAACAAGCTATTTCATTTCAAATGCAATAAAAAAATAGATTACACATTCCTTTCACCAGTAAGCTTTAGAGTAGCAATCAAGTGCCTCATCTTGAAAGATGCTTTCATTATTATCATCTGTCTAGGCACTGTGATTTAACCCACGTGTACAGCAATCCCCATCCTTGTGAGAATGAGCAAGCCTTGTGGTTAAATATTGATGTTATGGACACTGCTTTTAAGCAGCGTTTGGAGGAGAGGGCAGTAAAGGGACAAGACAAGCTATAATTAAATGGTTGATGCTAGGCTTGCACTTTGCACTTTTTCAGTGATTAAAGTGTTGGAAAGACCTCAGCAAAAAGAAGGAGCAGCCCAGGAGGAACAAGTTTTTTACTTCTACATCTTTGAGAAGACACTGTTGCTTCCTTTCAGAGGTTTGTCAGCCCCAAAAGGCTGCAGCCTGCTAGGCACAGTCCTTAACAGCTATTTGTGCAATTGCATTGAAAGTTGTTGGAGGTTTAGATGATCTCCACATGTTGTGGTTTGGACCTAATGGTGAAAACCAGTAAGTACGTAACTCCTGTCCATCCAGCTGCTACAGATATTGACAGCTCAATTGTCTGTTAAATGAAGCCATGTTAAATGAAGCACTCTTTGACATGTGCTTTTTGGTCTCCAGTTGCTGCTATGGAAAAGCAAAGGACCCTCTTTGTGTACTCTCCATCAATCCCACCTCAATGTTTTGCAAGCCCTACTTGGTTGTATAGAGTGGCATTGGATACCTGCATGTGAGCAGCTGAATCAGTCTCTTACAGGCTTTTATTGTGATTGAGAATCATAGAATCATAGAATGGCTTTGGTGGGAAGGGACTTTAAAGGTTGCCCACTTCCAACCCCCTGCCGTAGGCAGGGACAGCACCCACTAGATCAGGTTGCTCAGGGCCTCATCCAACCTGGTCTTGAACACCTCCAGGAATGGGGCATCCACAACCTGTCTGGGCAACCTGTTCCAGTGCCTCACCACCCTCTGAGTAAAGAATTTCCTCCTAATCTCTAATCTAAACCTCCCCTCTTTTAGAATAATTCAGGACTTTCAGGAACAATTAGATTGCATTTAGTATCTCTTCAGACATTTCAATATAGACTGGTCCATCCAGTGACAAATCCTCAGCTCTGCTTCCTATAGATAATATTTAACAGATCTGTATAAATCTGTGAATTCCAGAATTCACATATAATTGCTCATAAATTCTGTGTTCACTCTGATGGATAATAAGCTAATTCTCTCTGCAGAAAATAAAGAGAATCACATACAACTTAGCAGTCAGGCAAAACAAATGAGAGGTGGCAAAAACACCAACTTGTGCGTATGAAATGTATGGGTTGTGCTTCAGTGCACCCTGTGGAGATGTATCATCCATTCAGCAATATAAGTATGGGTAATTAAATTAGATCATTTGGCCAATATATTTCCCAACATGGATAACTAAATTATGGACTGGTGGATTCAGGGAATGTCTCCTCCACCCAGACTGCAGGTCCCAGGAAATAAAACACAGGCTGTTTTTGTCCTCCCTCAGCCGTGATCAGAGGCCTGCTTTTTCCATGTTTCTAACTCCTTCACACAAGCCACTGGCATTTCCAATCTCTCTTCCACAACCTATTCTTGCCTTCACAGCACCTGCTCTGCAACTATCGTGGGACTTCACTCCACACCCTGCAGCAGCATATCCATGTTAAGTAGAGGACTCTTGGTCTGCTACAGTGAATCCTTCTGCTTTATGGTATCTAAATGAAGGCTGGGTCAGCCACACTGGTTACTGTGGGTGCTGCTTCTTTCAATACTGCTTGGTCGGAGTTCAGTGTCTCTGTCCATAAATTGGGACACGCAGATCTTCACCGTGTTTCAGTTTTGAATTTCCTGAGTTTCCTGCCAAGTGCTATTTGTTTGTGTCCCAGATGCTCCTGTCTTTTTTGGTATAGACACGTGCCTTCCTGATGGTCTTCAAGCTGAGGAGGCCCAGCCATGTTAGAAGTAGCTAGGATGCCAGGGACTGTGTGACAAACTGGTGGGGGCTGTCAGGAGACATGGCGGTTGAGCCAATGACAGTTTCTCCAGGCTGTCTGGCATGTTTATATTTCCTCAGTGTCTCTCCGTATGCAAGCAGAAGCCTGGTCTTTAACCCACACCTAGAAAACTGCTGGTTAACAAAGTGAAAGGAAAGCTCGTGAGGCTGTGAGGGGCTTAAGGCTAACTAAGTTTAGATGCTGACAGCAAAGAATGTATGAACTTTCAATGAAATTCACCGTGTTCCCTAGATGTGGCTTTAATGACCTGGAGGAGCTAGGGATTTTCAGAACCTGACCATTAATTAACTGTTCCTTTCTTCCCCCCCGTCTGCTTTCCTCCCTGTCTCTGGATTTCAGCCAAGACTAAGGCAAGGTGGAGTACTTGTTTAGGCAGCATTTCTAGCCCAGCTACACAGACCCATGAGATTAAGCTAGTTCGAATGATGTTGACCCTTCAAAATCTAAAACATTGCAGTTGTCAACCTTTAAATTCTTTGTAAGCACACAGTATTCTCCAGGGCCATGGCAAAGAAGAAAGGAATTCATCTGGAAGTAGAAGCTAGGCTTTCAAAATACGGAAGGATTGAAGGTAGACATCCAAGCAGAGACAAATACAGCAGTCAGTATCAGTTTTAACCTGCCTAAGGTTTGAGGAAAAAACAGTTCAGAGGTGACTTATTCAAAATGAATCAAGGAAGGGAAAGGATGTTCAGCATGAACACCTCCCTCACTGGTTGGCAACATTTGCTGTCTCTTCTCTATCCATCTCCTGCATTGGGTAAAGAGTCCATGGTACTGCCATCCCTTCACTGATGATGGAATTGTCAAATCAAATATTGCTTCAGTTGAAATTTAGAGGAGGAAATGTGAATAAAAGCTTTTATCTGAGATCATTACAAGCAGAACTAGCACAAATGAGTCTGGATATGTGAACCAGCCTTTGACTCACTGGGCAGTTACACGTACATACACAGGTAGGTCTTTATAGCTCCTGAACTCTGTGAAAGTTTGCCGTAAGCTCTCAGTTGAGATAAAGCACAATCAAGTCACAGTGCAAAGCCAAAGTGAATGACATCATTGCAGAGGACTCTAATCTCAAGGCTGTAATTGTACAATTTGTTTTTTCAAGGTGAAATCTTTATCTTTGGAGATAATGCATCTAATTAACTAATGATTTGGTCTGAAAATGCCAAAACAAAAATGACCAACTGTAGTCAGGGAGCAACTTTTTGGCAACTGTATGAGCATAAATGCATAGCTTAATTTCAGAAAGTGTGCAGGGTCCCTTCAGTGCAAATAGGAAAGCTAAGGACATTTGGATCTTTAAGGACAGATGGTCTCTGTGTGTGTAATATGTTGGAGCCTGAAGTACTGGAACAGACTGGAACTTCTTAAACTTTGAGGAGGTTTTAAAGCAACCAAATTTTGCAGATTTGGATTGCTGACCACTAGCAACATGGCCTTTCACAGCAGGAACTTGTTATAGAAATGAAAACCATATGGTTCTGGTACATAAAAGAATAAGAAATGTTTTTTCCTTAGGCTTTTCTGTGACCTAAATGCTAGTAGTAGAATGGGTGGGGTAACCCACTGTGGATCGAGAGAATGAGTTTGACCCTCACACAAACACGCTCTCCAAAAGGCTGTATAAGAAGGAGAGCTAAGCATGGTCCTGGTGCTCAGCACATCACCTCTCGTATTACATGGGCACAGACATTGAGGTGCTTGCCTACGCAAGGCCAAAAGGACCTTTGGCCTTGGACAATCTATGATTGTCCTCCAGGAGGTGAGGGCAGGTTGTGATTGCAGAACTTCATTGAAATCCTCCTGGAGGCCACCACATACCTTAAAACATGAAGCGCCAAAGAATTTGCTGCAGGTCATCAGGTACAGCTCTTGCAGTATGGGCTGTGTGTCCAGCTTCTTTTGTGTAGGCCTTTTGTCTTTTGAGTGCTTTGCACCTTTCCAAACATGTGCTGTGACTGTAATTCTGACCCTAAGAACTTGTCTGGCATAACCAGCCCTTGCTCACCCCACTTCTGCCAGAAGGACAGGGTTTGAGTAGTTTTGAGATATGTAGGCACACTTTAAGAGTTTATGATCAGCTTCTCCAAAATATTGATGACCAAATAAATTGTTAGCAAACACATGGGGGTGTTTTTCTATCATAACGGGGACGAAATTTTCCTCCATACTTCATACGTAATACTTACTGGCAAAACTGAGCAGTAATGGAAGAGAACTACAGTAACACCCAAAGTGGAGGGGTACACAGACTCCTACATCAAGAAATTTATAGCAATGACATCTGCTGTGAGAGAACATTGTTTTAGCATATTGGTCTAGACGGTGATTTTTACATGCAAGCAGAATGCTGAAACAGGAAAGCCCTTTCAGTTTTGATAACACAGCTGTTATACTGTGAATTACACTCCTGTGTGAGACTGTTGTTTATACTTTACAAAGCAAAACCAAAATCCAATTCTTGTCTTCTCCCAGATCACTTTCAGTTTATTGAAGGTTTGTGATTCTAAGAACTTAACGGTAGGATTTCGAGGCTTTCAAATCTAAATTGAAATCCAGCCATGCAGCCTGGAGACACAGATGAGAGCACATGCTGAGTTGAGCCCAGGTCCCCGTCATGCTGCCTTCACGTCACAGATGCTACCTTCCCTGTTAGCACAGTGAACCAAATCATTGAACATCCAAGGTGGGATTTTGGCAGAATTCACCCACCTAAATCAGAAATGCAATGCTTAGATTTCCTGCCTCACACTGCAGGTGCTGGTGAATTAAACGCCAAAGACATAAAGACCTCAAAATCCCGATTTTTTTTTTCATCTAGCACAGTTATTTCTAGTGCAGGAATAAAAGTTAGAGGTCTTCACCTCCCAGTCAAAATGGGAAAAATGTTCAGGGTGAGAAGATTTCTTAAGCAGCAATCAAATACGAAGCTTGAATTAGTTTTGCATCTGGGATGTTGTATTAAATATGAAGAGCTGGATTAGTGATTAGAAAGCAGGTAAGACTGGAAAAGGTTCATGCGAATACTTTACTCATAGGATTCTGCTATCAATTATGTACATAACATCTCATATTGTGCTGTTGTAAACTGTCTGTCTTTGTAAAATAGTGGTTAGATCAGACTGTCAATTCCAGCTCTGTTGCTAAATTCCCAATTCAGAGTTTTTCACCACAATAAATTCTGAAATGTTTTGTCAAGGCTAATTTTTATTTAGACAAGTGATGAATATTCCCTCTGCTCTGAGACCTTGCAGATTTGTTTTCAATTTTTCATGCAGTAATAAATCCATGTTATGGAAAAATCCACTCTCTTGAAAATGTACTCCTTCATACATTTTCCAGTATTTAAAAGTAAAAGCCTCAGGCTGGCTTTTGCAGTGCAGAAATCATTGGGAGTTCTGTTATCTATAGATTAAAAGTATTGTTTAATTTTGAAACAGGAAGCTTTAGATATTAAACTCATTCTGCAGTAGAGCCGTCCTTTCTGCTTTGAGATGTGTACTCCAACAGCCTGATTTTTTTTTTTTTTTTAAGAAAAAGGACTTGGCAAAACTGAAGACATTAATTCCCTGTGTGGATGGCAGTCCATTTGTACATGACTACCATTTCATTGATTGAGAAGATAACAAATCTTCAGTGAAGTTACTGATGAGTCAGAGGCTGCTGAGTTACAAATAATTGTAAGTTCCCGTGCCCATGGCAGACTGGAGCTGTGTCTCATCTTGACAAGCCAGAAGCAAACTTAATCGGCACAAGCTGTCCTAGCAGCAAAGGTTAAGCAGCTGACCTTGATAAAGCACCCACAGAAGCATATGTTCTCATAAGGTTTTGGGCATTGTCTTAGTTAAAAATGTGGTAAAAGGGTGTTGTGCTGCCTGTATAATTGCAACTTACGGGGAATTTTTAAGTCAGCATAGCAGATCAAGGAAGCAGCAGTCTGAACATTTGGGATGTTATCCTGAAGTGAGTACATAATATCCATTAATTTAATAAAAACGTAGCTTAATAGCTGATACCACTGCCAAAAATTATCATTAATAATTATATGAGTTAGTTTAACACTTGCCCTAGTAAATCATATCCCATTATAATCACATATATATACTAGCAAATAATGAATACCTAATTGTTATTAAAATTAATCATTTTACAATTTTGAAGAGAGTCTTTTAAATGGAGCTGATATTTCATCACTTCATTAGTTTAAAATATTTTACACAAAGGTCTGTCCCTTGGCAAGTTATGCTGTTAAACTGGACTTTTATGAGGGAGCCAGTGGAGCAAATTCTATTGAATCGTCACTGGACATTTTCCTTTCCCTCTGGAGGGATGGTATACTCTTATTTCATAGCCACTGTTGAAGGAAATGACTGTCAGTTGAGCAAAGGGAGGGTTTATTTTAACCCTCATTTTGATTTAGCAGGTTGCAGGTGCTGTTTCATCTTTATGGGGCTTTATTCTTTAGCGCAGGCTGCCAAGTACTGTAGGCTTCAGGAGAGAGTGATGGTCAACAGCATCTCTGCAAGTGTTTGCCTACCATGCAGGCCTAGACTTCTGTGTGAAGACAGAGAAATGTGCAGAGAAAAGACCAGTAACCAAGTGGCTTGCTTTTGTGACTGTGAGGTAGGTTGTGCCTTGCCTTTTTGCTTTCAGAGAGTTACAAGTGTACTCCAAGTGGTGATTGAGGACTTTCTGTTGGGCCTTTGGCATGGTGAAATGACTTGATCTGTTAACATGATATAATTGCCATTTTAACTATTCTATATTTTATGGACACTGCACAATAATCTATCAGTTGATAAATGGAATTTTATTCTATTAGGATTAAACATACCTCTGGTTTGGAACACATTTTACATTTTAGTTCCATTTCACTCCAGCCAGGTCATCAATTGTAGCTATATTTCTCTTAGTGAAACTCAAATACAATTTGGAAAAGGAACCTGAGTGCACTAAGTGTGGGAATTATTAACTGGTCCCAGGGACGTTTTCTAAATGATAGTTGAAGCCCTTCCAGCAAAAACTGAGCTATTGAAGTGATATAAGGAATAAATTTTGTAATATCTAACAGGAGCATTATGTTTATGTAGACGCTGTACACTAACAGAAGTATCTGATACATAGTCAACCAGCTGTTCCCTAAAACTCAGACATGTGACTTGCAATGTCTTTCTTTGTAAACTGAACTCTTTAAAGCCATCTGTAGTTATCAATCTAAAGTGTATGTCTAGTACAGCCACTCTCCATATAGCATCTGAATGCCCAACATGCAACCCATTAATTTTTCAGAGATAGACACAAACCAGTGACTTAGAAACTGCTGCTACTAACAGGTAAAGAAAATATTCCAAGTATTTCCAAGTCTTCTACTATCTGTGCTACGAAAGTCAGCCTGCAGTTGGCTGAAGCTCGTTTTCTGTTTGCTTCCCTGAAGGCTCTGCCATACCCCTGATAAGGCTCCGCCGTACCTGCCTTCACAGTGCTGCTTGGGCATGCCTTTCATCCAAGGCTGCCTGAGGCTCAGTAAAAGCAACGGCTAGCTTTTGAAGGGTTTTTAAGCACCTAAAAATGCAGATAGTTTCTCAGTGGGCTCTCCAAACCACTTAACACCAAGTAAGTGTGCTAAGCCATGGCCCACTCCATTTGGGAGGATGATGCTTCCTCAGTGCTTTTTGCTCAGTGGATGCTTGCTGCTGAGCTGAGGTGGGTGCTGGCCACGAGGGAGGTCACGAGGGAGGACAAGGGTGATTTTTACTCTTACCTTTGCTCCTCGACACTTGTCTCTCCATGGCATGCCAGGGGGCCTGCCACTGCAAACACAAAAACAGTTGCCTCTGATTTTTCAACCTCGTTACGAGATGCATGTGTAGATACTTGCAGAGATGCATGTATGTGCACATGTGTATGTGGTTGTTGAGTATTGATGTGGAAATCTGCTAATCAGGTATTAGAGCACCAAAAAGGCAAAGGCAGACTCAGCACGATGGTTCAGTGTTTTCAGGTCTCTTTCCTCCAGGATGCTCTTTTCACTGCTGTAACATGAGGGGGTCCTGCAGTTTGCTGGGGCAAGCAGCATTTATGTTCCCTTCTGAAGAACAACCCGTGCTCCCTGCATGCGTCGCTTGCCGCTGGAGAGCCAGGCTGTGTGTTTGTGCAATGAAGTGGATGGCACTGCGCTGGCGCATGTCTGTGCCTCTCAGTGGTGCCACTGTTCAAAAGAACTGAGGATCACTGTCCTCAGGTCAGGGCTGTGCTGTTGTTGTCCTGCTCCAGTCCGCTGCCTTGCTGCTGTGCTTGCTTGAATACGTGGTTTATGAGAAAGCCATGGAAATACTACAAAAATACAGTTAAAGTACTTGTAAGGCAAAAATTATTTACTTTATTACAGAATTGGGAAATTAATAGCAACAGTGCTAACATGCAGCCTTATGTTGCACTTTTTATCTCTATAGCTTGTAACAGTTTGGAAAGCTGGGACAACTAACTGTTCCTGCCCTGGAGGAAAGTCGGAGGACCTATGTCCTTAGATGAATTTCTGTCCTCTACCCACAGTGACACTCTGCCTAAGTAAAGGGAGGTTGACCCTTGTATCATAAAACTCAGAAGGTTAAACTTGAGCTTGCATATCTGTATTCAAGTTAAAGCATCCTGGCTCTCAGTGCTCAGAACTTCCAGAAATCAGGTCACCTTCTAAAATGAATTCCAGAATACTAGTTTAACAGCAAATTTTCAGACATTTGTGACCTGTTTCTTGGAGGCACCAGATACCTACTAATCTGATCGGCTCCTCCTGCATTTTGAAAAGCAGGCCACCAGACACAGCAACATTTGCCTGAGCGATGGCTCTCATGCACTAGGACTATGTGGGGGTGTCAGCCCCCTCCGTGCTGCGTAGTCTAGTGCTGGTCCAGGTCACAGACAGCAGGGAAATGCAACAGTGCCCGCCAGGCTTTCCAGAAGGACTGTACTGTTGCAAGGAGGAGACTGCCTTGCAAGCCACAGGCTTCAATTCTGACTTGCTTGGGACAGAAATCAATAGTGTGTGATTTAATCAAGGTAAAAACAATTCTGTTTTTAGCTGAGGGAGAGTCAGATGGAGAGGGGGAAGCAGCATCTCTTCGGAGACTGTTGGTTAGAAAAACATGTGACAAAGTAAGATCAGAGGGCAGTGGCTGACGTGAGCGCCCATTGTAAAGATAAATGCCAGAGCAGAGTGTTAACACAGAAACTAGCTATGATGTAATCTCCTTAAAAGCCTTTTTTCCACAAGGCCTTTAAGTGCCACTGCTTCTCCAGATCATGCTGTAGAGAGAACAGACTCTCCCTCTGCGCTCGCTAACCCCACTGTCCTCCAAAGGACCCTGGCAGCTGAAACCATGTTTTGCTCCTATTTGCAGAGTCGTACCTCAGTTCTGGTGGGTCTGATCAGCTCCACCAACAACCTAATAGGATTAAAGCTGGCAGATCTGGTCCTCAGCTTGTTGAGTGCTTGGAGCACAGACTTTCCCTCCCTAATTTTTTGATGCTCCTCTGTTTGCTCTGCTGTCTGCATCATCATTCTTCCACAAGCATGTAGGACTCGGAACTGAAATACTGTTCTTGCTCTGCAGCGATGCTGAAGCCAATATAAGTTATCCTACAAACTTAGCACCAGCCCATCTTAGGAACCTGATGGGATGCCACCTTGGCTCTGTCCGTGGGTCTTGGCCCCACAAAGGTGCTGGGCATGGCATGCATGGGGCAGAGATCTGGCACCTGTATGGGAAGTCAGCCAGGGAGCTTGCTGCTTCCACCCCAGTCATGTAGTTATGACTGAAGCCAGTGTTTCCGTCTGACCCCCAAGGAGGAGGCAAAGTGAGCCAGAATGTAAGACTGCTCAGGAGTCAAAAGCCATTCTGTTTCCTTGCTTTTTCACAAAGCTGTGATGACTTCAGGCAAGCCACTTTGTTTCAATGTGCTTCACTTATGCCTGGGCAACCCGTACTGTCATCTCATATTATTTTTATTTTGGCATTAATGACAAGTTTCATTTTCTAAAGGAGTCTAAAATCTGCCAGGGGAAAGCAGCTCATGAGACCTTCTAAGGTAGCACAGCAGCATTGCTGTCACTCATGACCTCCAGAAAACTGCAAAACTGCCCTTTTCTTCCACTTCTTGCTCCATCCTCCAAAACCATGCACAAAATTTAGCATGTTCCTTGTTTCAGAAGGAAACTATTTTTGAAAAGGGGGAGAGAGGTAAAGAAAGGGGGCAACTGAAAGTGTAGAAAAACAGCGTCTACAGTGTAAAAGCTGTGGGGGAGGGAATTTCTCCAGCATCATCCCACACATGTTTTTATTACAGTAGAAGCTCCCACTGCACAGTGATAGCAGTATCCCCCTTAAAACTGTAGTAGGAACATATGCACAGAGCAGCTGCCTGATATAAAGTTGTCTGCAACATAATGTGATAAACAGAAGTATCATCTGCTACAGGAATAGCTGATATCCACCAGTGTTATTTAACCTAGCTACTCAAGGGAGGCAGTAAATCAGGACAGGCTTTCTGCTGAGCACACCACTATTGCTTGGTAGTAGTTGTTTGTAGTTGTTTACCTGAGTAGCTCATGGCTCTCTGGAAATGAGCCTAAGTTTACAAGCAACAGGAAAGGCACAGGACTAAGAAAAAAAAGAAAGAGGAAGAGGAGAGAAGAGAAGAGGAGAGAAGAGAAGAGGAGAGGAAGGAGAGGAGAGGAGAGAAAAGAGAGAGAAGAGAAGAGAAGAGAAGAGAAGAGAAGAGAAGAGAAGAGAAGAGAAGAGAAGAGAAGAGGCCAAAAAAAAGGGAAAGGAAGAACGACAAAAGAAAGGAAAAGGAAAGAACAAAAAAGGAAAAGAAAAGAACGGAAATTGATATTTGGGGTTTTTGTTTGTTCATTTTTCTCTGTATATGTGTACCAAAAATTGCTGCAAATTTAGGCAGTTCTTACTACATTTAAGCCAGTCTATTCACATCTTGTACAGCTGCAGCCATACTCCAGAGGTGAGGATGGTGGGATAGGACATTGCAGGTCTAAAAGAGTTCTTTGGACTTTCCTCGCTGGGCAGCATCTTCCTCTGGTGCCTGCTCTCTGTGGCAGGATCTCAGGGAACAGGTCCAACAGAGTGGCTTTCTAGGTCAGTGCTCTCTGGGGACTGTCATAATCCAAATCCTTTTCATGATGTTTGGATTTACTGGAGATGAACTTGTCCCAAACTGACTTCATCTGTTATTGAAGTTGTCATCCGTTCCTGCTTTACATTCCTGCTGTGTTTGCCCAGTCCCTCAAATTAATGATGGATGCTAACGTCTCTGGCTTTCTGTGCTGCCCGTCCTGCACCACATTTCCCGCCCCCCCCCCCCCCATACTCTCTGAACAAGCAACAGCATGGCCTTCAGCTTGAGGAGAAAAGCCCTGGGAAGTCATGGTGTTCTGGGAATCTTATATTTTATTGCATTTGCTGGATTTAATTCACTCAGTAAGTACAGCTTTAGCATTTGGAGCTCTTCTTTGGAGCTTGCTTTGTTTCTGCTTCTCAGGGGGAAGCAAGGGGGAATCAGCAGCAGGGCCGGGGCCACATCCTGAGCATTGTGCCCAACCACCTCCATGCTGGACATTTAAAAAGCCATGCAAGCGTACTACTGCGTATTGGGGAACCATCTTGTTCCTCCAAGGTGGTCTGCTTCTCTATGCCATTTCTTTTCTCCCAGGGGACTGTAGGTGCCATTGGGGCACCAGGATAGGGGCAGTCTGTGGCCAAAGCTTTCCAGCCACTGGCTAGATGGGTTTGGTTATGACCACAGCTCACCACAGGGCAAAGGAGCGGCCCTGCGGCCTATGTGGCCAAACCCAGGTTATGTTTCTGCTATGCAGTCTGGAGGCCGAGCAGAGGAGGTGACGGCTGTCTGCAGGCTGTCCCCGAGGCCATACCCAGCCAGGCAGGGAGGGGGCCCAGCCTCTATGGCCTGTGCTGATACCGGCCCTGCCTTTGGCCTGTGGTTTGATGTGCTCCCACAGCTCCCCTCCAGCTGCTCAAGAGTGGCCTGATGCTGTTGTTCATAGGCAACAACTGTGAAGGGAGGTTGATGAGGTGGTTTTGGGACCTGCCAGGGAGACAGCAAAGTGCATCCATTCATATCTTATAGAGCTCCTGTATCTTCAAAATGAATTGTTTTAGACACATGTGGAGGTGCCCCAAATGTGAATGTTTGTGTTTATGTTCAACTCATGCCAGGAATCTCAAGTGCTGAGCAGAGGGAGCAGAAACAGCAGTGGAAGACCCACTGTATGGCACGAATGCACCCACTGCTTTTTGCCCTGGGGAGGGGGCTCCAAGACCCCCATCTCCTGGTCAGCCTCATCTCCCCCATCCTCCCAGGAAATCTTCCCCCTCAAATCCACTAATTTTGTTGGATAAGGCCCAAAGAGTACACATACTACTCCTGTTCCTGAATGCTTTTTAAAACCAACAGCTGAAGATCTATATTTGTATCAAAGTCTAACAGTACCCCACATTTCATTAGATGGCTCTTTGTGAGAGATTTGTTTTTCCATGCTGGCCGCCTCTCCCTCTTAGCAGCCCAGGCTGCACAGTGTGTTGATAACACATGGGCCATCCAAACACATCTGTAACTGTTCCTACGTGACGAAATGCAGCAAACAAGCAGGGGACACTTGAGCTGATGCTGACTCATGGATCTCTCCACATTGCCTGGGGTTAGGTAACAAAATCTGCACCCAAAGAGCCCAGAGCCGTCAGGGGACCGAGCTCCCCACCTTCAGCAAAGTCTGGAGCAGTGCTTTCAGGCAGCATCACATGCTGGGAGATGAGGAGATGGTGGGAGAAGGTCCTCAGCTGGCACCAGTCCCATGCCTCAGTGGACTTCCACCAGTTTACATCACCTGAACTTTTTCTCTCCTTTTCTTAGCTGTCCAAGGGTTCATTTTCATGTACGATTAAGTCAATTGTACATTAATACACTCACTTTGGGATTCGTTTACATTCCTGGAGGGAGCAAGGGGGGCTACAAGAAAGTAGGTAGGAGACCCCAGACCCAGCACTGAAATCAACTTTATCAAAAAAGAAGTGCACATGTGATGGAGGCTCTCCTGGTTTTTCATCTGTTACACAACACAGTGCTTTTGGAGTCGGTGCCCAAGTCCTGGTGTCTGTGTGTGTGTAACTGTTGCTCTGTAGGGCTCTGTAGGGATTCCTGCCAGAACCAACCAGTGTTTCACATTAATTAGGAGATAGATGCATTGCATCCCTCCATTCCATCAGGGTTTGGATAAGACACCTCAATGTGAAGAGACGCATACTGCTGTAAATTCAGCATCTCTCTCCGTGTTTAACTAGACATGGAGCATCCTGAGAGTCTTTTCGTGTACCTGAACATCTGAAATGACATCTAAACCTCTCCGTGTTTTCTGGGCTTGTTCCTACATCACAGTGTGATAAGGGCTGTAGGAACTAGTGGCTTCCCCCTGTTCTACAAATGGAGATGCCAATGTGCAGACAAGTTTTGTGAATGTATCAAAATAACAAGGCAAATAAAAGTAAAAATGAGGTTAGAACCCCAAGCCCCTCCTAAGCCAGCAGATTGGCAGATCTATAAAATATGTGACGTATGTATGGGTCAGCAGTAATGCATTGCCTGTATCACCAGTTCCTTTCAGGTTCCAGCCAAGACTGACAAAACACTTGAGACCCTTGGAATATGAGCCTGCCTTCAAAACACAATCCAACCTTGCTTCCAAGCAAGCAAAATGAAACTGTGTGGCTGATTCAGGCAGTCCTACAATAGCAAGAGGAGTGCTGCAGGCGTAGAGATGGATGGGTTTAGCCTGTTGTGAATATACAATATTAAAAATGGGCAGATGTCTCATAAAGATGATTACACCAGCACTCTTGACCTTTCTGCAAGAACAGAAATAAAAGCGGGAGGAAAAACAATAACCGGTTTTGATTTCTCTTGAAAGCGCTCTTCCTTTTTTAGGCATGAAGTTAGTGTTTTTGTAGGGGGGTGAGGGGGTTACCGTCACCCCTCCACATCATGTCAGCACGTACTCACCAGCTGCTTGGGACCGAGCCTGTGGCAGACTGACATGCTCAGACCCTGGCCAGAGGATGCTTCCCCTGGGACTCTATGTGGGAGCACGGGTCACTGCCTCCCCTATCTATTTGCTGGCTCACACCTGTGTTTTGTTTTGTTTTCTTTGTTTTGTTTTGCTGGGCTGGCTGGTGAGTGATGGCCAGGACAGAAGGGCTAAGTAGTGCCCTAGTGCTGCCTCTCTCCCTTTGCTTCACTGGTGCTGTGGAGAGCTGATGTTCAACCCAGCATGGTCCTCGTGGTGGAAAGTAGCCCCTACTCCCTCCTGGCAGGCTTGGGGCTGTTAATTTCTAGTATAGTGTCATTCCCATGCAAAGAGCAATTAGTCTACAAGCAGTATCGCAATGGAAATAGTAATCCTCATCAAAATAAATAATGGGAGTGCTAAATCTCCAAAATCTAAGCTTTATAAAGTACAGCTGTGATCACTGAAGAAAACCTGAGGATGTATTCAAGGATTCCAAGTCCAATTCTATATTCTGTTGCAGGCAGTACAAGTATGTGTTGTTTTTATAACATACACACAACCACTTAACGGTGATCCAAAAAGACATGACTAAAAACAGCCTCATCACTGACTGGTTGTTTTGTTTTGTTTTGTTTTGAGCAACTCAGGACAATTCTGAGAGTGATCCACTCAGAGATTTGCTAAAGAGAAAGTAGATATTTCTTTATAATCTCATGGAAACTTTCTTTCCAGTGACGTGACTATTATTTTTGTGCCTGGACATTCAGGGAAACCCTCTGTTGCTGAGCTAATCTTTCCTGGCATGCACACTTCTGGCTAGACCCATTTGTATACAAATGCTTGCTAACATTAGAATTGGAGCTGTGTCTTTATGCTGAGACTCCAAAACAAATTTAGTCAAAGAAAGCGTGTGAGTTTTATGTCACCACAAGCACCCTTGAATGTACTCTAAACTTACTTTACTCTAAATGTACTTTTTCATGAGTTAGTTTTCAAGAAGTTGGATCCAGACACTCACAGGTCTGAAATGGGTCTTGATCCATTGTATTGATATGCTGTTTATTTAGGCTTGGTGCTGTTGGGAATAAGGGAAGGCACTGCTCTCAAAGAGTAAACCTAACCAAAATTTGTACTTCATGAACTTTAAGACCAAGGGAAAAAAAGGCATTGTGCTCATGTGTACTTCCCAGAAGCAGAGCATTTTCTTGACTTAATTCTTCTCTTGAGTCAGTGTCTGCAGCTGAATTTAGACTTCTTTTAGGAAAAGTAAACAGTCTACCTTAAACTATTTTTTTCAGTGGAATACTCCACCAGACTTGATAGAGTATTGAGATGGATAATTACCCTTAATGATAATAATTATCCTATTTCTAAACTGAGTATACTCAGTCTCCACTTGTAGTTGAGTACATTCCTGAGTCATTTACAAACTCTACCAGTATCTAGCCCTGTATTCTGGGGGGAAGGAGGGAGTCACTGCTGAAAAACAAATTCTCTCAGTAGTGACTTTCCATGTATAGTTAGACTTTGAGACATAACAGGCCCCTGGCTTTTAACTCAGTTCATCTGTGCCAAACTTACTGTGTAGCGTTACAGTTTCATAGCCTCTACATCATGTAGAATTGCATCAAATGTCATACCAGAGTCTTAAGTTTATCACACCAGCACTAATACAGGTATTTACCAAACCAGTAATCTCCTCAGAAAATATCTGGTCACTTTGACAAGATGTGTTTTCTTAAACCTATGCTGTTTAGTATCAGTTACTTCTTAATACTTTATTAATTGAGTGAGATCTTCAATATTTTGGCAGAATTTTTGTCAGGATGGCAGACTGCAATTGCTTAGCTCACCCTGCTTATCTTCTTTAAAATGTCATCACTTTCCTACTACTTTCCACCCAATGGTTTGTCCAACGTACAGACCAGTGCTTCAGGGCTTAGGAGAAAAAGCACATTTTCCTTGAGTTGCTTTGCACTGTGAAAGTCACTTTCTCTGTCCAGCTGGCTGATCTTGAGACCAATGAAGAGCAAATGGGAATGAGTCGAATCAGGAACTGGTCGTGCTCTGAGCAGTTGAAGCCTCTTGTGTGAGGCCGGTGCTGGGGGCTGAGGGTACAGATGTTGTGGCCACGCTGGCCAGCCCTCAGCTCTTGGTAGCCCCATGGTGATTTTTCTATATTGCAGGCAATGACTTCGGAGCTGGGACGCTGGCATAGGATGGAGAGCCACCCCAGCACGTGGGCATCACAGGGAGAGGGTCAGGACTTCAAGCTCCAGCCCAGAGGAGTGGAGAAGTCGATGTCTCCCTAGCATTGACAGCCAAATGGGGGCCTTTCTGAGGACGTGGCACTTTCCTGGGCACCTTGCTGATGCTTTGGGAAACTTTGCTCCAAGCTGACTTTCCCAGCTGCAGCTCATAGGCATGCAGCACTCCTGTGCCTTGCGCCTGGCATATGGGGCATCCAAATGGGCCAGGCTTTGGCTTCCCATCAGTACGAGAGGATTAAAGCAGCTCTGTTCTTCCTCAGAGGGTAATTGTGACGAGAAATGCATTAAAGATGTAGAAATGTCACAGTAATGAGGGCTATATGAATGCATACTGAGGAAGGCAGAAACTAGCACACAATCAGAAACTTATTGGGAAAAGAGTGGACATTTCTAAGGAAAACAAGATTACCTAGCATTGCAAGGATAAGCATTAGAAATAGAAAATATTTTTTTAAAGCTGTGTAAACCCACCAGCTACTAATAAACAGGCTTTGACTGCTTCCACTGTGATTTCTTGTGCTTCTTTCTGATTGCCTGGTGTGGACCTGGATATGCTGGACCGATGGTCTGAGGCCAACTGTATGAAGTTCAGCAAGGCCAAGTGCCGGGTCTTGCACCTGGGGCACAACAACCCCAAGCAGAGCTACAGGCTGGGAGATGAGTGGTTGGAAAGCTGCCTGGCAGAGAAGGACCTGGGAATACTGGTTGATAGGCAGCTGAATATGAGCCAGCAGTGTGCTCAGGTGGCCAAGAGGCCAACAGCATCCTGGCTTGTATAAGAAGCAGCGTGGCCAGCAGGTCTAGGGAAGTGATTGTCCCCCTGTACTCGGCTCTGGTGAGGCCGCACCTCGAGTACTGTGTTCAGTTTTGGGCCCCTCGCTACAAGAAGGACATGGAGGTGCTCGAGAGAGTCCAGAGAAGGGCAACGAAGCTGGTGAGGGGTCTGGAGAACAAGTGTTACGAGGAGCGGCTGAGGGAGCTGGGGTTGTTTAGCCTGGAGAAGAGGAGGCTCGGGGCGACCTTATCGCTCTCTATAGGTACATTAAAGGAGGCTGTAGCAAGGTGGGGGTTGGTCTGTTCTCCCACGTGCCTGGTGACAGGACGAGGGGGAATGGGCTAAAGTTGCGCCAGGGGAGGTTTAGGTTGGATATTAGGAAGAACTTCTTTACTGAAAGGGTTGTTAGGCATTGGAATGGACTGCCCAGGGAAGTGGTTGAGTCACCATCCCTGGAGGTCTTTAAGAGACGTTTAGATGTTGAGCTTAGTGATACGGTTTAGTGAAGGACTTGTTAGTGTTAGGTCAGAGGTTGGACTAGGTGAGCTTGGAGGTCTCTTCCAATCTAGATGATTCTGTGATTCTGTGACCAGTGAGGAAGGGAACTGAGTTGCGTGAATTAGGGGTCACCTCCACATCAGCCACTCTTATTTCCTGTCTTCAGTAACTACATGTAGGCTGTCAGGAGTCATATACACTATTCTGTTCTGAATGTATCTATTTATTCTCCATGTAAAAATACCGTGATAAACCATGAAGGAGCACATGGTACACAGGCATATGATAGGTGTTGCTTTAGACCCTTTCTCTGCCATTTGTCAGTCTCATTTGTTGTGCTGAAGAGCAGCCCAGTCTCACCACCTTGGTTTGCTCTATGACTAGTTTGGTTGATCCTGCCTTGAAGGAAGACTAGATAGGAACGAGCCTACCAGCCCCATTTTGTATGATTGTATCTAATTGTATGTGGCATCTGCTGATGCATGTGTTTCGTTTGATTTCAGTGGAACTATTTTTGTTTCTCAGGGCAACATCAAGAGGGTAGAGTTGGCCCTAAGACTGCATGCTCCTTCATGCAAACATTTTTTCATCTTTGAAATCCCCTCTGTTATGTTAGAAAATAACAATATTGAAATAACTCAGAAAATATCAGCTTATATCACAACACAATAAATAGTTCCATCTATAGTGAAAACTGACTCTTCAGCTAACATCATGGTAAGAAAGCAGAAATTCTGTTGCTGAAGTGAACTCATTGTCAGAAGAGGAGCCAGTAACCATTAGTTCTACAAATCACTTGAAATCTCAGCTTTGTTTCTTCTCCCCTATTGAGGAAAACAAAACAAAACAAAACAACGCACACACAAAAGAAGAGCAAACAAAGAGAAACAAACAAAGAAAAACACCCTCACAGTCAATGTATGTATAGTAATTTGAAGTCAATATTTGCTAGGCAAGTATGATCATAGTGACAGCATGTGCTGAAGGCTGATTCACCTGAGAAATGTGAGCACTTCGTGGCACCAAATGATGAACTGCCTATAAATTATCAAGCTGATGGCTTGATTATTTTGATTGCTTTTTTACTGCACCAGGAGCTCTTTACCTAGTCTTTTTCTAAGATGCTCCTGCAGATTTCTCAGGATTAATGTTATCAATTCTTCTATAATCATATCACTGGAAAGAAGAAGTACACAGTAATTGTGTACTTCAGTATTTACCTGGCAGAGTATGTGAATGTTTATTCCTAAACAACAGACATAGGATGCATAGAGGATGTCAGCTCACAATAAATGATATAAGTGTGATGACATATTTTAATTTGTACAGCTGTTTGTGATGTGTACAAAAGGAAGTACAGAATATAGGATATATCAAATCATATAATTAGACTTTAAAAGTGCCTTTTGTTATATTTGATTCTCTCCTCTGCTTTATGAACATGCAGATTTAGTCATTCCCATTAACTGATTTATTATTAAACTTCCTTTAGCAAGACACAAATTCTCATGGAGGTTTTGTGGTTGTGTACACTGGGGGGAAGGGGCTCTTCCACCTCTGCAATAACCAGTACTGCTCTTGGCGTTGGCTGTTGCTCACCATCCTTCAAGAAAGGTGTCCCTTAAAGTATGGGAAAAAAAGAATATTGCTCTGGAAGAAAAGATTTGAGCTAAATGCCACCAGTATTACTTCTGATGCAAAATACTGCCTGTTTTGAGTAGTATTAAATGCACAGTTCTAGCCCTAAGTTGAATAAGAAAAATTCAATAACAATTGCTTATGCTTTCATGAGTTAACATTTCGTAAGGTTAACATTTCTTAAACATCGGACAATTTAATTGGAAGGAAGCTTGATAGCCACAGTCCTCTAAAAGCAATTAATAAATGTAATAAAATTCCTGTTCTTTTAAAACAAATTCCCCCTCCTTGCTCCAAGGTTACAACGATAGCGGCTGTGATACTGATTGGTAAGCGCTGCTGCTGCTCCCCGATAAACCTCCCCTAATGAGGTTTGAAAGCCTACCCTTATCAGCATGACGTCTCTCTAAGACTAAGGCTGATGCAGCAGGAGACGGTGATTGTGGAGGGGGTAGAGGTTTCCTGCGGGTAGCAGAGCTGAGCCTTTCTCCTCTGTGCTGGGTACCAGGCTGCAGACAATGCTGACACAGAGAGCTTGGTCATCTGGAGACCATGACAAGAAATATCTAGTACCAACAGGGAGGTTGACTGCTTGAGGTGAAAAAAAAATAAATGTCCTAAACATGAAATAAACTCTTTGCATGTATCAGTGGCTCTGGCATAGTTCTATTATATGGATGACTAAAGTGTACCTGATTATACAGTACGTATGTGGGAGAATTCATGCATTTTTCCACACTCTCTTTACAGCTCCCAAGTCTACCTTCTGCCCCACTGAAGAGACCTGGTGGCCAGGCCTGGTTATTATCATTGCAGTATGCTGTGCCACACTAGTGTTCCTCTTTGTAGTTGTCATCATTTGCTACAAAGCCATAAAAAGGTAAGACTACAGATGCTTTTAATATGCTTTGTGTAACGCAAACCCACAAAGACTGACCCAAGTCTTTGCTAACACCTTGTTTTTTTCAAAGGCATCCTAAAGGCAAAATGCAGACAGAGGCATCCTATGCTCAAAGTGTTGGTTTTGTTTGGTGGTGGTGGTTGCTGTTTGTTTTTTTGAAAGTCTCTGCTTGTACCTTTTCCTGCCTGTGTAAAGGACAAAGTTCAATGCACAGCCATGGGCATGAGGAGGAGAAAAAAACCAATGGGACAGAGCCTCAATGTTCAGTTTAATGTGAATTTTACCAAAGTTAAAATGCTGTAGGGTGCTGAGTAATGTCGATAGGTTTTTGATTTAAAATGTACACGTGGGATGTGAGATTTTTTGGCCCAGACCCATCACTAATTTCAGCACTTCAAATTGATGCAAGCTATTCTAACCCAAACTCTAGGGTCGTTTGTGTAATTTTTCATTTGGAGACTGTACCTCTGATTTATTCTTGCTTCAAAATGATCATCTACAGAATCAAATTCAAAACCTGCTTCCTTTAATTTAAAAGCCCATGTGAAGTCTATGTACAACACTGTGTGTAGCAACAATTTCAGCTCCCCTACTTCTGCCTCTGTGATAGATGTGCTTGCATAGATCCTAGGCAGTTAGAAAGTATTAACTTCAGTTACACAGAAAAATGTCACAGAGAATCGTTTCTTTAACTAAAGATTTCAACTTTCTGGTAGAAAAAGTCAAAACTTGAAAATCTGTATGAAGACTCCAACTCTAAGTCCAATACATTGATTTAGAAAAGGAAGTACCTTGTGGGAATTGTATTCTCACAACTGGACAGTTTCTTTTCTCCTCTGTTGGTCTGAATACTGCTCTGAGGACACTCCACAGCTGTGTTTTCATGGTGTCACTGTTTCATACAATGGGGGTCTCAGGCAGGGGTTATAGCACAGGTGGGTGACCAGGCTCACAGATAAGAGTGCAATATTCAACCCATAACTCTCATTAGATACTGCGGTGACATCTGAGTCACAGGGTTTTCAGAGGGAAAAAAAAAAAAAAAAATAGTTTTCATGAAAAAGTTATTTGCATTCAAAGCAAATGCAAGACTTTTGATGAGCCCCATCAGGGATATCATAATGGTGAAGCATTGCTCATACTTTCTGGTTGTCTGAAAAAATTATTCGGAATTTGAAGGATAGCATGTCCAAGAGCATCAAAAGGGAAGAATTCAAACAAGAAAGTCTGCATATACTATCTTACTAAATTTACATAAGTATTCTTGCTATTCTAGCTTAGTTTAAATGAATGCTTATTACTTTTGAGGAGTTGGTAAGCTTTCACTCTGTCTACTGTACTTTTAGAAAATCATCTACAGAGGACTGAAACTGGAGTCCTACTGGATTGGTAACAGTGCAAAATTTCTTACTTGTAGTTCCTAATCTACCTTGGACTGTTCACAGTGGATTGGTTCAGTTCCATGTGGGAAGTTGTATTTGTTTCAACAACAGCTATTGTATTTGTCTGCCTAGTGCCAAATTGTGAATGATTTCTGCCAAGGCTGTAAAATATGCCTACGGGAGCAGTAACTCTCCAGGGCAACTTGTGCCTAGCAAGAAATTGCTCTTCAGATCTGCTCTCTGCTGCTGGTAGATGGGAGGTATGGAAAAGAAATTTAATCAGACAAATTTAGAGCTGCCTTGAAAAGGCTGTGGGAGTTCACATAACCAAGTCTCTTGTGTTTCATGTCAGTGAAGAATAATACATGTACTTGATGAAGACACCAGTTATTTGTCAGCAGTGTGAATATCAACATACAAGTCTGCAGCTTGAACTGGCATTAGGCTCAGAGAAAAATGAAAATTCCTCTTAGATCTTATTGTTGACATTCACACTGCTGACAAATGCTAAGCTGAAAACTGCTGAGATGTGGGATGGACAGCTATAAAAGAAAATCTTATTAATTATATTTTTACAGACTAAGTAGAGCATTGCTTTTCATCAATGAGTCCTTTCTTAAACAACTCTGTCAAATGGATGCCCTGAAGTGCCTGGCAGCCTCCCACAGTAGTTCAGGTTCCTTGAACCATTGTAAAGTGTATCTATTGATAAGCCCTAGGAAATACGATAAGACACTTCACAATAGAAGCATATCTGTCTTCAACACAAAGTATTATCACATATTGTTGAGCTGAATTGGTTTTAGCTAGTGTGAGAAATCCTCCACTCTGTCTTTTGCTGGCTAGGGAAGGAGGGAGGGGGTTAATCTGGGTGATGCTGAAGCTGAGTCCCTCCAGCATGTTCCTGTCCCTGGGCTCTGTAGCTGTGCTCTGCCCCATCCTTTCTCACACCTCCATCCCACCAGCTCTTCTTTCCAGTCCTCGCAGGCTCCCATCCCTGTGCAGCTCCTGGAAATGGGGCTTCTGTCATTGCAGCATCTCTGACAGGTCTGGCTCCCACCTCCAGGGCAGCGTGTTGTCTGCTTACCATCTAGATTGGATTAGAACTTTTATACAGCACAACCCTTGCTGTCCAAGGAAAAGCACACTCAGTTTGTCTCTTTGTAGAAACCAAAAAGCAGCCTGAAGACCCCACCTTTACCCACCCTGACTCTTTCTTACCTGTGGGTGAGGATAATGTTGTGTCTCATCGCTGAACAGCATCCCTTCCTTCTAGTGCCATGTCAGGCATGTCTGTGGGTTCCAGAGGTGGCACAGCTTCAGTTCCTGGTCGCTGAGAGGGCAGTGAGGGAGACCAGGAGAGTGGCAAGGTTTGATGAGAAGGGACTGTTTACAATGTCCATCACAAAATGACCCTCAAGCCCCTCTCCTGCTCAGTTTCCCCTCTCTGAGACAGATATCAAGCTGTTTGCCCACATCTCAAGGGTGTCACCTAGGTTCACCACCCGCTCTCTGGTGAGCAGTGGAAATGTGGAAGTGGCAAGAATTATCATTCAATCACATGCTCTGTAAAACCTTTCAAGTCACACACCAGAATTTTTATACAGGACTTTTTTACCTCTTCCTGGAGGAACCAGGGAAGAAGATCCAGATCTTCACATTTGGAAACCTTCACTCTCATGAGAGCCTGCGGTGCAACAGAGACTGGAAGTGCCAGTACACATGGAAACTGGCTTGCCAGCAGCAGATAGTTCAATATCTTTTTTGGAGCATCAGGAAAAACATTTAAAAATTCTTGCCAGCCAGCCCATCAGCTAAAAAAGAGTTAAACCAAACTAAAAATACAAAGAACACACTGAACATGATCTCCTTGTAAGGTACACCTATCCATGGGTAAAACTTGTACTATCATCCAATCTGAATTAAACTTTAGTAAACATATGTGGTATATATCTCCCAGTGACAAATCTGTATTATGGATTATGTATTGCAAAAAACCTAACTAGAATAACTTGATAATGTGATTCCAGATTTCTCTGCTTGTTAGTCTTCCAAATAAAGTGGGTTTTACAGCCTGGCCTTCAATGATTTCAATATCCTATTTAGCCTAAAGCATGAGTCTCAGCTTAATTAGCAGTATAAGCACTACAGAGATGCTGAAGAGTGAAATAATGGCAATTACCTGGTTTTGGAGGGTGTAGCAAGAGTTAAATATCTTAGCTGGAGAGTGCAGGCAGAGTTTTATTTGCACAGAGCTTGGATCTGTTGTATTAATCCCTCACTTTCATAAGAATCAAATTTGAAGTAGAAAGAAAAAGAAGAAAAATCCTATTGTGCTTAATTTAAAATCTCATTTACTGGTTTCAAAGAGCTAGACCCAATCCAACTCTCTTGTGTCTGCTTTTCTGTAGCATCAAGAGAGGGAGTGCCTGTCCTCAAGGTATCATAACTCAGCTCTGTTTTTATTTGATCTGTTTTAAAAATGTTTATCCTGAGGTTGTTTGTTTTCCCTTGTGAAAGCTCAAACTTCAGCTTATCACCAATTTTGGTGCTAAGCATTTTTGTCATAAAATACAACTTAGTGAATTGGTGCTTCTTTGTATGAAATATCTACCAAAACCAAGCCAGCATGCTGTTATTTCCATCCCCACATCTCCCCTGGAAATATTCAAATTCTCCAGTATGAAATGGTCATAAGAAATGCTGAAATCCATTCCTGTGCTTTCCGGTCCATGAGAGAAATAATACCAAAATATCTCAATGAGCTTTAATACTCAGAGCACTGCCAGACTTTTGGGAAGATACCTATGGGACAGCTCTTCAAAGGCTCTAAATTTCCTGTGTGTGATGCTGGGGTCTGCAGAGTAGGGTGCTGCATGGCTAGCACACTGGTTAAAATGTATGCAGCTGCATGGATCGAGCGCTTGGAGAGATTGCACGTGATGTTGTGTTGTGCTGCAGTATGGTTATACATGTGGTGACAGCACCCCCAGTTTTGCAGTAGAGAAACAGATATTTTCTTTGGTTTTGGTGGCAGAGGGATATTTCCTCTTTTAAAAAATGTGAATTTTCTCTTAAGAAACTTTTCACAGGCACGTTAGAAAAAAAAAAAATTGAAGGATTGGCTGAATGTTTGGCACTTTGTGCAGGCAGTAATCAGAGTCTGTGACACCTTTTGTTTGCAGATTTCTATGAGAGACGTAACCACTGGCCAGGGCTCAGACCCATTATAGGCAGTGGGACTTCTCATTTCAGGGGTAAGGAAAATGCCCTCGCAGCCAGCAATTTCTGTAGCGCATACCATGACTGAATGAGCAGGTGAATTACTGGTTCCAAGTCTGGGCTACCTCAGGTATTTCTCCAGCATTTCTCCATCTAAAAATCTACCGCCCTTTCTCTTCCCCTGGAATACAGTCACCAAGAAGTAAAAGAAGGGGGTCCAAGGATAATTCATACTTTAGCATAGGCTGGAGGAAGCAAGGTCATTTCAGTATTACATGGTTTGTGGACTGGACTTGGGTGAGAGCTCTATGAATGCAAGCAGCTCTAACAAATCTTCATCTGGCAAAAATCAGTGCAGCTTCCAAAACAATCTGTGGAGCTCTGTGCCTCTTAATCAGCTCTGGAGGTGGCTGCCTCCTGAGCTTTTTTCAACATCTTACCATGTAAGCACCTGAACCATGGTAAGACAGTAAGACTGGAGGGAAGTGGGAAGGAAACGCAGTAAAGAGGATTAACAAGAGTAGTTTGGTAAATAAACAGCTGAAACGGGGGAGAGCGGGACTCGCATTTTGTAATCCTATTTTTGCAGCTCACTGGTGTGTCAGTGTCTTGCTATGAGGGGAGTGAGATATTTACATAAAAGGGAAAAATAAATCCCTGGCTCTGTATAACATTAAGATACTGGAGCCATCTCTCAAGTCTCAAAAGCGAGGGCAAAGCTGAGCATCCAGGTCTCTATGCCAGCTGATGTGCAGGCTGTGCAACCTGACAGGAGGTGTTTAGGATGCTTTCCAATATGTGAAAAGCCTGCAGTTAGTATCTCCAGAACATCCATACAGTCTGAGATGACCTGTGAGCAGCTCATAGTGCCTAGGGATGCGACTCATTGGCTCTGCTGGGTTTTAGGTAGGACAGATAGCTCTGCTCCCAGCTGTACCACAGGGTTTGCTGACAAAGAGCTGTCTTGCTAAGTCAGCAGAGAAAGCAGGTTGATGATAGCAAAATTTCACATAATATATCTTTTATTCACTATTCTAACTTTCTCAAGCCACAATAGTTTTGTATGTGTCTCATAGCCTGAGAGAGAGGTGCCATAAATACCTACATATGCACTTCCTTAAATAGGTGGTGAGTTCACCTTCAAATAACAATTAAATGGAAGAAAGCATTGTACTGAAATAAAATGACAGGCCATATTTACACTGTCTTAAAATTCATTGCTCAGGTATTTTCTAGGGCACTCAGCATTGCCCTACGATTTATGGACCCCATGTACTGCAAGATCTAATTTCAGTAGTTGGAGCAGGCTTCAGGAGGTTGGCTTTGTTTAACAAAACGAAGCAGGTACTTACAAGGGGAAAAGGCTTTCTTTCTTTAAGAGGACAAAAAGTGGGAGTGAGAGCTGTGATGAACCACTGTGTGTGACAAACATGTCCCATGGTGCAGAGGTGTATGTTCTACCTGGCAGGCCATGGCCCCCAACTTCTCCCCCAGCACATTTTGTACCACTCGTACCCCCAAGAGCAAGGACAGTGTAGTCCTCCATGTGGCCATCTGTTATGAGAAGCACTGAGGCTAAGCACAGTCTAGTCCAGAATCGTTATTTATTGCAACAAAACAATGGTTTTTAGTATGGGGAGAGAAGACAGAAGAGGGGCCTAGTCTACTTAGTTGCTGTAAAGTGGATATGTGCAGCGTGACAGACAACAGACAGGTCAAGATGAATCAAGACTGTTAATCTCTTCTGTTCTCCCCGAAACATTAGATGGGTTTGCACTGAAATGGTGCCTTGATTTTCAGCAGATGGCTGGCAAGATGGTAATTACTCATTAGATGAAGTAGTATAGTTGGTGGAAGAGCTGGGTTAAAAAGTTTGGATTGAGTGAGGGACACTCAAAGGGAAGAAGAGGGTCTGTGGGAGCAGATCTGTGTGGCTTTGATGCACTTTCCTAATGTCAAACCAGTCTGGCACTGCAAAAGGGGTCAACCCCTAGGAAGTGCCTTTCAAAGGGGCATATGGTCTTCATTGGAAAGGCCTGAGAATGTCACTAAGGGCAGTCGAAAGAAAAACAAACTCCAAAATTCTGGAAGAGCAAAAAGGCAGTCACATTGTAGCCTGAGTACCTTTTCTGCTGGCTGAATGTTGACGCTTACCAGCAACAGGTTTGGTATCTACCACTGAGCACCTCTAACTACAGTCAAACTCCCTGTGTGTTGCCTACCCCCCTTCCAGTGGTGAATTTATTCCCATCCTGGGATGAGGCTGCAGATGATCTACAAACAACAAATTAAATATTATGAGCAACCAGTCCTGCTGCAGGAGATCCCGTTTTTTAACCATCAAGCAATGAGTTCATAGAACCGCAGAGTGGTTGTGGTTGGAAGGGATCACTTGAGATCATCTAGTCCAACCTATTGCTCTGGTAGGGTCAGCTAGAGCAGGTTGCCCAGGACTGCGTCCAGCCAAATTTTGAGCATCTCCACAGAGATATCAATAGCTAACACTACTTATTAAGTGTAGTCCTATTTGATGAAATTTGTGTAAAAAGAAAAGCAGTTATTCTTCCAAAGAGCCCCAAGCCTGCATGTTGGTTGCTCAGCGATTTCCAGGCTAGCATATTTGAGACAAGCTGTTGAACAGCTTTAAAACTTGACCCACACCCAGTGTTGTTGCCAGAGCTCAGCTGTATTGATCCTGCTGACTCAATGGCACCACTGGGGATTTTGAAAAGGGGCACTTAAGTTAGTACAGTCCAATGATTTTTGGATACATCAAGACAAAAAAAGGTTGGCCTTGTTTTTGAAGCAGAACACCAGAAGTATTTCTACTGCTTGTTAGCAGGTTCATTTGACAGATCAAGGGCTGATGAGTGGAGTGGATAAAGTAGCCTTTCATCTGGAGAGAAGGCTGGGCCAAGCTGCACGGGCAGCGCTTTGCAGGAAAGTTTGCTTTGCTGTTGCCTGTGCGGTGTGTGTGTTCATCAGGTAAGCAGCAGGCTCTGCTCTGGCGCTGTCAGTCTGGGGTTTTTATAAGCAATGCATGTTTGCATAATTATTACAGAGGGAGATTTCTCTGTCCATCTTTCTTTCACAAGTTATACCCAAGTGCATATTAGTAGGGAGAAAGTTTGCTGTCATAAATGATTAAAACATACCCCTATTTCCTCAAAACAGGGATCGCTAGAAGCCTGCAGGAGGCTGCAGCCACCAGTGTAAAACAAATTCCCCAAGCATTGCACAGAATACTCTCCAATGGATATTTTTTTCATTTATTCACTCCTAATTTGTGATGTACTGAAAAAGATGCCAACAGCAATCTGTAGACCATTATGGTCAATCCTGTGGTCATTTAACTTGTCACTGTTAACAGAAATGAGCCTGCCATTTTTCTGTTTTCTGCTGTGGATGAGGCTAGCACATCAAGTGGGCAGAAATCCTGCACTAGATGCAAGTATTTTACAGTAACTGCCTCAGCCCAACTGATTTCACCTGTGTGATGCTCATGCTAGTCTAGTAGTACTGGCTGAAATATTCCTGAAATTTATCCCAGCAATATTCGAAGATACAGGCAGATATTGGAGCTTTGAAACCAACAGGAGATTTGTCAGTTTGGATGATTTACAATGACTTCTCTATTACGTGGTGTTCTTCTTGAAGCCATAACCTCTGAAGTAATATGAATAAATATGAGATAGGGGTTTAAAATGGTGCTTTCACCTCCTCGTATGTTCTCTTCACCTACCAGTCTAAAAACTGACTTTAAATTTAGGACTCTTACATATTCAAAACCTCTCAAGGCAAAGAAATAAAGTTCAATTTCTTAGAAATACATTTACCTTTTAAATTTCCCCCTTTTCATGTTGACATGAGGGCACTTGCGGCTGACCCTGCTGCTGAAAACTGACAGCTGAGTCTGAGAGGTACCTGGGACAGTGTGCTGAGACATCTAGGGAAAGTTTCTGGCAGGGTTATTGGAGGCACCTGAGCTTAGGTCTGCATTTGTTACAGCCTGCAAAAACCCAGCAGCCTGGGTTGCCCAGTACAATCTGCTGTATGGTGCAGAGGAAATTGTACCCATGGCACTGCGGCGGGGTGGGAATCAGTTGCTCTAGCTCCGTATCACCCAGAAATTCTCTCTACACAAAAAGAATCCCCTAGGAACCTGCTGGGTGCCTTTATCACTTTATCCTTTTCCTTCCCACAGAGGATTTGCAGTGCATCTGGAGTCAAAGCAGTGGAGCCTGTTTTCTCCAGTGTCTGAACAGCCGCAGCTCCCCGTGTCTTCAGCAGACACGGCGGGTTTGCAGGAGCTGTAAAACCCCAAAAGTCAGAATGAGAAAGCCAGGGAAGCATGGGCCTGATTCATCACTGTCACCCTGCTTTTCTTTCTGAATAAGCCTACAGAATTTCAAGTCCCGTCTATCTCCCTCTAACCAGTTTACCAGGGCGGGGGTGCCAAGCCAGCCCAGCAGAGGGGAGGCCGCGGCTCCAGCAGTTTCTGCCCTTCCTGGTACCCACCCTCTTGCTGCAGCACAAAAAGAGCCAGAAGAGCCAGGATTGTGCCCACCCACACACATGGGCACCATCGAGCCCTCCCCGGGAGGACCCCGGCGGTTCCTTCATGGGCCCTGTGCTGTCCAAAGCGGGCCACACCACGTGGCCCCCCGCCTTGCTGTGGGGCTGCTGCCACAGAGCTGCACCACCGGGGTGCAGTGGGTGCAGACAGGGCCCCCCTGTGCCCAGCTGCAGTCCTTCTTGGGCACACATCAATTGCTCGCAGTCGCCCTTCAGCCCCTTGCTGCTCGTGCGGCTGTGCGGCCTGGTTTCAGCTCCCTCTGCCCTTCCCTCTCCATACCCCAGTACTTACTGCTAAATATTTATAACACTCCCGAGTTGCTAAGCAGCACGCAGCTCCCCGCTCGGGAGAGACTCGCCGTGAGGGCGAGACGTGCGCTAGGTCAGCGTGGGCAGAGCTGGGGGTGGGAGAAGATGGCGTCTGCCCGGGTGGCCCTGCTCTGCCATACGCCTGCTTCATTGCTGCGGTGCTCCTGTGGTCAGCAGGCATGTGGTCATGCCTTCAGTACCACCAGGCTGGAGGACAATGCTGCCAGTTTGTCCAGCTTGGAGCATTGTTGGCTAAACATCTATGTCAGATGGTGTTTTTGGAGTGGCCTGTTGTCGGAGCGTCGCAGCATTCATTGCCCAAGCTAATGACAGGTGATGGAGTGAAGCACAGAGAGAAGTGAAGGGTCTGATCCCAACTGTGTGTAAGTTAAGAGTGGGAAGATAGGGTCATTCCTGTTTGTAGCCTTTGCCTTAAACCATCCTTGCAAAGAGGCCCCAGACAGAGAAATAGTGGAGTGCCTTCTTTGGTGTCTGTGTTTTGAGGCAGTGATGAGAAACATTGCAAAAGACATTAATTCCCCCAAGCAGCAGTAACTGCACGCTAACCTGGCTCTTCCCTTCAGTTGCTCTGAACCCTGAGAGCCCTGTGCTCTTCTGAGTACGGAGAGTGGCTGAACTCAAATCCTTCCTCAGAAATTGTCTCCACTTAAAATTAGCTAAACCTACTTAGCTCCCAAACTACACAAACCCAAATCTTTGTGCAGACATTAAGGTGCATAGGACTTGCTGCTTGCAGTGCCTCTGCGTGGGCTTGCCCGGTTGCACACCTGGGGAACAGGAAGGCTGGGACCACTGTGTGCAGTCAGCTTGGTGGGTTTGTATTTTTCCTGCAAAAAAGCCAAGTCTGGCTCTGCAGACTTTTCTTCTTGATGGGAAAAATTTAGGAGCAGCTGCTTGGAAATCAGTGGTGTTACTCTAGTTGGTGGCAGGGACAAATTGCTTCAAATGCAAAGTGATCCAGAGTCGCAGAGGTCAGTTTATTTTACAAATTTTGTTTTTCTTCTCAGCTCTTTGCATTTAGTTGCCTTGCAGATAGTCTTCTATTAAAGACATTTCTACACAGAATTTTGGTTCAGCTGCACAGAATGCAAGTATTTAAATAATTCTGTGAACCTCTGCTCAAATGACTCTGTGAAATAGCAGTAGCCTATTTCTTCTGTATGGATCAAGTCCATCACACAAGTTGTTGCCCATGTTTGTAAGGGAACAAATAGCAAGATAGTTATCTACATTCAGCAAAAAATCTGGGCACAAAGTAGCACAGCAGATCAACTTTGTTTTGGGGGTGGAAAAGTCCAGTGCCTAGAATGGCAGTATCTGTAGTTTCTTGGATGGTGAGAGACATAACATCCTTCAGAGATGGGAGGAGAGCAGTGGAGAGCAGCCCTTGCTCATCTCTCTCTGCCACCTTATTATTCCATCCCCACATTTTTCCAGTACTGATGGTCCCCCTGGCATAGAACATGGCACACCAACAGCCAGAGGTGGTGTGGGATTCCTGCACCGCCTCCTCCACTTCCCAGATAGACATCTTTTTGTAAGGACAAATTCCACATGGGAGCCCAGCTAAGTAATAGTTTATAAATAGTTTTTTTCTGGCCTCACTGTAGCTGAGCAGAGCAATTAGGTAGTTCTCATGTGTTGTTCAGTGTGTATGTTTAGATGTCTATAAAACAAGCAAGGTATTAATCAGGATTGATACAGCTAGGCACTTGAAAAGCATGTTTCTCCAGATTTCCTTAATGTTTGTTAAGCACTTTGAGGACAGAAAGAGCTAAACAGTGATAAACATTGTTCTTACTGTACCAGAAAGACTGGAGAATGTTACAGGACTAAGAGAAAGAAGATCTCGAGTTTTGGCTTCCACTCATGGTTCTGTATTACCAGCAAATTGTGGATGAGCAGAACAGAGCTTGCTGCTTCCTTCCAGGGAATGTGCATGGCTGAGTTCTGTGCGAGTCATGGAGAACTCTCACAGACATGCAGAAATCAAGGACCAAACCTGCATATGTTCAGCTTCTGGGCACAAGAGCCCACAGAGTGTGCACAGTCCATTTTGGGGGCAGTCTTCAGTTTTTGTCCAACACTGCACAAGCCCCGTGACTTTGATTTTAGTGAGACACCAATATAACGCCAGCAATGCATCCAGTTTGCAGGATGTTCACAGAACGGCTCTAGGAAATACTGCTCTGCATGAAATGGGAAACAAACAAACAACAACAAAAAAAGCAAAATGGGAGAGAGTCTGCTGCTTTTCTTATCCAGCTGAACCTATTCCTAGCCATCACCCAGCCCTGGGTGATGATGTGGAGCAACCCAACCCATGTCCAGCTCTGGCCATAGGTATTGCTGTGGTCACTGAGAGTCAGCCCCTGAGTAACTGAAGTCACACATGAAGCAGTCAGTATTTCTGCTTTGCTTCTTCAGCGTGGCAGCCTGAACATCATAGTAACATCGCACTGGAACAAGACGCTCGAGTCTCCCCGTGTGCCCCCAGTATTGTGAGCAATGTGGCATTTGATCTCTTCCATAAACATATTGGTCTCTTTCTTGAAGCCGTGTTGTTTTCCCTCACTCCCTGCTCCTTCCTCCAGCAATCCCAATTCAAACCATTATTCTTCTGAGGGCAAGAAACTTGTTTGCATCTCCAGCTTAAATTTACCCGTGTCTACTTCCCATTTCTTCTTTTAAATAACCTTTTTCCAGTATTCCTTGAAACCAATCCCATCTCCTCTTTCTTTTCATTAGACTAAATAGTTCAAACTTTGTTGTTGTCTTCCATGAGAAATTTGAGCTGGCTGCTCTCTTAAAGCTATATACTAGCTTAGGCAGACCCTGCCTAACACGACAGAGTTACCTACAGTCCCAGTTATCAGGGCGCTATATGTATATTGACAGTATCAGGCAGTTTCTGCATTGCTTGATTGTGGTTTTGGCCATCTTCCAGATGTGTTTTGGCTTTGTTAGAAGCAGGGTGCCTTCATTCCATGCATTAAACCTCTCTTTTTTCTTTTTTCCATTTAGTGGCTTTTTGCCAGGCTGAAAGGCCAGCAACATGAGCTCATTGTTTCACATTAGGCCCATTCATTTTATTTCCTTTTGTCATCAAAACATATCGATGATGTATTCTGCACTGAAAACACCCAATGGATAACATCAGCTGTCATACCCTCCAGTCAATAAAACCTTTTAAAGATCATTATAGGGAGCGCAAAGAATGAGGGGTCACTGAAAGTACTTTTATCAATTACCTCAGTTAATAGTCCAATAATAAAGCTGCTTCTCTTCCTTAAGATAGGTTTTGTGTAGGTGATAAGTAAGGAGCATAATTTTGAAGCTACTTTAAACGAAGGCTGAGTAGGCAATGGGATTACATCACTTCAGTCTCCCAGGGACAGATCTTTCTTTGTTACCTCATAAAAAATCTTGCTCAAGTCCACCAGAGCCTGTGGAATTACTTTGACTGTGCACTACCAAAAATAAACGAGGACTAAACTCCACTTCATAAATTTCATGTGTGGCTCAGCAATCTACTGCAATTACTTCCAATCTGAACAGGCCAAATTCTCCCTTCAGATAGACTCAGAGTGACTTCAGCAGGCTGGGGTAGGTACACCTCTGCTGCAAAAGATCTGCCCACTGCATTTTGCAGTCCAACAGCCTCTAAGTGCTGATGAACAGCTGCAGAGTGGCTCCATATGGAAATGGTTTTCCCTGAGAGGAGCACTCAGCAAAGGCTAGACATTCAATCTGAGCACAGCGAGACGGATTTGACTATCACAGGGGAGTGTGAAACACCCCAAAATGGAAATCGCCCACATGCCTGCAGAGCTCACTTAAATATACTACAGAAATTGGTCAGCTAAAAATGGCTGTGAGGGAGAGCTGAGATAGCTGTAAATTGTGGGCTTGAAAATGCTCCTGTGAATATCCAGAAAACAAAAAACTCTGCTTAGGAGATGGTATCTTGGGGCTAGATCAAAGCCTATTGATGCAACATGACTGGCAGTGCTGTGAAAGAGACTTTTCTGGTTTGCATACTGGTTCTAGCGCATGCACTTGTACAGATCTTCTCCCCTTCTGCACGTAGGAGACTAATTGAGTAACATGTCCAGATGGAGGTGCTTTTTAATATAACTGTAAAACATTTGCTCTGTACGTGGGAAGTAGCTGAACTAGTAACCTCTTCCTACGAGTAATGAGTAGTATGCTGCTTGTTTTCTGGACAGACTGATGGTCCACATATGGCTGTTAACTAATTTAATAGAGAAAAACTGACAAAGAATGTTCTTCATTAGGGCCTCTTCTTTGATTTCTATCTTTATATTGTCAAATAAAAAATATCCAGATTGAACTTTTCTGATCCCTTTGAGACAGACAAATGGAAGTCAGAATGTGACTCCCTTTCCACGAGTCTGAAAACAATCTCCAGAGAAGTGGCCTTCCCTTTTTGGGAAACACAAGTGCTGTATGGCCGGGCCACAGCGCCAGGCTGCCCAGCCCGGGTTAGTCACAAGGCAAGGCACATGGTGGGTGGCTGCACACAAGCTTTCTAGATTTGACAGCTGTGTCCCAGAAAGCAACTTTCTTCAGTGCATTGAGTCTCTCTAGCAGGGGTCCTGTTCACAAAACAGTCTTAGAAAGCAAGTTTGCTTCTCCCACCAGTTGCTATTATGGGAACAGATTCATCTCTGGTAGCTGATGCCCAGCATGAATCAAGCTGCTGTTTGATGAACACCCACGGTGCTGAGATGTAAACACCCTTCATTCACTTACTTTGCATTCTTATAAGCATTCAGGTTACTGAGAGAGACGGTCTACTAACTGTGTACAAAATTTATTCTTCCATTCCTACCTGCATCTGCTAAATAAGGATTTTTTGAAGTGTGACAGTAGTCCACATATTATCTTGTCTGGGCTTCCAGCATTGAAGTCTTGCCAAGAGCTCTAAGCATAGCTGCCACAGGTATTGCTAACATTCAAGCCTGGGAGGAATGAAGCTGAGTGAAAATATAGTTACCAGGTATCTACCCCATTTCAACTCAAGACGATGCTGCTACTGTTGGATCACTAGTGGTACCTAGACAGCTTGGATGTATCTGTTGTACACTGAAGACCCATGAGGATAGACCGATCCTATAAAAGCAAATGGATGTGTTGTATGAGAGCCAGTTTCACTGAAAATCGTTAATTTTTATGTGTTGATAGCTAATGAAATATTTATCCTTATAGAGAGCAGCTTTGAAGTCATTGCACGTACAAGTGATACGTCTCGACTCCCTGGTATGCCTCTTCCCTTCTGTCGCTTTGCCCTGGGGAGCGACAGGCACACACACAACCAGTCACCAACAACACAGGAGGGGCTCATGAGTCATGGTGTCACTTGTGGTAGAACAGGTCTCCAGCTGTTTATCTTGTCCTATAGAACCTCTTAAGTGCAATTTACAATTTTGTACCACTATTCAGGAAAGACTTGGACTTATACTGTGGTCTTCTGAGCACTGGGCATCTCCTCAAACACACAGCAGGGAGGATAAAGTGGCTTTTCCTCTGACTGCTTTTTAAAAGGAAAATTATATTCTATTCCCATTTTGTAAGAAGCAGAGTAGACATTTCCCTCAGCAAATCCCAAGCGGTGGCAGGCATTCTGGCAGTGCTAAGTAGAGCATCAGAGCCCCAGCAGGAGATGAACTTAAGATTCCTACAGTGTTCTGCTGCCAGCCCAAGGTCAACCCCTCTTAGCTGGGCTGGGTTTCCCCGGGGTCCATCTTTCCTGAATGCTGGCCATGGGGCACCAGCACTCAACAGAGACATTGCAATGGAGGCAGGCAGTAGAAAACTATTAGGTTTGCAGGGTTCAGTCGTCTTATGAAGCCACTTTTTTATTCTAAAATCTCATATCTTCAAAGCACAAAATACCTTGAGAAGTAAGAGCATGTGGGCTTGGATGTGTCTTTTAAACTCCATTGCAGTTTACTCTTCTGGACAAAGCTTCTATTCCGATTGCTAGGTGATCTGATTCTCCTCAATGCTTCAATATGGCTATGAGCAAAATGGCATAATAAAGTCCTGATTAAATGAACAGTTTGCTCAGTCTTTGATTGATTTTCTCTAAAAAGTCATATTTTTTTAAATGTGTGCAAATGAGACAAACGAGAACAAACCCTCCCGTAGTACTCTACCAGCAGAACTGCATTACAGACATAGACCTACATCTGTGCTGAATTTACACCAGCAGCAAAAGCTGGCAGGGAGGGTTTGGTCAAGTATACCAGCTGAGTGTTGTGACCAGTAAGGATCATGTGCCCCAAACTGTGTTTCCTTGTCCTGGTTTCAGCTGGAATAAAGTTAATTTTCTTCATAGTGGCTGGTATGATGCTGTGTTTTGGATTTAGGATGGGAATAATGCTGGTAGCACAGAATCACAGAATGGTTGAGGTTGGAAGGAACCTCTGGAGATCATCTAGTCCAACTCCCCTGCCAAGCAGGGTCACCTAGAGCACATTGCACAGGATTGAATCCAGTCAGGTTTTGAATATCTCCAGAGCGGGAGGCTCCACAGCCTCCCTGGGCAACCTGTTCCAGTGCTCTGTCACCCTCACAGTAAAGAAGTTTTTCCTCATATTCAGCCGGAACTTCCCGTGTTTCCATTTGTTCCCGATGCCTTTTGTCCTGTTGCTGGGCACCACTGGAAAGAGTCTGGTCCCATGCTCTTGACACCCTCCCTTCAGATATTTATACACATTGATAAGATTCCCTCTTAGCCTTCTCCAAGCTAAACAGGCCCAGCTCTCTCAGCCTCTCCTCATATGACAAATACTCAAGTCCCCTGATCATCTTAGTAGCCCTCCTCTGGACTCGCTCCAGTAGCTCCATGTCCCTCTTGTACTGGGGAGCCCAGAACTGCCCCAATACTCCAGGTGAGGCCTCACCAGGGCTGAGTAGAGGGGCAGGATCACCTCCCTTGGCCTGCTGGCAACACTCTTCCTAATACGGCCCCAGGATACTGTTGGCCTTCTTGTCTACAAGGGCATGTGGCTGGCTCATGGTTAACTTCTTGTCCACCAGGACTCCTGGGGGGGACACCACTAGCTGCAGGCCTCCAACTAGATTCTGCACTGCTGATCACAACCCTCTGAGCTCTGCTGTCCAGCCAGTTCTCAGTCCACCTCACCGTCCACTCATCCATCCCACACTTCCTGAGCTTGCTTGTGAGGATGTTGTGGAAGACAGTGTCAAAAGCCTTGCTGAAGTCAAGGTAGACAATATCCACTGATCTTCCCTCATCTACCCAGCCTGCCTATCAGATTGGTTAAGCATGATTTCCCCTTGGTGAATCCATGCCGACTACTCCTGATCACCTTCCTTTCCCCCATGTGCTAACACCAATCTTTCAGTACTTGCAGAGCAGTGCTTACAGAGAGCCAAGGACTTTTCTGCTTCTCATGCTGCCCAGCCTGCTGGCTGGGGGTGCAGGAAGGGGACTCATCCAGGACAGCTGACCCAGACTGACCACAGGGATATCCCATGCCATATGGTGTCATGCTGAACAATAAAACTGGGGGGTAGGGGGTAGCCAGAAGGGGTCAGCCACTGCTTGGGGACAGGCTGGGCATCAATCAGCAGTTGGTAAGCAATTGCATTGTTCATATTTTGTTTTGTATTTTCATTATTATTATTATTATATTATTATTATTATTTTCCCTTCCTTTTCTGTTCTACTAAACTGTCTTTATCTCAACCCACAATTTTACCTTCTTCCGATTTCTCTCCCCCATCCCACTGAGGAGGAGTGAGTAAATGTCTCTGTGGTGCTTAGCTGCCTGCCAGGTTAAAACACAGACTTTCTCTAAGAGCTTTCCTGAAGACAAAAACCTACAAATTCTGTTTGACTGTGCATTGTACATTGACCTTTACACATGACTCTGCAGAGAGCTGGTACGAGCCAATATGAATTTCCTGGACAAACAAGATTTATCATTAAATGTGATCAGAACCTCATCAGAAATGGAAGTTTAACTTGGGAAATGCACTATTAAATGGCTGTTTGATGCTTTCTTGATTTTAGGACTCATGCAAATTAATGCATACATGGTGGAGAGCTCATTATGGACTCAGATGCATCATTTCAGGCGTGTACTAAGCAGTGCAGAGTTGCATTTACTTTTCATTCACAGATGTTATGCATGAAGAGTGCACCAATTTGCTTGCTAAACATCAAAGCATGATGTGTAGCAAATCATACCGTAAAGCAGTGCAAACCGCTTAGCAAACAGCCTGTTTCGCCTGCCACCAAGTGAGTATGTCAGATACGAATGGTTCCCTGCTTGTTCCCTCACTAATTTGACCCATCCCTCCCTGCCAGTGAAGAGCAACCCTGAAATGAAAATGCATAAATACAAGGCTACAGCATTTCATCTGAAAGGGGCTTGGGATACTACATATAGGAAGATCATGCATAACCTACTTATCAGGCTCAGAATAGGGTAATAGGGTTCTCCTTGGTGTATAAGAGGAAAAGGGTATACTGTGATCTCAACAGCCAACAAAATTTGAGGGGAAAAAGAGGTAGTGACACACAGAGCTGGCAACATTGGAAGAGCTAGTGCCTTAATGCCAAAGTGTGGCTTAAAAATTGCAAAACACCAGAAAGATTCTATGATTCTATATAAATAAACACCTCAAATTGCCATTTCATTGAGACCCAAGACAGTTGCTGTGTTTCACTCACACTTACCCTGAGCAGTTGATAAGGCAGATGAGGATGTTGGGGCTGCAGAGAGACAGCAGAACCCCAGTAAAATCTCCATTCTGCTATTTTCAGGCTCTGAAAAAAATAAGTTCTGGTGCATTCTACTATAGGTCATACAATATCACAGGCAGCTTCTCCAGAGAGGTGTCACTGTCGGAGAGGAGACTCCAAACAAACAAGGCTCCGGGCAGGGGAGGTAAAAGAGCTCCTGGAGACCAGAAGCAGAAGTCAAAAAAGGGGCAGAAGGGAAATAGAGCAGAGTTTCAGGAGGACTGAAACTTTCTTTTCTCTTGGCCATTCTTGAAATCACTTCTAGAAAAAAAAAAAAAGAAAAATGTAGATAAACATGAGAGGAAGATAATTCTTGAAGAAAGAAAGATGCCAGACAGGGAATGAAAAGGGGTGGGGGGGGGGGGTTGAGGGCAGAAATACATAGGACAGCAAAATAGAGAAAGAAGGGGTAAACAGGAGAAAATGAGTGGAATGTTGCCTCTGCATTTCTCCTGAGGGATGTGGTGGAGTGGATGGGTGCTTTACAATGGTATGAAAGACAGAGCCTCAGGATCTCGTGTCAGATACAGGCAGACACAGCATGTTAACAGCTGAAAAGGGGTTCAATCGAGTTCTTAGGCTCACCTTCCCTTCCATTTTCATTCTCTAACAGCTGAAACCACAGCTAATATTAACAAGCCTTAACCCTTACCAGGGAGTAAGATACCATAGTCAGAGTTATTTTCTTCAACATTACAAGAGAAACAAATTTATCTTCCTGTAGTCATTCTCCATAAACCTTTCACTAATGCCTTTATCTGCTGAAATTAAATGTGCTTAGCTATTTTTATTAATTGATGTTTGCGTTGTTAAATAATGCCAAGAACAATAGCAGAAAATATTACATTATACATGTTTATGTAGTGTTCTTTTTGCCCTTACAAGCATCTTGAACTCAAGGCACTAATGTATGCGGTATCTACGTGGAAAGCACAGAGCTTTTGCCTCTTACTGTGTGTAAAACTTTGTCTTTAAATAAAGGCCATGCCACTTTTGAGGAGAGAAATTGTGGAGGAAATAATCCATGATGTAATATGGTCTGTTATAGGACTTATGCTCAGGACTTCCCTTTCAGAGTCACTTTAAAATCCCAGAGAAGATGCTTTTGCTCAGTGATTTGCAGATTTTTGTTGGTTTTCTGCACTTGCTGAGCATTTGCTGAATTGCCTCATGATTAGCATTGTTGGATCTAGACAGTGTTACCAAATGGTGCCAATGACCACTAAATACAAAGGGAGATGGTTGGTGTTGGGGGACTGGCAGATCACAGCAGGAACTGTGTTTTCAGTCAGTAGCTTCAACACTTAGACGGACTTCTCCGGTTGAACTAGTAAACTAGGCCTCCTTCACAGGCCATACGGAGAAACAGGAATGCCTCTGACATATTTTGGGTATCCACTTAAGGTGATCTGAATCATGTTTTAAAAGTACCTCTTTCTGTCCACTGACTGTGAAGAGAGTCTAGCCTGGTTACCACAGATGTACATATTGACACCTGCTCAGACAAGTCCTCTCCTAGTGACTGAACACAGTGGTTTTATAATGACTGCTGAGTGAGCTGGGTCCTCAGTGGACATGACTGGCCATCATTGCAGTTTGAATGATGTGGCACTTTGAGGCGAAAGGCCCAGGACTGGCCCAAGGTAGATCCTCAACCAGTGCCTGAGTTCCAGGGATGAAGGTGGTGGTGGAGAGCTGGGAACATACATGGCCCCATGCAGGAGGGCTCTCCTTCCAGCAGCTTTCATTTCATGCAACACACACACCAGTATCTATACGTAAGCTGACATGAGGAGAACAACAGTCCAGAATGTGGCTTAGGACCAGACCCCGCACCTTACAGCTGAATCATCAGGCTTGACAAAATTTAACTGCTGATTTGACCTGTGCTCAGAAAGGGAAAACAGAGGAAATATTCGCTGTTATAATACACCTTAAATGTCCTTGATTTTCTGTATTGACAAAGAAGATGTTTATCTGTGTCCTTTCTTCTCCCCCTACCCTACCTATTCATCACCGAACCTGGGATTACCAAAGGAAACCCATGAGAAAAGAAGAGAATGGAACCAGTCGGGCTGAATATGCAATGACCTCCTCCCAAAACAACAAAACAGTTGACAACAGTGCGGTCGTATAATCCCTGAAACCCCACTGAGGTGCAGGAGGTGGTAAACTTTTAAAGCACATGCATGGAGTATGCAAGGTGGGTGAAATAAGGCACCAAAGGGGGCTCTGTGGCCACAGACTTCATTTCAGAAATAGCGCACGCATCAGTGACTCAGAAGAGAAAAGCAGGCAGCTCTTCAGGCTTGCTGCTTCTCCAAGGGAGGATAAACTCGCCTGTCCAGGCTGCCCAGAGAAAAAGCATCACAAAGGCATAGGCATTGCATGCTGCATCTCGTGAAAGCAACGTCACGATGCCTCCTGCTTCCTCTTCACCCACTTTTTATTTTGAATTGGGTGCCCACAAAAAGCTCCTTAAATAGGGTCTTTCAAGGAAAAGGTGATCTGCCGGAGTGGCAGCAGCTTATTATAAATGTGTCTGAGGGTCAAGGGTGGAAGCTATCACCTATATGCTTCTCCAGCCCATGCAGTGTTTTCACCTAGAACCTAGCAGCTTTGTATAATTATACTTCACTCATTCTTATCATTTTTATTATTTCATTATTAAAAAGGAGAAAAAAAAATCTGTTAAGCCATCAAGAAACCAAAAGTTGGATGAACTTGTGACTGAACTTGTGACCAGGAAATTCATCTGTGGTCTGGTGACTATGCAATTTCCATGGCTGAAGATTTTTCAGGCAAAAGAAATCAAAATATATTATTTTAGCAATTAGCATTGCTAATGAAAGAGAGATATTATTAAGAGGTGCTTTGAACATTATTACTTTATAGTAAGCCTCCTTTTCCACATCACATACTTTTTATCTTTTAAAAGTTCTTCCTTTGTGAAAGTTTTCCCATGTTTCCCACATTTCCTCATGGTTGCATCGCACTGATTTGCCAGGGAAACCCCTACATGAAACATCTTGTTTACATCCTGGAGTGAGCATTTGGGCGGGACTTTGTAGAGAGGATGAGCAGCCCTTTGAAGTCCTTTTCCTTCACTGATGAGTGTTGTTTCCTGAAAGTGCCAAGTCTGGTGAAATGACCCACCAAGGACGTTGTAGAGCTGGCCTGGAGGACCATTTTTGAGGGCCTTGTAAGCTGGTTGTGCCCATGTTAACTCAGTCTCTGCCTCTCCTGGGCAGAGACTGCCAGTTGTGCCAAATTCAGCGTAATAGCTTAGTGATGTACTTTCCATGACATGGATTGCAGACTACTTTAAGCAAAGCTGAATCCACCCAAATCCATTTCATTTAGGATCTCAGGTTAGACTCAGTAAGCAACCCCTAGGATAAAGACGATAGGAGTGGCCGAGCCGCTGGTCTTTACCCACCCCCTGAAAACTTTCATTTGTGTCACACCTCCACATGTATGTCTCCATTTACCTCTGTGCTGAAAGTAGCGACGCAGTGAAAGAGAAACGTCCACCCTGGCTTCTTGTCTGGACATCAAGCACCAATGCCACTGGGTCTCTGTGTCTGTGAGTAACTCCCAGGGGCCAACCTGGCCCTGGTCCGGGATGTGGCTGTTCCCCAACCGTCGCGTCCATCGGAAATGCAACACACCGATGCTTTCAGTTTGTGTAAGGATGTGCCTGAACTGCAGAAAGCAGATCTTGATTTTGAACGTGGTCCTGTCTGCATTTGGTCTATCTCTGGGATGTAGAGCTTGGCCTGATGGTAGAGGAAGACGATGTTCTGCAGACCTTCTCTGAAAAAACTCCGGGATGCTTGAATCAGCATTTTCAGCTCAGGCCCATCTCTAGTTTTCTATTACCTATTGAACAATAGGATATATGTAAATATAAGTATCTTTTCAATGATAAAATGAAATGCTGCTATATACCGCTGTTGAGAATTTTATGGAGTTATTCATTTAGCTTTTTAGCCTGTCATCATTATGTAGAAGTTTAGCTACATAAAATTATTTTTAAAGGCTAGACTTTCTTGAGAAGTAAGTTATAAAAGTGAAAGGGAATAAGTAACCTTTTGCCCAAGACTACGATCATTTCCTGCCATATTTATATTGTGTGCTTGCACAAGATACAGTGATATGCTCTTAGATCCAAAGTGGGATTAAAATGACAGAATTTACATTTTGAGTCTAGTATCCCAAATGTTGATTGCCTAAAGCACTTAGCCCCTAAATACTATAATAAAAATATTGCAAGTATATTTCTAGAATATTTTTAAAGCTATAATATTTATTTTGGTGTAGTTACCTATGTTTGCCTTTCTTTTTTTACTCCAGTTGTTTCTGCCTAAATGTGTCATAGTTTGAGACTGGTTGCATGTTTAGCTGAGAGTATAAGTATGAATGCAGATGAGTTTAGCATGATACGGACTCAGGATTAGCACTTTCTCCTAAAGGTTGTTGATTTTACTTATTTCCTAATAAAGCTTTAAAGGTATGTTCTGAAAGGCCAAAATCACAAAAGGGATTTGTAGCTCATCACGTTCATCAAAATGTGTCTGTTTTTGCAAGAAAAAGTCTAAAGAGATGGTCACTGGATGCTGTCTTATTTTCAGTGATGTCGATGGTAAAATGTCCTCACTGAGAGAAAACTGTGGTGTATGACATAACCCACAAGCAAACCTCCCCTAAAGCCCTGGAGGTCTCTTCAGTGGAACACAAATGTTCAGGCTTCGTGCAGAGCAGGGAGGTAGCACGTTTCAAGGAGCCACACGTGGGGACCGGCATCTATTTCCAACTCTGCCACTGATCTGCTGTTTACTAGCAAGTAATTTTGCCTCTCTGTGCCTCAGTTTACCCATCTGTGTAGTCAGGATAAAAATACTTAACAGCTCTGTGGCAGTATTTTGAGAGATGTATATGTATCTTACTTGCATAGGCGGGGTTACACTGTCATCATATCCAACACGCTGATATTAAATAAATGTATTTGGGCACATCATCACCATAATACTCACACTTCCCAAGGTATTTCATAAGCAAACAATCCCCAGTGTGTTTCATTAATCCACTGGCCACAGAAGAGCAGCAGCAGCAGACAGGCTGGGAGCTGCTCCTCTCTGCTTCTCCAGAGTCCTTGTTCTCAGCACTTACATAGCTGCATGGCTGGGAGAGACAAGAAATTCTTTATGGGGCAGTTTTGCTGCAGAATGTAGAATCCTGGGCATCCAAATACAGTTGAATACAGTGCACCAAAAATTTAAGGTGATCTTCAGAAAGTCACTCGGAGAAGTATGCTGGAAGCAGATTAAGTCTTCAGAAAACTGAGGCCAGAAAGGCAGTGTCTCTGGGGAATGATTTTTGAAGTTTTCTCATATGGCTTAAGGGTTTGTTTAACACTCCACAGACTACTCGGGATGCTTTTCTAAAACAGCCTTCTGTGCTTCCTTATTGTACTATAATTAAATACAAATGGAAAGGAAAGGTCTTGATGGATAAGGGCCTCACTGAGCAGTGACCCTGGATCTGGGGAACTGGCAACTCAAAATACAGCTCTACAAGCATTGCAAGTTTATTTTTAGCCACCAAAATATCAGGCACAGAAAGGTCCTGTAAAGCTCCATTCACAAAATAGCCATATCCCTGTCAGATGCAAAGGTGGCCTGTTTCTAGACGGAAGTAAATTGCTGTGCTCTGACACCTCTGATCACCACCAGGCAGCCTCGTAAAACAGAAGACCGCTTTGTTCAGTCTGAGGGAGAGTATTAACTCAAAATTTCTTCTTTTCTACGAGCATCACCACTAGCAGACACAAGCAGAGACTGCACTTTAAGGGCCTGAGCTGCAAAGCGTTGTTTCCTCAGTCCTCCACAACGTGAGGAAGGCTGAGTTGAGGTGTCCGTGTGTTGCAGGAAGCCTTGGCCCTGTGGCCCTTCCTGGCGCAGGCCCACCACAGAGGTGTGACCAGGAAAGTATCTCCACCTCGCGTAGGTGCTGCAAAAACAAACATGGAAGGAAACAGGAGAGTTCTACCAAGTCTAAGATATAAATATGTTGATATATATCTAGGCAGAGACCTAATTGTCCAGTCTTGCATGCTGTATGGTCATGCACAGCATGTGAAGCGAGCGTGGCCCTGCTGCTCCAACCAGGTAATGACCATAGATGCTGCCAAGCAATGGAGAATCAGGCCTGTGGTAGATATGTATTTACAATACTCCCTGCATCTGTACAAACAAAAATATATTATTTTAAACTACAAAATAGTGTGTTAAATCAATGCATGAATGTAAATATTCTAAGATCTGCCTTCTTGACTGTGTACCACATGTACAGATGAAAACGAATATTGTTTATAGGAAATCTGTATCAGTGGTTAAATGATTAAAGAGAAAAATATCAGAATTAATGTTGTCATGTTTCTCAAACAAGCCATTAATGTATATTTAGTATTTAAGGATATTGCTCAATAAGTATGTTCCGTACCAAAAACTGTGTTGCATATACAGATTGTGCAGTACCCTATTTTAAAAAGGCACCATAATTAATTTTTATTTTAAATAAAAATGTACTTGTAAAAAGTTTCCTGTGTCCTGTGGGTTATGTAGCTGAGGATTGAGACATGGTAAAGAGAAACACTGCCAGGAGGAATGACTGCAGTGCCTGTTGAGGCACTTCTCCTGCTGCCTGAGTTAAGCCTGCTTAAAAGAGCTTTCTGCTCTGGTTTCAGTGTAGCTTCTGGCTGCTGCTCACACCGGTGTCTGGCTGGGTTCTGGGTCCATCTCATCCAACTCTTAAGTTTCAGTCCCAGAGCCATGCTATGAGATTTTTGGCCGCTGCCCATTTCTTACCTTCGTCCCTTCTCTGCCGTGCCCTGGCACTGGCTGCACAGCCCAGCACTGTGTGTCCCTGCCTACCCCATGCTTACCCCAGAGCCCTTGGCTGAGCAGTGCTGGGAGAGGAGGAATTTACTGCCATCATCAGTGAGTGGCAGGAAAACTGGGTCCAAAAGTCAGTGCTTTGCGAGCTAAGGAATTGCACTAGCACATTCCTGCAGCACCCCCAAAGCTCAAGAAAGCCTCTCTCTTTATTATGCCAGAGGTGCTGCAAGTTTCCCTAAACCCCTCTTGTTTAAGAATTTTTATTTTTGCCTTTCGCATTAGGTTTTCTGATGCAAGAAATAATGTGCAGCAATAATTCTAACTCACCACTTGGGCTTAACCTTCCAGTTTCCACGTAAGAACAAAAGCAAATCATTGACCCAAGCTTGAAAAGATTCACCGTGACCTATAGGAGGTAAATGTGGATCCTTTGGCCAGGATTCACCCCACATGATGTTATGCCTTTAACAGATGGGAGTAGAACACAATCTGTGAGGGCTTCTTGAAGCCATCACCAACCTGAGCTGTATCTCACAGTGGGTTTTTTGCTTCTTCAACCAACAGGGAGCCTAAAGTAACTCCCCTGGTACCTTCAGGTGCCTGAACGAGGTCAGCTGTATGTGGGCCTGCATGGGGGAAATTTAGTTCAGGTATGGAGGCACCTTGGTTGCCTTTAATTCCTAAAATGGGATTTCCTCATGGTACAAATATTTGTCTGCCCAATTCCTGGAGCTCAGTAGATTTCATTGGTCCCTAGTGAATGATTTCATATCTCCATTTATAGGATGTCTAGAACTGAACAAACCCCAAACCAACATGAATGTAAATTGAGCAGGTGACAGTTTAATAAACTACAGCAAGAACCATTATTCCACGTACTATGCCATCCACCAGACTTCAATAACAGCTGTGTTCTGTGAAAGAAAGCTTCCACATTAAAATCTCCCTGTGACCACTCAGAAAGAAAACGCCTCCAGCAGACATTTGTCCCTGCTTCAGGCATCAAAGCTGATGGTTCAGCATCCGTACCTCCAGCCTGTAGCTGAGGAAGCAGCACGTCACTGGGAAGAGGAGACTTACACAACTGAGGAGTGACTGCTTGGACACCATTCTGCAGACAAAGGTAGGGCACAGCCCTGGTGATATTCAGGTGAAGACCCTCAAGTCCTAGTAACAATAAAAATATCAACCCAGAATCCACTGCCATTTGACTATTTGTATGCCGTAGTCCAAGTGAAATGGTCACATGAACCAAAGCATGAGCATCTTAAAAAATGACCAAGGCACTGGTGCTCTTTGGTGAGCAACAGGAGTATTTGGTGCAAATCTGACTGGACTGGAACACAGCAGAAGAGCTCCTAACCTAAAAACTGTGGGTATGTTTTGAGAATCACTGAAAATATTCCTAAAGAATAGGAGACAGTAAATATCTTGCTATGCTGAAAAGCCTGGTGTTGCCTGGTGTGCTCTTCCTCCACTGGCCCAACACTGGGAACCAACATTATGATACCAAGAGAGTAATTAGATTACTGGGTTTTAATATTATTTGGAGAGGGAGCAAGAGATTTATAATGAGAGAGATGTGGTGTATTATGTGATTTTGGTAATATACAATCATTATCAAGTGCATTTCACTGGTTTCATCTGGACACGTGCATTGCCAAGGTCTACATCATTTTAACAGATGTCCAGTACAATTAGTTTTAAATAACATCTTTCTCCTTTTCTGAAAGAGGCTCTGATTTGGGCATGCTTGATTCATGCAGGTACAATCTTTGCCCCTCAAAACAATCCCGTGTTTTAAAAGACCTAATGTATTAGTCTTAAGTTATCAATGTGTCAACATTCTTATTAATAATAGATATTTCTTTTCTATCAAAAATACCCCTCAGAGATGGTCTTCCACTTAATAAAGATTATATCTAAGCCATTTCCTTATGGTCCTTTCATAGCTATTATATCCTCAACCAGTTTTAAAGCACAAAAACAATTACTTAATTGCAAGCTAGCAGAGAAGTTGCCCTTGAAAGTGACCTGAATCTAATTAATTTTGTTAGCATTCAGGAAAAATATACTGGGAATATTAATACCAAGATTCCTGGCATGTTCTGAATTTGTTTTATTTTTGGTCAGAGTTAATACAAAAGCATTCACTACCACATTTAAACACTTGCCGTGTTTCTCCTGCCTTGCACCATGGCATGTTTGGCATAGCCATGGGGATTAGCAATTCTCCTGATTACTCTGAGCATGTCAGCAGTGCTGTCGCAGCATCCTCCTGCCCCAACCCATCCCACCAAGAGAGTGTGCACAGCACAGTGAGCACCAGCAAGGGCTCCATGCCTGCCCGCGGAGGGAGGCAGCAATGCCTGGGTGAAGCATGCAGCCCCTGAAGGGGGAATTCCTGGGGAGAGGAAGGGATGGTGCAGCTGCTAGGAGCAGGATGCGGCACCAACACCCCTTAGTCCTGCTGGTACAGTCACTGAACAAGTTAAGTACAGAACTAAGGCTGCAGGTGAGCGGTCAAGCCCTCTTTACTGTATATTATAAAATGCCATAAAGGTATTACACCCATGAAAGACACATTATTGCACTGACCAGTTTCTGATCAGCCTCCAGTGCTGCTGGGGAAGGCACTGGACATGGTGAATGTGGTCCATGGGATCCATGGAGACCCAGCTCTGCTTCCCCCAACAATTTATAAATGAAAATCCTACAGGCTTTAGTTTCTACCTCACTGTGTAAATGGCAAGGCTATAACAAGCTGATTTTATTGTGAGTGCTGGCTAGATACATTTAGTCTTCTTTCTGGCTTGTTGATTTCCTTAATCTGTGAGCACCCATAAAAAACAGTTAAGTGGTATTTATATTTATCTGCCTGAAAGTATTTTATATTATATATTATAGTGGCTGAAAGAGAAAGGAAGTTTCTTTGTAAATAGCAGCTGGCTGTTTGCTTTCTTATGCATTGATATAAATTTCATGAACTGGGTTTCGTACAGCACAAAAAGAACTCTGAGCCAGAACATGAATAAATTTCCCTCTAAGTTCAGCATCACTTCCCCCTGCACACACACACAGAAATGCTTTCAGTATTTAAGGTTTCATTTAACACAGCCATAGCAGGAAGTAGAAAAGAAAATATAAAGAAAAGCAGCAGTATGGCAGACACATCCAAGTGAGCGAGCCTGTGAGCCAGAGACAGCCTTTCCCATTTTGATTTGTAATTTGAGGATAATTCAATTAGACATTTCAAGCAATTTAAACATTCATGCATTGTCCAGCACCAAAGCATGAACTGTTCAGCAGCAAACTAGACCTGACAGCCTTAGCAGGCCAAGTACAAATCTCAATGTTTCAAATGAAAAGCCCTCACCTAATTGATGCCTACCGGAAAATTAAAAAAAAGGGGGGTGCAAGGGGGGCCACAGGGGGTGAGAGAACTACAAATGGCAGAATGAGGCATATATCCTGATTAGGGGCTTCACACCTCATTAGCAGTCATTTGCTTAACAGAATATTTCAAGGCCTGTGCGTTCCTCGTAGAGAGAGATTAAGATCCAGATGCACCTGATCACCCATCTGCTGCGCCTCTCCAGCGGTGGCTGACGGCAGGCGTTTAGGAGCAAGATGGAAGGGACCTGTGCTGCCTATTGCAGCCTGAGCCCTCCTGCTAGCAAACAGCAGCACAGGAAGCAAAGGTCCCAGTACCCACGCAGCAGGAGAAATCCTGCCTGAACAAGCTTGCGGCCCTTTTGGACATGGCAGTGAGAAGTCAAGAGCAGGAATCGCTGTCCCCATGCACGTTTCTGTACGGTGACTTCCCCAGCATCATGAATGAAGCCTGCCAGGGGCAAGAATTTCAGAGGAAATTTTAAGCAAGGATGGTTCAGAGCCCTGTTTGCTTTCAGTGTGTTGTTCCTTGTGACCACTGAGTTTGGGAAAGAAGCTATTTGTCTTCTCCACAGCAAGCTGCCCAGCAAGCAGCAGGTCATGCTAACCTCTAGACTGGCTGGCTGGCAGGCAAGACTGTTTTGATGGACAAAGATATGGGCTGCCCGAAGTCATTCTTTTCATTAACAGCATTTAGAGGCAGGCTATGAAAGCACCATGACTTGTCAAGTAAAACTTCTCTGGCAGCTACGTGCCTTTGGCATCCCTTCAGCAGCTCCTCAGAGCATCTCTGGAGCAGAAAAAAGGCCTGCAAAACTTTTCATGAGTGTACCACACTTCTTCCCACTTCATTTGAAGCATTGTGCAGGATCAAGCTGCTCAAAACCCAGAAAGTACGTACATTATGTATGTGGATGTCAGATACAGCGGTAATTTTCCTTGTATCTTTCTATTTGAAGACCCAGTGTCCAGTGTGCTTAAAACCTATTTGAGTGTGAACAGCTTGTGCTGAAATTTTCCATGTTGAAAGTAAGCTGCAAGCTGACCTTTATATTTGTCTAGGAGCTGCAGAAGAACAATTCCACTGGTTCCGAGAATGACATTTGGGGAAAATATATTAAAACGATAAAAAAGCAACAATTTCTGACAGTCTTATTGACAATTGGTAATTCTTATGATCTTTGGAGAATGGATTAAATTTGATAAGCAGATCAATGCTTTTATTGTCAGTTATAAGCCTCTGGAAACTCCTGGTTTCCCTTCTCTATAGGGCATTTAAGCTGAACAGGTAAAACCTCTGAAAAGTCTGTCTGCAGTGAGGTTGCAGTTATCTGAGTTATCAGTGATCCTCCTGCTAAAATCAAGACACCAAATCTCAGCCAACTCCTGTCCAAGAAAGAATCAAGTGAATATCTTGGAACAAAATCAAGGCTAGAGCTGAGGAAAACCAATTAAACTCATCTGTTTTGAAAACTGTAGTTTTGGAGGATTGAAGCCATTTGCAAATTCAGTTCAAAAATACCAATGAGTTTTACTCATAAAATATTTGCAATAGTTAGGAAGAGAATGGGGAAGAGGATACTCCAAAAGGGCAAAACATTATTTTGGAAGATATTAAAAGGCTATAAAAAAGGCTATGAAAATTTGCCAGGGTGTAGGCACACCACCACTCACGTGCAGATACACCTGTACACACGGTGCCTGTCAAGGAGTGGTCAGTAACTATTTGCAATTTTACATGACAACGCAGCATCCACTGTTTCAGTGCATTTTTCAAAGCAAATGTTTCTCTGTGCCCCAACCGCTATGGCAGAATTGTTATAACCCAATTCTCCTTTGAGAGATGACAGTGGCAAAATGGAGCGGGAAATATCTCCAGCTTTATCCCTTTTCCTAACTTTTTAAGTACTAATGGTGCACATCGGAAGTTAATGAGGCTTTACAGGGATGGAGGAATCTACCTGAATGAAGAAATTACAGGGTCAGCAGCTATGTTGTTTGTTTTTTTCACATGCCTCATCGCCTGTAATATGAATTCAGGTCTCCAAACTGGGTTTTTGGCTGCACCTGAACAACTCATCACTTTCAAATTATGATCTTTCTGACCCCTAGCTGTGTTAAGGGAGTTTGTCCAGGAAGAAAAAAAAAAAATGCAAATTTGGCAAGCAATTCCCTAGCTAAGGCATGAGACTGTGTGGTGTCCATGAGGTCACCTGCCATCTTCACAGTTTCTACTAAAAGCAATAGAACTACTCTGTAAGAATAGGAACTGGGAAAAGCACCAGAAGTTTGTTTCAGTAACTGCAATTTCATGTGGGAATTATGTTGTTAAGATACCACAGAAGATGGATCCAAGCACTTTCTAGAATTAAAATTTACCAATTCTAAGGAAAAAAAAAATCTTTTCCGAAATGCTATTTGCTTCACATACAGAAAAATGATCCATCATAAGCTTGAGAGTTGTTCTAAATTCGACATTGCCTTTAAAAGAGTTTTAACTTATGACAACAAGTCCTCTGATGGAATCCCACTTGCTATTTGTACTGTGCAGGCTGCTGTACAAACATGGTGAGAGACAGACTCTGCCCAGCACCACATTACCCAAACAGGCTCAGCTTTTGCTGTCATGACCATGAGGGATGTCAATAATGTTGCAGGTTCATTTGTCACCAGGGAGAAGCGGTTTATTCTCAACAGCTACGATTTATGAAGCCTGATTTACAAAGCCCCTGACTACCTGGGGCAGGATTCCTCTCACCTAATTTTAACCAAACTACAAACTAGGCATTTAAAATACCGAAATTGTCTAGAATCTTATCATCAGTGGAGAAGGACAGCATCCCCAGATGGCAGCCCAGCTTACTCTGAAATAAGTACCCAAGCTGGGAGTGTTGAACAGCCCCAGGCTGCTTGGTGGTGCGGGGAGACTGCTGTGACGCGGGATGTGGCTCCCAGGGTCTGAATCTATCCCCGGCGAGAGGGCAGCATGACAGCATCTCAGCAGGGGGCTATCAGCCAGTCCAATATGCCAGGCATTCCCATCCTAGCGGGAAATAATGAAAAATTAAGAAATAATAATAATGAGTAATCAGAGTAGGAACGGTCCATTCAAAACTGGATATACTCATGCCAACTTCTAAAGAGAATCCCACCTAATTGTTGAAAAGAGAGTGGATTAATTAATATAGACAAGACTTCAGAAAATGTGGAGAAAAGCATCTTGTGTGTATGTGTGTGCGTGCATGTGTATGTGCGCACATGTGTGCAACTTAATCCATCCTGAGTAGAAAAACAAATGTTATTCTGAAAATAGTAGGTTTTGGTAGACAACAACTTTGAGGTCACTTGAGCAGCCTGGTCAGCATCTCCTGTTGATCTGGAACAACTGAAAAGCCAGTGGCACGTCCTCCGCCCTCCCAGGTAACACCAGCACAAGCAACATGTGCTTTGATGGTGGCCGCAGGGTTGTGGCTGCTTGCAGCTCAGCTTCCCTCTCTTCTCCCCAACGGGGGGCTCACAGGGGCCTGGAGAGCACACGGGTGAGGAGCCCGGGGCCCCAGCCAGGGGCCATCAGTCCAGTGTTGAAGTGAACATGGAGATACAAGTTACAAACATATTAAAACATGAAGCCCCCCCCCAGTAGATTTTATTTTTTTCTAGGGGCTAAGACAAACTGCAGCAGCTGTAGAACACCTCCTTCAGATCTACTTCTCCTGTTTTTGAGCAGTTTCTCATATTAGAGAAAACTCTGCAGACACATCAGTGCGGAGGCGAGTGCCCTCTGACCGTCGACAAGAAGGACTGGTGGTGCCTGGAGAGCCAACTCATCCCTTTTGATGGCTGCAGCCTGTCAACATCCCCTGCATTCGGCACATGTGGCAGAGACGTGCCATTCCTCCGAGGGAACTGAGCAGCTGAAGCTGAAACACTTCATCAGCTCGGGAAAGCTTGAAAACAACCAACACTGAATTTATATCTGTGGGTTTTCAGGGATTTTCTGTCTGAACTTACATTGAATCAGCAGAAGTAAGGAAAAAAGAAAAAAAGGAAAAAAAAAAGAATCTAAAATATATACCAGCTACCAATCCACCTTTGCCAAACATTTCAAGCTCTCAAGCCCCATTTATTCCTGGAAAATACACCTTCATCCCAGGAATGTTCCTGATGATGTTATTTGTGGCATGAACAGTTTTTAAAAATAGCTCTTTTCAGAACTGCTTTTCAAACCTGGTCACCGCTCTACACAAACAACTGGTCGAGATCTGTTTCAGACCGACTTATCTCAGTCAGATTAAGTGTCACTACCTCTACAGTTTGCCTGGAAAACTACTGTAACTACTATAATTTAAAACCTTGCTTTGATCTGTATTATTTTTCAAATGTAGCCGAATTAAGAGTGTAAATCTGTAAATAATGTGTACAAACAGTAAGGCAGATCATCACCTGAGGCTGCAAGCCTGTGAGGCTAGACTGGAGAAGGGGAGCCCAGCTCCCAAACGCATCGCCGAAAGTACGATGCTGAGGGGATGGTGCTGGCTGCTGACAATTAATGATCTCTTGATGCTGACGGATCCAAAGAACTGAAGAGGGAAAGTGGTCTCATGTGGGTAATGCTTTTAATAGGGTGATGCACTACTTGTGCTGATTTCAGTGGCTGGACTCCCACGGACTTACACAGCAGATAAACCAGCTGCTGAGCAGTTCATTTTCAGGCTTTCAAGAACAAAGAGAGTGCTGGTGCACTTCATGCTGAGTTCTTGGTTTTGAAGTAGCTAAGAAGATGTTTGTTGAAACCTAAGTATAGAAGATTTGTCTGAAATTTAATTTTCCAGAAAGGAACACATTTTAAAATGACACTGGAGATGAGAACAGTTATTCCATATTATGTTTTGCACACTTTATCCCATCCTTACACAGTAAGTATGTCCAGGAGACAAACCAAGGAGGTGCAAATCTGATGAGATTCTTGTTTGCAGGAGAGGGGGGAAAAAAGGAGACAATTTGCCTAAATATCATATGATACTGACAGCCAACTATAAATCAGACACAACTTTTGGATGCTAAAGAATAACCTACATTCTGCATTTGTTGTGATGATTCACAGCAGTGAACTTGACCCAAAAAAATGCTGCAAAAGTGTTCAGTGTTATTAATAATAATCATTATTCAGAGAATTCCCAGATGGATTACTTCAACTTCCTTTCCGCAACAGCTCCAGTCTCCTTTTATTCATCATGTGCTTTTTATTCCCTTCTAATTAAATGTGATTTTCTCAGCAGATGCTTTTATTTTTCACCCCACCTGCATCCACAGACCAGCTGTTGAGGCTGCCCAGTGGCTCAGGGGAGCATTAGCAGCTGTATGGAAAGGGAATTTACAAAATTAGGGGCTGCATCGGGAGCTTTTCCCCGTAACACCTGGCAGGCTGTGGGATATTTGTGTGAGGCTGTAACAAAGAGCTCTCCTGTATCTGCCTGGTGACACATGAGCCTGTGGACAATGTTAGACTCTGATGGGACCACAGCTCTTGTGTCCATAAGAAGGACATGGACTTGTTAGAGCAGGTCCAGAGGAGAGCCACAAAGATGATCAGAGGGCTGGAGCACCTTTCCTACGAAGACAGGCTGAGAGAGCTGGGGCTGTTCAGTCCTGGGGAGAAGAGAAGGTTCCAGGGAGACCTTATAGAGGCCTTTCAATATATAAAGAGGGCTTATAAGAAAGACAGAGAAAGGTTGTTTTTTTTTGTTTTGTTTTGTGTTCTTTTTTTTACCAGGGCCTATACTGACAGGACAAGCAGTAATGGTCTTAAACTAAATAAGGGTTGATTTAGATTAGATACAAGGAAGAAATTCTTTACTCAGAGGGTGGTGAAGCACTGGCACAGGTTGCCCAGAGAAGCTGTGGATGCCCCATCCCTGGAGGTGCTCAAGGCCAGGCTGGATGGGGCTTTGGGCAGCCTGGACTATGATTCTGTACTACTGGGATGGATAGCACTTTTTTCCTCCCAGAAAGCAAGGTACTGGAAAGAAGGGCTGACATATTAGTAATAATTAAGTTCTGATAAAGAAGAGTCACCCGAGAACAGAAATTATGCACAGTCTTGCCCCACTAGTGACTGTGTGCTACAGTCTATCCCTCCTGTAGAACTACACTATTTCATGCAAAATAAAGCAGCTGCCATAAACCTGCTCTGTTCTTAGAAATGGGCTGAGATCTTCAACTGGTAAATAGTCATGTAGTCCCCCTGGATTCAAGGAACTTCAGTTTTATCGAAAGCAAAGATAAGTCCCTTTCACTCCCTCTGTCAAGCAGCCAGAAAAGGAGCGGTTCCGCTGTGAGCTGAGATTCTGCCTGGCTGCCTTCCCCATCTGTGCTGTCTGTGGTTGCCTCCATACAGCACTGTTCCATCCGCCTGAAGCTTGAGGATGGTTTCCAGCCTCCCTGAGCATTTCATTACCTTATCTCCGTTATTTAGACAAATACAAAACATTTCTCCAGACAGGTTGCAGGGCGCCAGTTTATCTGCATTAATATAATAGTGACCTTTTATCCACGGTATCCAGCCTCTCTTTAAAAGTCAGTCCCTACCCAGTGAATGTGCTGTAAATAGCAGCATCTACACGCGACAGTGCTAGACATACTGCCCTCCTCATTTGATCACGCTCAACTGTTTCGCTGCTTTGCTTTTTGTTTTGCCCTCCTGAAGTCACCTCGTTACTTGCCATTTAATGTTTATTGTTAAATAACCAGTTTGAAGAAGATTCATGAGCTAATTATTGGGTCTTATTTTACACATTCAAAGGAGCTTAGCTTTAAAGCATTTACCTGGCTGAGTAGGGGCAAATGGTAGCAGCAGTGTCCTGGATAATAATGATAATGATTACCTTTGTGCTGTCCATGAAATCTTGCTATGGTCAGGATGTACCAGGGCAAAGCATGATACCATGTAATTGCATGGAAGGAAAGAGAAACTCATAAGAGTTATTTTATTCTGGGATTTATATGAAGCTATACTATAGCAAATCTGTCGAGTGATACAGAGCTTTTCTCAGAGTGGCTACAGGGCCATATACTTATTTTACATGCTTTCTTAAGGACCACTTAATATTTTAAATGCCAGGTTCTTTAAATCAATCAGAGAAAGACAAAGCTTATGCTCAGGCTTCATATAATTTTGAAAATTATAGGAGGACTTCTCAGAAACATAATCCTATAAATGTAGCCGTATGTGCAAATAGCATTTCAAATGCCTTCTTCTGGGGGCTCAAGCCTACACTTCTTGGGATGCCTGTCCCATGCAGTGAGGTGGGGACATCTCAGCAAGTCCAGGAAGCTGCCTCTCTTCAGAAAGAGTTGAAGCAAGTCAGCAAGGCCCCAGCCCACCAGTAAACCACCTTTGGGGACAGCTGCCTCTGAGCTGCAGTGACCATACCCTGTCACAGTCTGTGGTGGGAACGACTGCTTTTTGATCCTGCTTTTTCCTTGGCATTTTTTCTTTTGGAAGAAATGCCTTTTATTTCCATTGGACAGAACAGCTCAAAGGCAGGCTATCTTTCACTAACTTTCCTGAGGAGAAAAAGGAGGTTATATATGCTGGCATTTTCTTGTACCACTTTAAATATCTGCAGACCCTCGCAGTCTGCTTGTCCAGACCAGTTAGGACTGGAAGGTTCCTTTTTTTTTTTTTCTAGCTGGGGAGAAAGTTTCTGAGACAGAAGGAACATGCCTTAGAGCAACATTTCAAACAGAAAATTATCTTCCCTGAAGATCTGAAAAATGATTTTGCTATATTTATCAGTTTTATAGCAGAGAAAGGTCAAAATGTGAATTTATCCAGCCAATTCAGCAAAGCCTCTTTTTCTTCCACTGTCCCAAAAGGAATAAAAGTAAAATTGCATCTACCATTTTAATGCTGGTGTGCCTAGGTTTTCTGTTTTATATGAAAATGTTCTATAGAAGATTTGGGGTAATGAGATAACACAGGGTCAGAAAAAATCAGATTCAAATAAGCAGTCCGCAAATGTGGAATTCCAAAAAATGAAAAAAAATATATATATATATGCAGAGCCACTGCTTCTCAAGAGAGAGACAAATCCATTAAGCTAATCCATTAAGTAGCTGATGTTCTGACCTGACGTTTTTTCTTCATTTAGGATCTTTCATCCTTCACGCATGAAGATCTTTCCTTATCTTCCATCTAAAGAAATCCCAGAATACGGGCATTCTTCTGCAAACAGTTTGCTGAGAAAAAAATCCTCTAAACAGTCACAGTCTGAAGTTTGAACAGTGAAATATTGCATGAATTTTGTTTTCTCTTTTCTTCTGAGCCAATGACCTAGACTTTATAAACAACTTCCTTCACCCTCCCTCAACAATTACTTTCCATCCAAAAGAAGTTTCCTTTCAAGATTTTGGTTTTGAAGAAAAACAAGAGGGATGACAGGACACTTTGATGCGGATCCCATTCTGTCACGTACTCCTTGTAAGACATGGACAAGACAAAGCCAGATCCCCAGAAGGCTTCTGACATAGCTATCTGAACGACTGGGTTTTCGAGAGGCTTGGTCTCGCAGGCTGCTCCCCCCGCAGAGCAGCTCTGCCCTGGGCACATTCATCTAAGCAATGCTGAGTGACATAACACTTCAGGAAGCCCAGAACAGTCATTCTCCTGCCCTGACCCAATGGCCCTGTTCCAGCAGGACAGGCTTGCACTAGGTGTAGCACCTCCCCAGCCAGGGGCTCTCTGGGACGTGTGAGACCTGAGCTACAGCCCTCCCTTCGGCTCTGTTCGCGAGCAAGGCCTCAAAGCTGCTCCCCGGCTCCCCATCCAAGACACCTGTAGCAGCACCAAGGTGCTGTCACCTTTTCCTGCTGAGGCACCTTCTGCTTTGTACGCAGTCGCCATTCACTGGGACGTGCAGAGAGGCTCCGGCCTATCAGCCCGCGGTCACACACAGACCAAAGGCAGGCGGGGGCCGCAGTCACGGCCCTGCGCCGGTGTGTGCTGGGCAAAGTGGCAGGGAAGGAGGGGAAAGAGAAGAGGGAAATCCCTGCTCAGCAACACTGGCATAGGCCGCAGACTGGAGGTTACAGCTGGATTCAATCAAACTGGCAAAGCTTTAACTGCCGGAGGAGTGGGAAACATTTCACCCCACCATGCCCCACCGTGGTGGCTGTACTTGGTGCAAGGAGCACTGAAATGAGCTAGGTGCTCAGCTGTGGCTTTCACAAATACTAGCTCCTCACTGAGGAAGGCAGGTACCTCCAGTACACCTTTAGGCACCGAAGTCCCTGGGGAAGAGAGCTGAGAGGTGAAGCCTCATTGAACGCCATGCCACCGCCTTCCCTCCAGCTGCTGCCAGCTCACCAGGAGCCACCTCAGACGCCTCCTACAGACAGCTGCAGTGCTGGCGCTGGGCAGTGAGTGCCCGGGCAGTCATTTCTGCTTTGTGGACCCCTGTAGAAAGCCTCCTCCAGAAATGTCATATGTACGGGTTGCAGCACATATAGTTGAGCTTTGCGTGCCAACATCAGCTTTCACAAGTTTCCCAGGAGGCAGTCCATATGCCCAGGGAGTTATACAGCATTAAGTCAGAGACCGAAAGACATGGCTGAGCTCCACACACAGCAGTACACAGAGGTACCTTACCTAAGATGGGTGACTCATCAATGAAAGCAAGCATCTCCATTTTCATGACGGAACAAGAGTGGGCACACATAAAAGCTGAGGTGCTCTTGCAGTAGTAAATATAAATATGTCCTTGCAATAACTCATCCATGCTTCCATATTTTGTATAAATAGCCTTATGTTGCAATAGCACATCCGTTATCCCTCCTCTCCATCCCGTATAAATAGCCACTACTGAAGTGAAAAGAACACTGACCCACTTCACATGACTCCAAGCTGTCCTTCAGGACAACTCTTCCTTGCAGCAAGCTGGCAAGCAAGGCAGACCCATGCTGAGTACCATGCCATCACACCACCCCACAGCCAGACCCACACCTCACCTGCATGCAGTCCCTTGCATCTCTCTTCTACCCCATCCCGTAACACTTGTCATCTGCTAAACATAAAGGGGGAGAAGAAAGCTGAGAAGAAGGGTAGGTACACCAAAGATCATGGCCAGACTGGACAGCAAAAAAAAATTGCTACCTCTTTAGTGTGTATCAGTTTTTTCTCTGCCCCAGAGGTTTCTGAGATTAAAAGCCTAAAAGTCTTGAAGTTGTGACAGGAAAAGTGAGTACATTTCGCAGGGTCCCGTTAGCGTCTCTGTGCCAGGATCAGATGAGAGAGGACCACTCATGGTTAGCCTGGAGCCTCCCTATGATCTCTGGCAAAGTTTCTGGGCCGGGTAATTAAATTGTTCCAGCAGAGGCTCGCAGCCCTCTGGGGGCTTTCACAGGCAAAGCAGGAGCGTGGTGCTTCCAGCCCAGAGGGGTTGTGTTCTCATGCTTTTCCTACTTCATCGAGCTCTCCAGAAAGTGAATGAACAAGCCCGACTTTTAACAATTTAATTTCCTGAGTGTGTTTTGGCATTGATGAAGAAGCTGTCTGTTTTGGACTGTAAGTGATTGTCTCTGAACTGTTACCCAATATATACGCTTGCAAGTATGGCCCTCTGTGACATTTTTGCTAAGCTAATCAGTTCCTGCTGCTAAAGCTTAATAAATGTTACTCCTTTACCATGCAAGGCCTGAGGTCATTCTGCTAAGGAAAAGAAGGGTAGAAATTGAATTTGGGGAGGAAAAGTTTTCTGCAGAATCATAATTTGATACAACCCTTAACCCTCGAATATTTTGCACTAAAATACCTTATTAAAACTAAGAAAATGAAAACAGCTTCTACTTTTGTAAGCAGCAATTACTTTTTTTCCCCAATAACTCAGCAGTGAGAGTTTAACCTACCCCTCTTGCATCACAGGTAGATGTTCTCAATGAAAAACAGGGTCAATGGTGCTTTTATTACCATCTTTCTTCAGAAGTTGTTCTGGATACTCTTTCCAAAGCAACTTTGAATGCTCTTAAAGCAACCCTGCTATCCTTAGAGAGAGGTCAGTGGCGAGTTTCAAATGCACAGAAGTGCTTATGAGCACCACTGAGCTACCTAAACCTGAGGAAGAAAACACTCTGCTCCTCACTGCCTGCTTTACACAGCGCCCTGCTCAGAGTCTTGGGCTTTGAATGGTCTATTTTGAAATTTTCTGCTCTCTGAATGTATTTTCTAGGTGCCCAAAGAGCTACTTCAGGCATATAAACTCCCTAGGGAGATCAGATGTACACTGTGTCATGTATGTCCAGAGCTTAAAAGGTACACTATTACCAAAGGGATCAGACCTTTGGAAAATTAAGAGGCATCTCTCTAGGGAAAATACAAGCTATTCCAGCCATCTGTCATGCTGTTGCCAATCTCTTCCTCCTTCTGCCTTTTTATTGCTAAGCACTTTCGTTCCCACTTTCCCCCTTTGTTTAAATTTAAGAAAATCTCTTTGCTTCTTAACAGGAAGAAATATTTCATCCCAGAAATGTTTATGGGTCATTGACAATGATACACAATTTGTGTTTTGCTCATTAAGGACTTCCCAGGCAAACTTCAGCTCTTTCTTGTCTATTGCTTCAATTCATCTTTCATTTGGCGTTTTGGCTGCCTATTAACACTAACAAAGTATTGTTATGAAAACATACCAAGTTGCTCGTCTTTGACTAACATCAGGCTTTCTGGCATGAAGTACAGTCAGGTTCAATATGGACTTTAAGTTCTTTTCTAAATTTCAAAACGTGATGCAATCTGTAAAAGTTCTCCATTCCATCTGCTATGTGAGATGATCTTTTTAAATTAATTTTGGTATGCCCTCAAAACCAGATATCACACCCAGAAAAAGAAAAATAACATCTGAAATGTTTCTTGAGTGGGTCATTTCCCTTCCATGAGAATCTACTGGACTCTACTGAATCTACTGAAAATTGTCAAATGAACTTTTGTTTTGGCTTTATTCATTTTGCTTACAGCTCCATGTGAAATTTCCTCCAACAGCCTTTAGAGACCCCATAGCTACCTCCTCTGATCTCCACCCCTTGGGCACTTCAGTTCCTTTTGGACATACACATCATCTTTTGTGCACAGATCTTTATACGCAGACACTGGGGGTGGACAAGTTCCTTTTACATTTCTCAGGAGGCTTTGTAAATACAAATATGGTTTTCATAAAACAGAGGAATGTCAGCCTTACCTCCCTCACAGTGCAAGAAAGGAACTGAGACACAGATGCTTTGTCTAAGAGTGGTCCCGGTCTGGGACCAAGGGAATGGAAGCCAGACCTCCCTGCTCCACATCCAGACCCAGGCATTCCCTCACAGGCTTCTTTAGTTGCTGACAATTGCTCAAGTCAATGCAATCGCTGTATCACATTTAATGAATAATACAGATTAAACAAAGGGTGTTTTTGTTGTTCCCCTCCTCCCCCCCCCCCCCCCCAATATGCGTATTATTACATAGTGGGTCTATACAAGTACCACATTTAGCTTGCTTCATAAAAGCATAAACCCATTGTTTCAGTGCCTCAAGGACAATTTAAGCCTGTGTATGCTGGGAGGGAATATAGTATCAAAGTATATGCATTTGAAAATATGACTCCCCGTGACGGCAAAGGAGACCAGAGAATTTGAGGACATATGAATTGAATTACATAAATATTATTTCTTTTATTCTAAATGCTTTGTTCCTAAGCATTAGTTTAGAGGGGGTTTCAACTTGGCTAATCCAATAAAGAAAAGCAAGTTGGAATAAAACTAGCAATTACTCCAGTCCTTCTCCTTTCTTGTGCATCAAGGAGCCTATCCCACGATTAGCTTTTAAGCTTTCGGAAATATCCTTTCCATCTCACCCACTGCTGACATTTCCCAAATGAACTGCCTCCATCAACAGCAGTGTTTTAGCAAAAGTCATTCTTTCCTGTCACAGGATATCCTACAGCTGTCTGACCCAGTGAACCTAATCAACCTGCTGGGGAGAGCTGAATTATTGCAGATGTAAGGTTGATTGAAATTAGTGATTCCCAGCACTTAATCCCAGTGTGACAAAATGAGCCTTTGCATATTTAAATACCAAGTTATCTCAAGCAAGTGTGGAACAATAATGCCCCAAAATACCTGTGTTGTTCTGTCAGTAATGCACGATTACTGGAAATTTTGGAAAATCATTTGAATGCTGATTCCAAGTTGGTTTCAGAGTGTCATCCCAGGTATATCTCTGTATATGAAATGAGTCATAACAATTTCAACTTATTAGATTTCTTAGGAATGATCTCAAGACTCTAGCCCCAACCACCTGCATCGTATCGGAAGAAGTCTTAGAAAAGTCTTTGCAGATTTGGCCAAGAGCCTTTTTGTACGCTTTTGTTACCACAGCTGATGCTGGAAGAGGAGACTCCAGGGACAAAGGCATTGTAGATTCACAGCCTTGGAAGGAAAGCCTCCAGAAATGGGGCCTTGTACCAGGAATCTGCTGTGGCAAAAAGAAAAGGACTGTGCTGTGCAAGCTGAAGAAGACAGATAGATTTCAGAACAAGCCCAGCATCACCATGTCAGCCACATGAGGAAACTCTGCCCAACCAGTCCCAAGGAACAACTGAGATCCATGAGACAAGACTCCAGCAAAAGTACTGCTTAGTGTAGCATTGTTCTGCTGGAGCGGTCCTGCTGCTGGCTGCAGGTGCCTTGGCGTATAGGTGCCCACTATCAAAAAGCATATTTCCCACCCCTTATGGGAAAAACAACCCTTTGTAAATGAGCCCACCTCAGCACAGCTAGAACATGGCTTGATGTTGAATGCTTTAAGCCTGTGGATGTCCTTGTGGTCCAAGTAAAGTCTTGACAGCTACAGGAATGCTGCCATTTACAAGAGCCAAGGCCTCTGAAAATACTGCATAACTTCAGCAGGCACTTTAAAACAAAAAATCATAAAGATCTTGTTATTTCACTATGGCTTTAACCCCCGTGAAGACCCCTCCTTAGAGTTGGTTCCTAGCCCCCACAGCCCAGATGGTGAAAGTCTGCTCCTGAGGGGGTTTCCTGAGCCATGAAACCCGTGGAGGACCATCTCCAATCACCCTATTTGCTCCAAGCGCTGCCTTCATTCACAAGAGACTGTAATGAAGCCATTAGGCCTACTGAAGGAGAAAAGAGCTATTTAAAGTAGATCTAGCACCAGAACTGGCCTGAAGTGGAATTTTCCATTTTATGTATATGAGAGACCAGGCTGTGACAGAGCCACGCTACTGCTGAATTAGCAAAGGATCCGATTATGACTCTTCTCCCTTCAGTCTTGCAAAGCTCCCTTTTTGAATTCACAGTCAGCAATAAAGTGGTTGATGTTTATCTAAAATGCTTACAGTGCTTACCTCTCCCTTGTGCTCCTCGTCAGTTAGTCCTCAGGCTGCAAGAAAATATATCGTTTACCCACCCTGGAAGCATGTCTTGGGTGTCCAGGGTCGAACTTCACACATAGCAGGTGTTTCTTTTAATGGGCAGTGCCCTTAACTTTCAGAGCTATGGTGTCACCATCAGCGGCGCTATTTGCCGTGGATAAAAAACAACAACAAAAAGCTAACGAGAGCGTCAGCTCAGCACACAGCCTCTCCCTTTCCGGGGCTATCACAGAGCATAAGCACTCTGAAGGTTACATCTCAGCTAGTTTCGAATATTGACCTTGATGTCCTGTCCCTTACAATATTCTTTAAAATCCATCATCTGCAAACTAAGTTTAAATCAGAAAACCTAATTAGTAACAGAGACAATGAATAACAAGCTTAAGGGGAGGGAGGAGAAAACCTCTTGCAGGTGGCCAGCTCTTAGCTGAATAATTCTCTGTGCAATGGTCATGCTTCAAAAATTTAATTCTCTCTAATTTCATTTAGGATGGGGAAAACAAAACAAAATGAGCAAAGTGATACAGGATTTCATTTATATTCTGGCAGGTACATTCATCTAAAGTTTACCTATAATAGCTGCAGTTACTGTACCTTTCTTCCAAAGCATTAAATGGTGTGAAACAAGTGGGGAAGGAAAGAAGAAATAGAAAAAAAGAAAAAAAGAAAAAAAAAAAAGAAAAAAAAACAGGACCTACTTGGCATTGCTATTTTTATACTGAAAAAAAAAAAAGTCTCCCTACTGTCAGGCTGATTGTATTAATCTGAGATTCATATGGCCCTCAAGACTTGATTGCTTTTTGATTCTTGCTTGGTATAAGTGGTGACAAAAAAGCTGAAATCATAATTCCTATTTAGAAGACAAAGGGGAGGCCACTTCTGTGGTGAGTGGCACATTTTATTGCTTTAATTAAAAAGTTATTCTGAAAAGCTTAACTGCTTCTGCAGAACTCTACTTGGAGCACAAAAAGGATTTTATTTACAGACACATGTTGGGGAACACCCTCGCAATTTTTCTGAGCTACGTTCATCTTTTTCTTAAGCATACCAAGGAAGAAAAGCACTAATTGAATTTGAAACATTTCTTTTATCTCGAAAATAAAAGTAAAAATCAATCCTCTCAATGGTGGAAATATAGTTTCTTTTACGTTCTTTTAGTTCTTAAAGTGCTATCCATTTCTATGAAGGCTCCTAAAGGGAAATTTTCAGCAACAGAACACCAGGAGGGAAAAAAAAAAAAAAAAAAGAGAGAGAGACTTGAGTATGAAGCAGTAATTGAAAACCTTTAGCCCAGAACTGCAGTGATTTTCAAGTGCCAGCTCCCTTTGAGATAAATGCCCAGAACCTCTACGGTCAAGGTTTTCATTCCATGAGAGAGAGCCAAAAGTGAGCATCACTGTACAGACAGAAGCTACCATTGTTTTATGGAGACAGCAATGGCTGACAGATTAATCAGTATCTTATGCAATCCTCTGAGCTATCCAGACTCCCTTGAGACTCATTTTGCACTTTAAAAAAAAAAATCATTAGTCTTTCATATGACTACAGCATTGACAATATTTCACTGAGCTAAATAACAGTACGCTAAGGGGGGACATGTAAGATTTGGGTCCACTTGAGTATCACATGAGATCTCAGGTAAGATGCTGTTGGCTTTAGAGACATTAAATTAAATCATATCTAGATTTTTATTTGATAATGCCAGAATCCTGCATGTTTCCTGTGACTATAAATTCAAATGCTCCTTCTGCACTCGAGTTATGACACAAGTCCCTGCTAGCTTTAGATCTAAGCTCAAACCAAACTACATAGATGTGTTTGAGATTTCTTCTCTGCTCTAGATACCAGCAGATAGCTCTCTCATGTCAAACCTCTGGGCAGAGAGAGAAAAAACAAGTAGTTTGGCACAGTAAAATTAACTGCAAAGGTTAAGAAGGGATATAAATGTCCCAGCACCCAAGGTTCAGCTCTTAAACTCCAAAACTGCCTATTACTAAAACAATGAATTCCAAGTTAATCTTGTCTCACCACATCTTTTGCTGCAGGTCAGAGTTGTCAAGACCCACAGTTTTTATCTGCTGAGATACTGAACAGGGAAGGAAAAAGCTTAGTCCTGGTTCTTCCAGTGGGACTCACTTCAAGTAAAAGGGAGGAAAAAAGTCAGAATTAGTTCTCCTGTCTGCAGATGGCACCTGAGACAAGCATACAGCTGAAGTGACTTCATTTACTCAAAGATAATTAACAAATGAGGGAGGTAATTGCGTTTGTAAAAGTTATGTCCTCACGGCTAGGAAAAATCAGCATGCAGCATATGCACACCCTTCTTGAGCAAAGTAATTGATGTCTTCCAAAGGAGGACTTCAGATCTGAAAGCTTGCTGCATCCTTGTTCCTGAACAAGAGCACAGCTGGTGAGCGATCCAGCCAGTACCCTCAGGAGGGAACTGGCTCCCCTTGTTCTTTTCACACCCAACCCTCTAGCAATCCCCTCTACCTTTGCAGGGATATATCAGTGGTCACTAACAGTGGGCAAATGGGAGACCTGGAGGATAATGGAGGCTAAAATTTAAGATTCAAGTTTCTCAGTAAAACACCAGCTAGAAAAGTTGCTCAGGGAAGCCTCAGACTGGCACATACAGGTCTACCTGCACATCACAAAGCACGTAATGTGGCCTTTCCCACCTACCCCCAGAGCAGGGCAGGAACAGCTCCTCCTTGGGTCTTCATGTCTCTACAGGCCTTGCTCTGTGCCTTCATGAAGAGATAAGGGAGGCCAAAATCCCTTCAAACCCCTTCTCACTTTGCTGAGGATGTAGCATTGTGTCACCACTGGGGCTGGTACATCAACGGAGGCTGTACAGGAAACTGGTTATTTACCCCCGTCTTCTCTCCACACCCTAACTAGCACACACCCACCATGAAACCCCAGCACGATGCCCCAGTACACACAAAGCCCTCAAGATGGGACCAAGCAGAGCCTTGACATGCTGCTGTGGATTTAACTTCCCAGCCATGTCATCCTGCTCTGCTTTGTGATACATGAGGGAACATTAAATTCCTTGCTTTTAATACCCTGATTTGTGGCAAAGCATCTTCAGCAGCCCTGATGTTTGATCTCAGCCACACAGCTGGGGAAAACTAGCAGCTGTTTTGTGATTCAAAAGGGACAGAATAATAACCCACTGAGGCTACTTCTTCTGCATGTAGGTGGGTGAATCAGATGAATAATTGGACAGTGCAGATTAATTAAGACTAACTCCGTTAATAGAATTAATTTGCAAATTATTACACATTAGGTGTATCAGCTGCAATTCACTTGTGACAGAAATGTTAACAAATACTAAACTACTTACAATGAAACATAGATAAATATTGCTGCTGAAATGGCTCTAAAGAAGGCAGTTGCTACACAGAAGATTTTGTCTTTAAAGGCAGGGATGCATATGCTAGAGTTCTGTAAAATCCTTGGAGCAGGAAGCATATTTTCTTCCTGGCTTGTACAGCTTTCATCACCCTGACAGCTCTCAGTGGATCGTAAATAGTCACTGGAGATGAGCTGAGAGAGAACTTTCTGGTTGGGATCCAGGCATAGATGTTGATGGAGCTGAGATACCAGGGGTGCAAGAAAAGGGAAAGAAATGGTTTTAAATTTGACAGCTGGTTTAAGAAAATCAGTGGTGAAATAATCTACCTGGCCCTCTCACACTCTTCCTCTCAAAGCCTGGAAACGTATCTGGGCTATTTGTGTGAAGTGACACACACTTAGAGCAGAGAAGCATCTGATATTTGAGCCATCTCACTGTGATCAGGGTAGGGATCCCTGGGAGGGAACGCCAGTAATATTATATTAAATGGTTTTGGAAGGTTTAAAACTGTTTTGGTCAGATATAATTAACATGATCTCCTGAACAAAAGTAGAGCTGCAGCTTCTGGAGCACCAGCTGTCCTCGGATGAGTTGGGAAGACGCTGAGCTCTGAGGTGTGTGTGATCAGAGTAAATTGAAGATGAACACAGGAGAACAAATGTGCTGTTCCCCACACAGTGAAGAAAACCAACATTGTCCACTTGGTAGTGTAATGATGGTAAAACCTGCTTTTCAATAAACATATCAGTATGAAGAAGATCAAACGATGGCTGCCTCACTTCAACAGTCTCATATGGCACCTCTCTGGAACAGACTAGCACCAGAAACAAATATTCCTCCGGTGCCCAGTTGTTTCACAGCATCAATCCTTGTTCCTTGTGAGCTAGAAATACTGGGTTTGATCCTTAACAGCTATAAATCTGTGGTTGTGCAGATTTCAATAAATCTCTGGCAGATTATTCTTGCTTTGATTCTAACTAATCAACATAATTTACACAGGATTTCCTGTGTAATGCAAAATGGGTAACATTATTTACTTGTTTGTTTATTTATTTAAATAGTGGTCATTTATATTCTGTTTTACTGATGTTTTCCTGCAGGGAAAGGGTTCACAGGTTTAAAAAAGCTTTTGTAAAGAACTTCACTGCAATCAATTTGACTTCACATGAAAGCAAAGGAGCTGTCTGAAAAGCTAACCTGCCCAAAGAAAGGATTACCTGCAAATTTTTTATTGTGTGCAAAACATCACAGATGTGTTGTTGTGCTTTTTTGAAAGAATCTAAAATAGTAAAACAGCCGTAGCAGTTTTGTTGCCCAGCTGCTGAATTATACATAGAGAAAATTGACCTAGCATTACACTATGTCTATCAAATGTAGAGCCTCCCAGCTCACAGTCACGGTTTGTTAGTTTCCCCATGTTTGATGGGGAGCTGGTTAAACACAATGTCAGAGTAGGTTACCTGGGGCTGCCCACAGAAGGCTGCTTATCGGTCATTTGGCAGTCTTGCAGTGTCTATCAAATCCTACAAAACACTGGAAAGTGACTGAGTATGTGGACTTCCAGTTACTGAGTCATGGCTTCTGTTTTTCCATGTTAATGCTTTGTAAGCAAGAATGAGGAACTAGCGCCCTTCCCAAGTACGGCTAGCTCCCGACAATGTCCTGCTCCAGAACAGCGATGCAGAGACCACACACAGGGATAGACAACGACTACCCAGCTCCCATTGCAGGATTTAGGCACTGCAGCAGCTCACCAGGCTGTAGCAGGCCTGCCTCGTCCTTCTGTGGCCTTCTGTTACCTGACCAAAGGCATTTCTAGGCGGCCTCTGACTCCCCTGCTGCAGGCCCTGGAGAGCTGATGCCAAGGTCAGATTCAAGTTCTCTTCCTGATGCCTTTGCAGCTTGAGAGGCAGCAGGACACCTTCCCTTGAACTCGCTGTTCCCACTGCTGTCCCTGGGTGCTTGGCCTCCAGCTGAAATTGTACTCAGCAGGGAGAGGCAGAAGTGAATGGAGTAATTCAGAGTTATAAATCAACAGACACAGAGCCCTTCCTTTCTAATTTGCATCAAGTCCAACCAGTGGCGTGTCAACTTTAAGCCAACTGCATTGCCGTTGCCTTCGCCTGCTATTAGGCCTACTGCTAAGATGAAGACCCACGTTGCTGACTAAAAATTCATCGTGCAATTGAGATTCAGATCCCACAGAAAGAGTACAGACTGGCTCTGCTGAAGTCACATTAAGCTGCAACAACAAAAGCTGTGGATGAAACCCTCTCAGAGCTGTGTGCAACTGGGGAGCAGCACAGGAACTTGTCCTTCAGAGCTTTTTCCAGGACACATTAGCGAAGACGAAATAGCCCTGGGCTCTGGTAATCTTCATCCAGCTTGAAAGAAGGCGATGCAGTCCAGAGTTCAGAGAAATCTTCGGGCCCAGAACATTTGTCAGTCCTACAGTACATCACGTCCTATCATATCATGAAAAACAGAGCCAGGGAAGTGACTGTGTGGTTTTAGGGCGTCTGACCCGACTGCGGCTCTAATTAGATGTCATAGAAATGTTACATATAAGATAAGGCATGTGTGTGGGTAGTAACCGATGTGCTGAAAATGCTTTTTGTTTGTGTAGCCCTGCGTGTAGATCGGATAGCGGCTTTCTTAACAGGCTGGAGAAAGGCCTGCCCGGCAATATGAGGGATTTGGTGCAGATGTTAACCTCGCTTTCAGGTCAGAGAGTTATGTAATTTACCCGCACGTCGCACCGCGTACGATGTGGGTTTTTACCGTCATTTCATCCCGAGTGCCCTGCGTTGTTGAAACTCTCATGGTTCAGTGCACAGTAAATTGCTTCTTTTACTAGGTCAGCCCCAGTAACAGGCAGTGCTTTAAGCAGCTTATCACAACATATGACTAAATACCATTTCCAAACCGCAGCTCTTTGTGATAGAGGGAGGCTGGATTCTGCTGCAGCGGCCTGGTTCCTGGAGGCACAGCCCCAAAGACACAGCCATGCAGGGAGTGTGGCCTCTGTTATGTGCTGGCATTTACATGGAACACCAAATAATTACTTCCCAATCTGCCTATGGAATAAAAAGAATTGTTGCTCTGGGCTGTTTCAGAGGGAGAATACGAATGACTTACCTGAGTTGTATCTTGACCTCAAGCACTGTAAAAGATATATTTTACTGTGCTTTTAAAATCAATTAATGCAGATTTTTGTATTTCTGAAGAAGTCTACAGTGCATTTAGTGATTTTCATGAGGTGTTTAACCACACACATCTGGCCAAGCTGCATTTATTAGTCAGCACATCCCTAATCATTGATCATAATCTCTTCCAGGCTACATTCTCCATGATAGTGCAGCTGCTCAATTCGCATTTAGTCTTAATTTGACTACGTATGACAGCTCCACAAGAACCATGCCAAATCCCTAAACCCTATGTTCAAATACGGAAGCAGGTTCTGTGACCAGCTCTTATCTCTAAACCCTGAGCTGAAACCAGATCTAAATTCCCACAAAATCTGAAAGAGCTTAGTTATGGACCTGAATTCAGCATGTCTGTGTTTAATTTTAGTAACTACCCACCACTGTATTTACATTTTTTAGTGTGTTTTGCCACTCTGAATACCAAATCCTAAGAGGCAGAGATTTTGCTATGTGGGGAAAACACTTGTGCCATGCTGCCTGCATTTGTTGTCCACCGGGATGCCTGATCATGGCATCTACTTTCTAAAAGTGACTTTTGATGACAAATCTCTTCCCTACAAACCATCTGCCTTCATACCATAAG